>NC_087348.1:6266818-6579659 GCF_030014295.1 Loxodonta africana | reverse complement strand
CTAGCACTTGGTTTATTTTCTTGTCATTCTTTTAAAGGTTTTATGTAGATTACTTCCTCGTATCCCTCAACAGTTGTAGAAGGTAGGCTCACTTGTCCCCATTCATGGATAAAACAACTAAGGTGCAGATTAGGCACCTTGCCGAAGGCTTACATAGCTCAGAAGTGGTAAAACTGGGATTTGAGTCCAGGTAGTCTGACCTCAGGGCACAAGGTCATAATCAGTGGGCCCACATGGCCCCTGTTACGGGACAAAGAAATAATCTACAAGGAAGCCCCAGGAAAGTAACTTTAAAAAAAAAAAAAAGGACCTGAATGGGGATAACTGAAAGGAAAAGAGTGGATTAGAATGGTATAGTGGGCAAGCCACAGCCAAGACCCTGAGGGTTCAAGTGAGTAGAGGCTAGAGTATGTATGAACTGCCTCCTGTGCCCAGGAAAATGAGGGGCAAGAGCGTGTGCCAGGAGAAGTTGAGTACAGGTAGACTCTGAGCTGGAAAGGCTTGGCGGGGGGGTGGGGGGCGGTGTACCTAGCTCTTTGCTGAAGGAAAGTCAGGAACTGGACTTCTCTCTAGTGGACATTTTTCAGAAGTCTTTGCCCACCAAGAATCTGGCCCGCCAGCAGCAGGCAGACCAGCTCACATTTTCCTCCCCTCGAGCCAGAGGTGTAATGTGAGTGGATGGGCCTGCAGAAAGGAGGGGCGGCGGCTCTCACCTGGCTCTGCGTGTGTGACCGTTAGCTGTGTTTTCTTTTCAGTGCCAGGCAGTGTGGCCATGGAGGCCAGCTCTGACGGGGAGGAGGATGCTGAGAGCGCAGACAAGGTAACTGAGACAGTAATGAATGGCGGCATGAAGGAAACGCTCAGCCTCACTGTAGATGCCAAGACAGAAACCGCGGTCTTCAAAAGGTAACCAGGGGCAAGACCCTTACCGCTGCAGGTTGTTGGGAGGATGGTGGGGAGAAGGCACAGATGGGACCGTGTATAATCTGCTTCCAGTGCGGGCTCAGACATCAGCCCCTCGTCTTCTGACGTCCTCGCTGAGCTTCTCAAAGGTAGATTGTGATGAAGAGATGGAGAGTTTGGGTGCTCGATGTCTCTGTCTGTCTCTCTCTCTCTGTTTTCTCTCTCTCTTTTTGTATTCAGAGGACTGTAGTTTCCTCAGAAATAGAATAAAAGAGCCTGGTGGATTCGGCATATATGAAAGTAAAAAACTGACAGACTTGTGAGAATTGACAAGCACATGGGCCATCAGAACCAAAGGTTCCATCTCAAAGTTCGTCTCATACAGGTCATTTTCTCCAGATGTAATGAAGTCGTTAGACGTGATTAGCAAAATGACAGCTTTAAGAAAACAAAAGAACTTATATTGAGAAGTAAACAACCTCACTTCCGAACTCATGGGTCAAAAGGGGGTCATAAATGGAAACTACAAACTTAAAACTTAGAGAGTAATAAAGAAACTTCTGAAATGCGCTTCAGTACTGCTTCAGGGTTGGTCAGTCCTCATACAGACTCTTGATGAGCAGAAGGAAGACTTCCCAGCTCGGTTTATGAGGCCACGATCACATTGATGTCAAAAGAAACACCACAGGAAAGGGAAAAATGAAGTGTATTCTCGTTTTGTGTTTGAGCATATGTACACAAAATGTAATCATAAATTTAATGCAATCTCAGTCAGAATTTCAGCTGGGTCCTTAAAGCATACTCTGAAATTATGTGGAATAATAAAGGTTCCCACGCTGCTTAGGAAACTGTAAAGAAGAGTAAATAAGGGCCAGGTAGCCAGTCCTCTGCCACGTCACAGTGCTGATCAGTGTGACTGGAGCCCAGGGACGGATCGGCGGCCAGAGTGGTGGGCCAGCGGCTCAGCGATGCGGGACAGGAAGGATGGTTCAGTGGGCAGTGTTGGGGAGGCCAGCTCACCACAAGGAAGAGTGAAGCGAGATCCTGCCTGATCCCCATGCTGAGTGACCCCAGATGGGTTCAGACTTCATGTGCAAGAACGGAGCAGACACACACGGTACTCTTTGTGTGCCAGGCACTGCTCTCCAGACGTTTCATGTACAGTACTGTGATTAGCACCCCACTCTCCACATGACAAAGCCAGGCACTGCGTGGGGTGACGTGGTCAGAGTCTCGTGGTTGTTGTCTTAGGCTGGGTTCCTTAGATAAGCAAAACCAGTGAAACGTATATGTGTGTATATTTTGGGGGGGGGTGGGGGGGAAATTTATCCCCAGGAAATGGCTCTTGAGGTTGTAGAGGCTGCACAGTCCCAAGTCCTTGGTTCAGGCGTCAGGATGGAGGCTTCTCCTGACTCACATAGCTGCAGGGGCTGATGAACCCAAGGTCAGTAGATCAGATGGCAGGCCGCTGGCTCACAGGCTGCAGAGGCGGATGAATCCAAGATCAGCAGGTAAGACGGCAGGCTGTTGGCTCAGGTCCCAAGAACCGGAGGTCAGATGATGACAAGGCGAATGCAGGATGCAGAGCACGGCAAAAAACCAGCAAACTTTGCCAGAAAGTCCATGTATATCAGGTGTAGTCCACACCCCCAAGGGAATGCCCTTTCAACTGATTGGCTGTTCATAGCAGATCTCATCATGGAGGAGATTACATCATTAAATGACTACATAACTGCCAAACCACTGAGAATCATGGCCCAGCCAAATTGACACACAACCATCACGTCGTTAAGAGAGGAAAACATGGAACTATCTTTCTGACCTAAGGGCAGAAAAGAACTTTTTAAAACAACTTTCAAAAGCATAAACAGTATGCAAAGAATTGAATTTGATTGCATCCATGTTGGGACTTTCTGGTTGATGAAGCCTTCTGGACAAAACGAAGAGGCAGGTAAAGAGAAATGATTTATAGGATCTAAATCAAGAGACTGACTGATACTTAACATTCACGGAATTCCTGTAAACCAGTAAGGAAAAGATAGAAAACCCACAGGAGAAAATAGGCAGGAGACAGCAGTAGGCAGCGTGCAGACAGGAAGCCCCATGAGAGCCCCTGTGGAGGTGCTCAGAACTCGCCCCTGATCGCACAGCGACCACGGCACGCCTCTTCTAGACAGCAGCAGACGTAAGGTGGATGCTGCTGAGTGGTGGCAGCCTGGGGGCTTTCGGAACCCTGTCACCGGCTCGTGGGGAGCGCAGACTGGGTCAGGTACCTGGAGAGGTGAGTGGGCGTGCTTTGTAGGTGGGAAGGTGACCCACATCTGCTCCTGGTGTGGAGCTCTGAGACATGCCCACACAGTACCGTCAGGGGGTGCGGACAGCGATGTCCGTTACAGAGGTGCTGTCACAGAGGCGTGGAGCTGGGGCCAGCCTGGGTGTCCAGCTCTGCCTGAAACCAGGTGGAAAGCAGGAGGTGCATCGCGCGGAGTACCGAGTCACAGTCTGGAGGAGCGGACTCACCGTCCTCACTGCAGCAGCTTGGTGGAGTTTACACGCTGAGCTGAGATAGTAGGGTCAGGAAAACGGGGTGTGCGCCGCAGCGCTAGCGAGTGACTCCACACACGGACGGATGGCTGCACGTCCTGCAGGTTGAAAGTCGTAAGTCAGAGCCCCAGCAGAACCATTGCCTCGCTGGGAGGAGTGGTGAATGGCATAAGGGTGAGTGAGGTTAAAAAGAAGTAACAAACCAGGCAATTCAGGTGGTCAGCAAGCCATTAAACTTTAATTCACTTTCTGCTTATGAATTACCTGGAACCATCTGGAAGCTGTGCCAGGAATCATCCTAAAATTAGGCTTTGTATAAGCCAGTCCAGGGTAGATCCAGGCTTCCCAAAGGGAACCTCTGCAGCACCTGGGGCCGTGGTGTTCTGTAAGGACGACGGTCCCAGCCAGGGTAGGCCAGGTCTGTTCCAGCCACAGGCAGCTGAGGACAGCCTCTGCCCCTTTCCTTTCTGCCCCGAGAACGGTCCGAGGAGGACAAGGAGCCTCGTCCTTCCGTCTCCCCAGGCCCGCTCATCCCTCTCATCAGTTTATCTGTCCTGGGGGCTCTCTGTGCTTCTCCCCGTCATGACCTTTGTGCTTCTCACGCATTATTTGAGAGCCGCTTGCGAAGGCGTTAGATCCTGCCTCAGATGACAGGCACGCTCCTCACCTGACGGGGCTGCCGGCCAGCCAGCAGATGTGGGCTCTGGCCAGCTGTTCCACAGTGGGCTCGGCCCTGAAAGCAGAACGCTTTAACTAAAGACTCGTTCCTTCAAACAGGTTCGTTTGCCACCTCCCGCGCCTGCGGCTTTGCTAACGTGCAGTGGTGGACATATGTCCCCAGTCCCTCACTCACGGGAGTATTCTGAAACTTTTGTCCATTTCTTTTTCTGTTTCGCACACTTGGCTTCAGAGTATTGAAGTGCTACCGGTATGTGCGGTAACCGGGCCCTTCTCCTCCGACACCCGCTGCATCACGCCATCCCTCGGGCTCCCGCCACGCGGTCCCCTCCTCTGTGATTGCCTGGCCACTGTCTTTGTCCCTGTGCTTGTCCCTGAGCATGCTCCGCCCGAGGGCTCTGACTCCATGGCAGCCATGACTCCACACCATTTGCATGCGACCGCGTCCCGCAGGGCGCCGTGCCAGCACCCGTAACGCTCCGTGTCGCCCTCTCTACTGCAGCGAGGACGGAAAACTGCCTACCTCTCAAGATGCTGCTTGTAAATACGTGGTGGAGGAGAGCCCCGAGGTGGCGGAGGCGAGGTCCATGGCCCCCCAGCTCCCCAGCAGTAGCCCAGAGCAGAGGTAACTGCCCGCTTCCCCAGGCCCTGCTGAGACTCCTGGCACTTGGAGGGGAGTTGGGGAGGGGGGTGGAGGTGGGCCACCACGGCGGGCGGTTCCCTGTCCTCCCTGTCCTCTGGGGATCAAGGTGGGAGCTAGAAATGCAGCTTTAGCTCCTTAACTCCGGGGCGAAGCTGACTGGTCTCGGATGACTTGGAGTAGAGAGCCAGTAGCACCCCTGGCTCTCTGAGAAACATTACTGGGGTGGCAGGCCCCCTTTTCTGTGAGGCTCTGAGTGGAGAATGATATTGGGCTACGTCCAGGGTGGGAGTTCCCTGGGCCTTGGCAGCCAGTCCGCCCTGCCAAGCCACCCAGCCACCACACGTGGCTCTTGATGCCCCGAGAGCCTACTGCTGCGGCCCCTCTCTCCACTGGCCTGTGACACCATGAGAGGACAGCATCCCCAGGGACCCTTTGGAACTGTAGCTAAATGTTTTCAACTCTTAAAAGAGCCCCTCCCTGTTTCGGTGGTGTTTTTTTCAAAATATCTTGTGTGTTTAAGGGTTCAAATCCCACCACCAAAGCCATGTGATTTGGATGTGATGTTTTCTTTGTCACCTTGTGCTTAGACTGAGGCCGAGGTGGGTGCTGGGCCTTGGGGAGTGAGCTCCTCAAGTGAGGGTGTCCTTGTGTGGCCCCAGAGCACATGCCAGCAGGCGATGCCCTGTCCTTGACCAGAGGGAACTTTGTCAGCACTTCCCCGATTTGACCTTTCTGGTGAATCACATCCAGTCCCTAAGGATTAGGTGACCTCTAAAGCCGTTTCAGAGGGGCACCTCCCCCTCCCAGCTCAACACCTCCAGGTATTTTATGGGTAATGCAACAGTGGGGACAGCAGAGGGCGCTCTCTCTCCACTGGTCAGCAGACCTGCATCTTCAGAGTTCAGCAAACCTCATTTTCATTTCTCTTGTGGGCATTATAGCCAGAAGGAATTTATTTTTATGATTAAAAAATCCTGCATGTTCACAAATTATAGGAACTATTTGAGGCAGTGGCTGTAGCCCCAGGAGGAAGGCGGTGATGCTCAGCGTTGTGGAATCCCACCCCCGGTCACTCTAAGGGTTGGGCCACGTCCAGGGTTTTCAGTGTGTGGGCTTTTGAGAAGTATTTGTAATTCTGATTCCCAATTAATTATGTCATCCTCCGAATTTCTGCCTGTGGGTTTTCTTTATACTTGGGGGAGGCCTAGTAGGCAGGGTCATCCACCTCTGTGTCAGTTTGGAAAAGCTGCTTCAGGAGTTCGTTCTTCATTCTCTCTGACATAAGTGACGCAGGAGACCCTGGGGCCATCTCCTTCGCTCTCCAGAGTGCAGAAGGATTGTCTTTGCCTGTTCTTTTCCCTGGCTAGTAAATGTCTGGTTGGGAGAGCTTGCCTTTCAAATCCCAGGCTGAGACGGCTGAGGGAGACACTGAGGCCCTCGCGTGTCCCTGGGTCCATCTGTCCTCCACCCAGCACTTGTGTGAGCGTGGCAGACCCTGTTCCAGGCAGGGCAATGAAGGAGTTACAGGCACACAGCTAAGAGAGGGCCGCCTAGGAAGGCGTGCAAACGAAGACGTAAGTAAAGCTGGGTGACAGAACAGTGGCGAGAGCCCCGTTTTAGAGAGGGTCTGGGGAAAGGCCTCTCTGAGGTGACATTAGACTGTTGTCATGGCAAGGATCAGGGCAGTTTCCTGATGTGCTGCTTCGGAGGTTAAAGGTATCACTTGGGATTCTCGGTGTTCAGTCCTGCCACATGGCACCTGTGACCGTCAGCAGAGTGGTTCTGTGGCAGATGGGTGTGCTGTTTGCCGTCACTTACTTCTCACCACGTTTGTCAAGCGTGTACTGTGTGCCAGGCCCTGTGCATACATGTATACCTGTAAAACTCAGCTGGGCCAGGAGGTGTCGTCCCCCTTTGTACGGGCTAGAAACTGAACTGAGAGAGGTTCAGAAATTTCGTAGGATCAGCTTATAAACGTGGTGAAGGCAGGCTGTGAGCTGGCTCCAGAACTTTCTGTTCTCGTGTCTCTGGTATATTGAGACATCATCAGATGTAAGGAGAGGGCATCTTGTGTGGAGCTGACACCTTTGTTCCTGTTACAGTTAGCAGGTGTCAGGTCAGAACTCCCATGGTCTCCTCGAAGGCGTTCTCTCTGTAAATCTTAAACGCTAGTTCAGAAGTGTGTGTGGCTTCCCAGCTGGGGCATCCTTCTCCAAGGCCGGCCGCTTTATAAATTTGATAAAGCCTTGTCTTAGGGAAGGCTCTCTCTCTCTGTTGGCCTCCTCCTCGGTCTTCCCTCGGACTAGGAGCAGGGACCCCAAGTCCAAAGGACATGCTTTGCTCCGGGCACTGCTTTCTCAGTAGTATGAGGCACTCTGCTGCTTCCCTTTCCTTTTATGTCTTGAGAGATAAAAGGTGGTGCAGGCCACACCCCAGGGAAACTCCCTTTACCTTGGATCAGGGAGGCGATCTAAGTAAGGGTGGTGTTACAATCCCACCCTAATCCTGTTTAATATAAAATTACAATCACAAAATGGAAGACAACCACACAATACTGGGAATCATGGCCTAACCAAGTTGACACATATTTTGGGGGGACATAGTTCAATCCATGACAAGCCTTAAGGAATATTTCAGTTATGTTCGGGTTGGAATTTTTGCAGGAAGGCAAAGCCTTGTACATTCTGTCATCACTGTGCTTACGTGGTGCCCCCCACCCCATTTTAACCTTGACATTTGCTTTGTGGAAATACATTTATTAACGTGCACACCTTGGTTTTCTCGGTCGTTGATCTTCATTTCAACAAATTGCCCTGTTCACAACTTGTTCTTTCATTTCCTTTTTTCCCCCCTTTTCCAGTAGCAGAATCCTATTTTTCAAGTGAAATTTTATGTGGATTTCAACATACACAGCAGAGAAAGGCTCTGCTGAGGCAGGGTGAGCACACGGCTCCTGAAAACTCTGGAAGCAACGGTTTCAGAACCGCTGGCCTAGTCTGCTTTCAGGAGGTGGTGGTGGGGGTTTCCATCAGGACCCTGCTCTGCTGCAGTCTGGGCTGAGTGCCCAGTGGCCACTGGGGAGCCTTAGGTGTGTCTCAGTTGGGTTTTGTGGAGTTCGAGATTAACTCATTTATGAGACTAAGTAAAGCAGAGTGACAGAACAGTGACAGGAGCCCCATTTTAGAGAGGGGCTGGGGAAAGGCCTCTCTGAGAAGGTGACATTAGACTGTTGTCACGGCAAAGATCAGGGCAGTTTCCTGATGTGTTGTGTTGGAGGTTAAAGGTACAAAGATTCCTTTAAGTGCCTGCTAAGTGCCAGGTGGAAACCCTGGTGGCGTAGTGGTTAAGTCTAACCAAAGGGTTGGCAGTTCGAACCCACCAGGCGCTCCTTGGAAACTCTGTGGGGCAGTTCTGCTCTGTCCTGTGGGGTCGCTATGAGTCGGAATTGACTCGGCAGCGCTGGGTTTGGTTTGGATTTGGGTAAGTGCCAGGTCTTGTGCTGGGCATTGGGTAAACAGTATTAGAACAAGCGCGCTCAGCCGTCAGGGAGCCAAGTGCAGCCCGTCTCCTCTCCTGCACTCCTTCGTCAGGTGCCTCACCCATCTGTGTCTTGCCCTCAGGACTGACCAGCTGAGCGTGCCAGGTGACACGTCGGTCAATGGCCCTGTATGATGAGTGACTGCTGCTGCTGACTGAGGACCGCAGACCGCCAGCACCCCGGGGCTTCCGGGGGCTTCCTCGGAGCCCGCCCAGCCAGTCACTGCTGCACTCACTCTGCAAGGATCAGGACCAGCAACCTTTCTACTCTAGATTCTAAGACATTGTACAGAGAAACTCAGACGTGTACAAAGATTGCACATTGACAAATACCAAGAATTTTTGCGTATGTTTATATTGTATTGTTCTAAATAATGGGTGGCCTGTGAAATAAGATCTCGCCGTCCACGTAAGGATAGTAGTGATGCTGTAGTTACAACGGCTGTAAGGACAGGTTTATAAAAGTCAACGCACAGATCTATTGTGTCTGAAACATAACTATTTGACAGTTATTAGTGTGACCAAAGGATTAGGCAGTTTTCATACATTTTTCACCTTGTACAGAATTCTGAATTCATCTTTCCTCCAGGACGACAAGGAGCTGTAGGAGTCAAATGCCCTCTGAGTGTTAATTTGGTGGTTCTAACTCACAAAAGTGATTTTTGAATACGAAATCTTTGGTGTTCTTTTTATAACCAGCTTTCATTTGGTAACTGTTTTCTGTATTGTTTAAAACGGATCAAAAATGTAAGTCTATTGGTAGAGATGAAGTATTTATTGCTACAACTTAGTTGAAAAATTGATGTTCTTGTAAAGCCATATGTTCTGTTAAGGTCTTGTTTGCTTGAAATGATAATTCCTACAGGTGAAACACTAGATTATTTGGAGTGTTTATGGCTTGTGGTTTGGGTTTTTTTTGTTTCGTTTTGTTTTTTGTTTTGGTAGTTCATCTGCCTTTTTAACCCATTCACCACAATTTCCCTTGTTACCAAGCATCACCAACGAACATTTCAGAGCAGTCTGCACGTCTAGCAGACCGAGATTCTGTCAGCGCGTCGGCGGAGCCGGGCCTGCTGCTCACAGCCGGCTGGGGGGCTGAGGCGGAGCCAGGACCTGGCACCTCCGGGGGCCCATTGCTTTCCGTGCGTGCCGCCTGAGGTCCCCACTCGTAAACTCGAAACCAGTGTATTTTTTTTTAGAGCTGGTTTGTGTATATATAGTGATTATGGATACTAATTCAATGTAATTTATAATTTTCTATGTCAATATAAAAATACATCATAGCCTTCTCAAACAGCTGAAGCAATATACTGTATATTGCCAGATCGTCCGGTGAAAGGGTTAAATGACTTCACCTCTTGCACTTTTAGATGCAAATCAGTTTTTCATTTCTGTAATAGAAAATTATTCACGTATTTTTACATCATTTGTTTTTCCTGACCAGTATTTAAAACCAAAAGGATATTCTGAAAAATGGCCAACGATTTTTTTAGAAATAGCACCCCAAGCAGCGTGCCTGAGCATTACATTGCGTACGGAAATAAAGAAATCAAACGTCTAATGCCTTATTTCTTATTTCCTTTTTCCATTTTAAATGGTGTGGAAACCCTTCCGTGAGGTTTCCCAGGCCACCCTAGCACTCCGAGGACAGTGGACTCAGCGGTAGCCCCTGGGACAGATGGCAGGGGTGGCTCACTTGACATTTGCACGCCTCCTCAGGAACCCTCTTGCTGCCCTGTGCTCCTCTCCGAAGAGACTGTTCTCTTGTGTTCTCACCTGGACCTGGCTCCTCCAGAGAGCCAGCGTCAGTTGTCTCAGGACGCCTGGCTGTGTGGCCGGGACCACGGGACTGCCGTTGGATAATGCACCTGTCTCGGCCGGTGGAGAGCTTTGCAGGCCGAGGCCAAGGCGAGGCTGCAGTGGGTCCCAACTGCTGCCTCTGCTTTGATTTGGTTGGCTTCTTCGTTGCACCCAAGGTAACAATGTCTTATTTCATCCAACCTGCTGCTGGTGAATGGGCATTGGGGGTATTTCTTTGGGGTTGTATTTTGTTTTGCTTTCTTATATGGCAGGAATACTCCATGAGCAAGGGTAGAAAGTCCTTGAGGGTTGGAGGGTGGCAGCCCATGGGCCAGGAGCAAGGACACTTAGTTAATTTCTGCTTTAATTTCTGTGTATTGGCTATGCTGAATTGCGAGACTAACGGATGTCTACGATACCTGTATTAAAAGTAACATCAACAAAAATAAAGCCTGATTTTTGTTTCTCGTACCCTTTTCTCTTATATCTTGCTTGGGCTTTAATAAGCAAATGGGTGTGGGACTATAGTGAGAGATCCACTGCTGGTTTCGGGCAGATCACAGCGTCCTGGCAGAGCTGACGTGCACCCACTCCCTGTGCAGGGAAGACTGGAGCAACTTGAAATGCGTCACTGCCATCACAATGGCTTGTCCCGCTCTACACTGGCTGTACTGGTGCTTGGGACCTTTGGTTGGCAAGGAACTGCCTGCCACTGGCTCCTATCTGGTCCTTGAGCTTGTTATCTTCCTGTGTGGGGCCTCCGCAACCTGTAACTTTTGGCTCCCAACCTTCCGCATAGCACTTTCCTGGTAGAACTTCTCAGGTTTCCATGACAATTTGAATTTGATACTACTTCACAGCTGCTTACTCTTCATTGCCCTTCCACCTATGTGAGTAAAAAAGTGTCCCACTGGTTCTTCTTATCCCCTGTGGCCAATTAGTCACCATGTCCCCCTGCACTGCCTTGCTGCAAGCCTGGACGTGGAATTGGGCTTTCCTGGACCGTTGCAGGGGGCTCGCCAGGCTTCCGTTTAGATCCCAGCTCAACCACTCGTAATGCTGTGACTGTGGGCAGGTTAACTTCTCTTTGCCTTGGCTTTTTCTGACAGGTGGGGGAAATGATAGCACCAGTTTCATAGACTTAATACCAGTAAAGTAGCTAGAGCAGCTCTTAGCTTTCAAAAAAAAACCAAACCTGTTGCTGTCGAGTTAATTTCAACTCATAGGGACCGTATAGGATGGAGTAGAACACCCCATAGAGTTTCCAAGGAGCACCTGGTCAGTTCGAACTGCTGACCTTTTGGTTAGCAGCTGTAGCACTTAACAACTACTCCACCAGGGTTTCCCTTGGGTTATAGTAAATAAACCCCTTTTCTCCAACCAGATGGGTTGAATTGTTCTGCTTTAGGGTTCAGCAAACCACGTCCTACATCGTGTCAGATCCAGCCCATCATCTTTATTAGTGAATAAAGTTTATGGAGACATTGCCACGCCCATCTGTTTACATACCGTCTGAGGCTGCTTTGTTCACCACCATGACAATTGAGTAGTTGCAGCAGAAACCGTATGACAAATCCCAGAATCTGGCTCTTTACGGAAAAAGTTGTCCAACCCCTGAACTAGATCAATAGAACAGAACAGAATCCAGAAATAGACCCACAAGTATATGGTCAATTTATTTTCAACAAAGTTGTCCAGGCAATTCAGTGAGATAAGGAAAGTGTTCAGAACGAAAGAACAAGCGATGAGAATGCTCTTTAGCAGTGAGGACTGCAAGTATTTTGAGCGTATTATCAGAGGGGCCATCCCTGGGGACGGACATCGTGCTCGGTAAAGCAGAGGGTCAGTGAAAGAGGAAGCTCTGTGAAAAGATGGACCGACACTGGCTACAACGAGGGGCTCAAGCACAGCGGTGATAATGAGGATGGCACGGGACCAGGCAGTGTTTCATTCTGTGGTACGAATGGTTGCTATGAGTTGGAACTGACTCGACGACACCTAACAACAAGAACAAGTGAAGATTTGAATGGAAAGACGTGGATCATAGATCTAGACACAAGTGCTTAAACAGTAAAGCTGCCAGAAGAAAGTAAAAATATCTTTACAACTGTGGGATGAGTAAAGGTTCAGAGGGCACCAAGCACAAACCATAAAACAAAGAAATTGGGCTTCTGTCAAAACTTTCTGGTTTTCAAAAAAAAAAAAAAAAACCCAAACTGACCATGGTTTTGAGTCCAATTCATAGCTAGCAGGCATGGAATGCCAGGAAAAGAAGAATCTGAGTTCTGATAAAGGACTTGTGACTATAAGGGAAAAAAAAAATCAAAAATGAAATAAAGCATTACTGAAAAAGAAGAGCAAAGTGGGAGGCCTCACACTACCTGATTTTAGAACATATTCTACCGCCACGATAGTCAAAACAGCCCGGTATTGGTACAAGAGGTACATAGACCAATGGAACAGAATTGAGAATCTAGACATAAATCCATCCACACATGAGCAGCTGATATTGATAAAAGCGCCCAGTCAGTTAAGTGGAGAAAAGATAATCTCTTTAACAAATGGTGCTGGCATAACTGGATATCCATCTGCAAAAAAATGAAACAAGACCCATACCTCATACCATGCACAAAAACTAAAAGTGCATCAAAGACAAATATAAAATCTAAAATGATAAAGATCATGGAAGAAAAAATAGGGACAATGCTAGGAGCCCTAATACATGGCGTAAACCGCATACAAAATGTTACTAACAATGCAGAAGAAAAACTAGATAACTGGGAGCTCCTAAAAATCAAACACCTATGCTCATCCAAAGGCTTCACCAAAAGAGTGAAAAGATTACCTACAGACTGAGAAAAAGTTTTTAGCTATGACATTTCCGATCAGCACCTGATCTCTAAAACCTACATGATGCTGCAAAAACTCAACAACAAAAAGACAACACAATTAAAAAATGGGCAAAGAATATGAACAGGCACTAAACTAAAGAGGACACTCAGGTAACTAACAGATCCTTGAGGAAATGCTCACGATCATTAGCCATTAGAGAAATGCACATCAAAACTACAGTGAGATTCCATCTCACTCCAACAAGGTTGGCATTAATCCAAAAAGCACAAAATACTAAATGTTGGAGAGGTTGTGGAGAGACTGGAAGACTTACACACTGCTGGTGGGAATGTAAAATGGTACAATCACTTTGGAAATCGATTTCACACTTCCTTAAAAAAGGTAGAAATAGAACTACCATATGATCCAGCAATCCCACCCCTTAGAATATACCCTACAGAAATAAGAGCCTTTACACGAACAGATACGTGTATACCCAAGTTTATTGCAGCACTGTTTACAATAGCAAAAAGCTGGAAGCAACCAAGGTGCCCATCAACCGATGAATGGTTAAATTGTATATTCACACGATGAAATACTGCACATCCGTAAACAACAGTGATGAATCCGTGAAACATAACATGGAGGAATCTGGAAGGCATTATGCTGAGTGAAATTAGTTGCAAAAGGACAAATATCGTATGAGACTACTATTATAAGAACTCAAAAAATAGTTTAAAGAAAATATTCCTTGATGGTTATGAGACAGGGGAGGGAGGGAGAGGGATATTCACTAATTAGATAGTAGACAAGAACTATTTTAGGTGAAAGGGAGGACAACATACAATACAGGAGAGGTCAGCACAACTGGACTAAACCAAAAGCAACATTTCCTGAATAAACCAAGTGCTTCAAAGGCCAGAGTAGCAGGGACAGGGGTTTGGGGACCATGGTTTCAGGGGACATCTAAGTCAATTGGCATAATAAAATCTATTAAGAAAACATTCTGCATCGCACTTTGGTGAGTGGCGCCTGGGGTCTTACATGCTAGCAAGTGGCCATCTACGATGCATCAATTGGTCTCAGCCCACCTGGAGCAAAGGAGAATGAAGAACACCAAAGACCCAAGGTAATTTTGAGCCAAAGAGACAGAAAGGGCCACATAAATCAGAGACTGTATCAACCTGAGACTAGAAGGACGAGATGGTGCCTGGCACTGATGACTGCCCTGAAAGGGAGCACAACAAAGAATCTCTGATGGAGCAGGAGAGCGGTGAGATTCAGACCTCAAACTCTCATAAAAAGACCAGACTTAATGGTCTGACTGAGACTATAAGGATGCCAGAGGTCATGGTCCCCAGACTTTCTATTAGCCCAAGACAGGAACCATTCCCAAAGCCAACTCTTCAGACAGGGATTGGACTGGACTGTAAGATAGAAAATGACATTGGTGAGGCGTGAGCTTCTTGGCTCAAGTAGACACATGAGACTATGTGGGCAGCTCCTGTCTGGAGGGGAGATGAGAGGGCAGAGGGGGTCAGAGGCTGGCCCAATGGACACAAAGATACAGAGTGGAGAGGAGTGAGCTGTCTCATTAGGGGGAGAGCAACTAGGAGTATATAGCAAGATGCATATAAATTTTTGTATGAGAGACTGACTTGATTTGTAAACTTTCACTTAAAGCACAATAAAAAGAAATTAAAAAAAATAGAATAAAATGAAAACCCAATTTAACAAATAGGCAAGAAACCTGAACATAGGTTCGTTCACACAGGAGATAAGAGGCCAGTAAGCACACAAAAAGATGTTCAATGTCATTAAAAACCAAACCGAAAAAATAGATAACTGGGAGCTCCTAAAAATCAAACACCTATGCTCATCCAAAGACTTCACCAAAAGAGTAAGAAGACTACCTACAGACTGGGAAAAAGTTTTTAGCTATGACATTTCTGATTAGCGCCTGATCTCTAAAATCTACATGATACTGCAAAAACTCAACTGCAGAAAGACATAACCCAATTAAAAAATGGGCAAAAGATATGAATAGACACTTCACGAAAGAAGACATTCACGTAGCTAATAGATATATGAGGAAATGTTCACGATCATTAGCCATTAGAGAAATGCGGATCAGAACTACAAAGAGATTTCATCTCACTCCAATAAGGCTGACATTAATCCAAAAAACACAAAATAATAAATGTTGGAGAGGCTGTACAGAGAGTGGAAGGAATACTTATACACTGCTGGCGGGAATGTCAAATGGTACAACCACTTTGGAAATCGATTTGGCGCTTCCTTAAAAAGCTAGAAGTAGACCTACGATCCAGCAGTCCCACTCCTTGGAATATATCCTAGGGAAATAAGAGCCTTTACATGAACAGATACATGCACACCCATGTTTACTGCAGCACTGTTTACAATAGAAAAAGATGGAAGCAACCAAGGTGTGCATCAACAGATGAATGAATAAATTATGGTATATTCGCACAATGGAATACTACGCATCGATAAAGAACAGTGAGGAATCTGTGAAACATTTCATATCATGGAGGAACCTGGAAGGCATTATGCTGAGTGAAATTAGTTGCAAAGGGACAAATATTGTGTAAGACCGTTATTATAAGAACTTGAGAAATACTTTAAACTGAGAAGAAAACATTCTTTCGTGGTTATGAGTGGGGGGAGGGCGGGAGGGTGGGAGAGGGGCATTCACTAATTAGGTAGTAGATAAGAACTAGTTTAGGTGAAGGGAAAGACAGCACACAATACAGGGGAGGTCAGCACAATTGGACTAAACCAAAAGCAGTTTCCTGAATAAACCGAATCCGTGGAAGGCCAGCGTAGCAGGGGCAGGGGTCTGGGGACCATGGTTTCAGGGGACATCTAAGTCAGTTGGCATATTAAAATCTATTAAGAAAACATTCTGCATCCCACTTTGAAGAGTAGCGTCTGGGGGTCTTAAACGCTAGCAAGCAGCCATCTAAGATGCATCAATTGGTCTCAACCCACCTGGAGCAAAGGAGAATGAAGAACACCAAGGACACAAGGTGATTAGGAGCCCAAGAGACAGAAAGGGCCACGTGAACCAGCGACTACATCATCCTGAGACCAGAAGAACTAGATGGTACCCAGCTACAACCGATGACTGCCCTGACAGGGAGCACAACAGAGAACCCCTGAGGGAGCAGGAGAGCAGTGGGATGCAGACCCCAAATTCTGATAAAAAGACTGGGCTTAAAGGTCTGACTGAGATTAGAAGGACCACAGTGGTCATGGCCCCCAGACATTCTGTTGGCCCAGGACAGGAACCATTCCCAAAGCCAACTCTTCAGATACGGGTTGGACTGGACAATGGGTTGGAGAGGGATACTGGTGAGGAGTGAGCTTCTTGCATCAGGTGGACACTTGAGACTATGTTAGCATCTCCTGTCTGGAGAGGAGATGAGAGGGTGAAGGGGGTTAGAAGCTGACGAAATGGACACGAAAAGAGAGTGGAGGGAGAGAACGTGCTGTCTCATTAGGGGGAGAGTAATTGGGAGTGTGTAGCAAGGTGTATAAGGGTTTTTGTGTGAGAGACTGACTTGATTTGTAAACTTCCACTGAAAGCACAATAAAAATTATGAAGAAAACCAAACCGATTCTGACCCTATAGAACAAAGCAAAACTGCCCTATAAGGTTTCCAAGGCCATAGTCTTTACAAAGCAGACCGCCATGTCTTTCTTCCTCAGAGGGTCCAGTATGTTTGAACTGACCACCTTTCGGTTGGCAGCTGAGCACTTAATCACTGTGCCAGCAAGGCTTTTTTCAGTGTCCTTGTCGCTGTTAGGTGCCATCAAGTCAGTTCCAACTCAACGACCCTATGCACCACAGAACGAAGCACTACCCTGTCCTGCACTATCCTTATAATCCTTGTTATGCTTGAGCCCCTTGTTGCAGCCACTGGGGACCATGACCTCTGGGGCCCTTCTAGTCTCAGTCGGACCATTAAGTGTGGTCTTTTTACAAGAATTTGGGGTCTGCATCCCACTGCTCTCCTGCTCCCTCAGGGGTTCTCTGTTGTGTTCCCTGTCAGGGCACTCAGCAGTTTTAGCCGGGCACCATCTGGTTCTTCTGGTCTCAAGCTGATGTAGTCTCTAATTTATGTGGCCCTTTCTGTCTCTTGGGATCATAATTACTTTCTGTCTTTGGTGTTCTTCATTCTCCTTTGCTCCAGGTGGGTTGAGACCAATTGATGCATCTTAAATGACCATTTGATAACATTTAAGACCCAAGACACCACTCTCCAAACGGCCATGCAGAATATTTTCTTAATAGATTTTATTATGCCAGTTGACCTAGATGTCCCCTGAAACTGTGGTCCCCAAGCCCCTGCCCCTGCTATTCTGGCCTTCGAAGTGTTCGGTTTATTCAGGAAACGTTGCTTTTGGTTTACTCCAGTTGTACTGACCTTGCCTGTATTGTGTGTTGTCTTTCCCTTCACCTAAAGTAGTTCTTATCTACTAATTAGTGAATACCCCTCGTCCTCCCTCCCTCCCCGCTCTCATAACCATCAAAGAATATTCTCTGTTTAAACTATATTTTGAGTTCTTATAATAGTGGTGTCATACAATATTTGTCCTTTTGCATCTGACTAATTTCACTCAGCATAGTGCTTCCAGATTCTTCCATGTTTAGTTTCACGAATTCATCGTTTTTTATCGATGTGTAGTATTCCATTGTGTGAATATACCATAATTTATTTATCCATTCATCGGTTGATGGGCGCCTTGGTTGCTTCCATCTTTTTGGTATTGTCAGCTGTCATCTGTCATTTTTCTCAGTCGACTACAAACTTTACAGAGGTAGACAATCCAACCAACCAGTTACTATCAAGTCAGTTCTGACTCACGTGGCCCCCATGTGCTTCAGAGTAGAACTGTGCTCTACAGGGTTTTGGAAGTAGACTGCCAGGGCATTCTTCCAAGTGGGTGGATTCAAACTGCTAGCCTTTTGGTTAGTAGCCGAGTGCTTATCCCTTTGTGCCACCCAGGACTCTTAGAGAGGCAGAAGGGGGAGTTTATATTCTCCACTAAGCCTCCAGCCTTTGGTCACAGTGAAAAGCACGATGGAGCAGCAGTTGTAGTGGGTGAGGCAGGAAGGTGGGAGCGAAAGTGCCCAGACGGGCTGCTGATTCCCTTCTAAGGGAGCGGCCGTAGGTGTGGTTGGCCACGGGCTCAATGGTTCAGTGGAATATTCTGGTAACTGCTCATCCACGTGGTGTCATATTTGCCTGTGGGGTCTTAATGCTGGAGTAACACTCTGGGCCTCTCTACCGCTTCTCTCACGGGAGGTAGAGTGATTTCTCTGATACATTTGGGGGACATCTGCATTTTTTTAATAATTTATTTTATTGTTGAGAATATACACAACAGAATATACTCCAGTTCAACAGTTTCTTTATGTACAATTCAGTGACCTTGGTTACATTCTTTGAGTTATGCACCCATTCTCACCCTCCTTTTCCAAGTTGTTCCTCCCCCATCAACATAAACTCACTGCCCACCTAAGGTTCCTATCTAATTTTTTGAGTTGCTGTTGTCAGTTTGATCCCATATAGATCTTAAAAGATTGTAATGCTCAAGGCAGACATTTTTTACTGTTGTTAGGTGTCATCGAGTCAGCTCCCACTCGTAGTGAGCCCATATACAATAGAACAACATGGCCCAGTCCTGCGCCATCCTCATAATCATTGCTGTGTTTGAGCCCATTTTTGCAGCCACTATGTCTGCCCATCTCATTGAGGGTCTTCCTCTTTTTCACTCACTCTCTGCTTTACCAAGCATGATGTCCTTCTCCAGGGACTGGTTCCTCCTGACAACGTGTCCAACGTACGTAAGACGAAGTTTCACCATCCTTGCTTCTATGGAGCATGTACTTCTCCGAAAGCAATTTTTTTGTTCTTCTGGCAGTCCGTGGTATAGTCAGTATGCTTCACCAACACCATAATTCATCCTTTGAGTTTTAGTTTGTGTGTCTAAGGTGTGTCTCTTGTAGGCAACATATAGACGGATAATTTTTTTTAATCCATTCTGCCACTCTGTCTTTATCCGTGCATTTAGTCCATTTACATTCAGCATAATTATGGATAAGAATGAATTTAATGCTGTCATTTTGATGTCTTTGTGTGTGTGTGTTGTTGAGTTTCTTTTTCCCACTTAATTTTTGTGCCGAGTAGTTTATGTATTGTCTTTTCCTCTTATTCATTGTTGTTGATTCTGTTTCTGCTGAGTCTCTATTTTTTTTTTCTTGTATTTTATTTTGATGTGTAGGATAGTTAGTCTCCTTTGTGGTTACCTTAATATTTACCTACCAACACCATAATTCAAATGCATCAGTTCTTTGGTCTTCCTTATTCATTGTCCAGCTTTCGCATGCATATGAGCATTTGAAAATATTTCTCCTTGGTCCTCAAAGTGGCATCTTTGCTTTTTGTAAAAATGACCTAGGGGCAGCATCTGACCTCTCACTTCACCAGGGGGAAGGAGAACAAAGATCAACAACCCAAGGCTGATTCCTATGAGGTGGAAGTCAGTCATGCCTCCTCTCTCTGCCATGTTTACCAGTTCCGGCACCAACTGTCCCTCCCCACAATACTCTCTACTTTTCTGCTGGGTTTGATAATTCATTGCAATGGCCACGCAGAACTCACAGACCATACTCATGATTATGGGGTTTATTCAGGGAGATGACAGTTATAATTCAGGCTCAGGAACACTTAGGATACAGTTCTTCCATCAGGACAGCGTCTTCCCAGCCGTCCCATAGGCCAGGAAGCCTCCTGCGCCATCTCCTGCCCCTGGGGCTCTCCTGCCAGCATGCCGCTGGGCCTCAGTGTCTTTGGGGTTGTCACTCACTCTGTCTCAGCTTCTAGGAGCTTCTCAGTGCAGGGATCCCAGTTCCAAAGCACATGCTGGCTCCTGGTGGTTCTTCCCTGGAGCCAGTGTGATCTTCCCCACCTCTGGGGTCGCTCATTTCAATCCCTTTGGTGGGCTACAATTACCATTCTGCACGGTCCTTTCCACTCACTTGGGTGGGAGTTACAAGGTCGTGGCTAGGAAGACCACACAGAAAGTCATCCATGACACCACAGTTTTTAACACTCTAAAGAGATCCTTTGCAGCAGATTTGTCCAGTGCACTGTGTCGTTTGATTTCCTGGCTGCTGCTTTCATGGGTGTTGATTGTAGACCCAAGTAAAATGAAATCCTTGACAACTTCAGTCTTTTCTCCATTTATTATGTTTATCATTTTTTACTAGTTAAGCTAGACTATTGTTTGGTTTTAAGAAGACTTCAGGGAATATTTTTGGTTTGTTGTTAGGTGCCATCGAGTTGGTTCCAACTATAGTGACCCTGTGCGCAACAGAATGAAACACTGCGCGGTCCTGCACCATCCTTACAGTCCTCCTTATGCTTGAGCCCATTGTCGCAGCCACTGTGTCAGTCCACCTCAGTAAGGGTCTTCTTGTTTTCCACTGACCCTGTACCAAGCATGATGTCCTTCTCCAGGGACCGATCCCCCCGACAGCATGTCCGAGGTATGTAAGACGCAGTCTCGCCATCCTTGCCTCTAAGGAGCACTCTGGCTGTACTTCCAAGACAGATTTGTTCGTTCTTTTGGCAGTCCATGGTATATTCAATATTCTTCACCAACACCACAATTCAAAGGCATCATTTCTCCTACGGTCTCCTTACTCATTTTCCAGCTTTCACACGTATATGGTATGATTGAAAATACCATGGCTTGGGTCAGTGCACCTTACTCTTCAAGGTGACATCTTTGCTCTTCAACACTTTGAAGAGGTCCTTGGCAGCAGATTTGCCCAGTGCAGTGCGTCTTTTGATTTCTTGACTGCTGCTTCCATGGGTGTTGATTGTGGATCCAAGTAAAATGAAATCCTTGACAACTTCAATCTTTCCTCCGTTTATCATGATGTTGCTCATTGGTCCAGTTGTGAGGGTTTTTGTTTTCTTTACATTGAGGTGCAATCCATACTGAGGGCTGTGGTCTTTGATCTTCATTAGTAAGTGCTTCAAATCCTCTTCACTTTCAGCTAGCAAGGTTGTGTCATCTGCATAGCACAGGTTGTTAATGAGTCTTCCTCCAATCTTGATGCCCCGTTCTTCTTCATATAGTCCAGCTTCTCGGATTATTTGCTCAGCATACAGATTGAATAGGTGTGGTGAAAGGATACAACCCTGATGCACACTTTTTCTGACTTTAAACCACTCAGTTTAATTTTCAATTTTGAAACCTTAAACCAAAAATGAAATCCTCAAAAAAAAATGATATTTTTTTAGACTGAAGTTGTCAAGGATTTCATTTTACACAGTAGTGAGTCAAGCTGAACTAGTAAAAAAATATTGATAAACATAATAAATGGAGAAAAGACTGAAGTTGTCGAGGGTTTCATTTTTGGTTTAAGGTTTCAGAATTATCTCAGGACAAGAGCTTTGCAGGTACATCCTGCTCAGTTGCTCCAGAAGCTCTGAAGTCCGTGAGAGTTTGAAGGTCTGTTCCATACTTCCCCCGCTTTTGGAGGATCTGCATTTTTGGCTCAGCCCTTTATGTGCCTCTTCTGGGGCCTGGCTGCCCACCAAGGGGTGTGCCTGGCCCATTACATATATGTCACCTGTCTGTCCCTGTGCACAAGACCTGTGGTTGTTCAGCTCTGCCTGTGATGAGGTACATTGTTCGTTGCCATCGAGTCAATTCCGACTCATGGTGGCCCTGAGTAATTCTGTGTCAAGAATGAGCTGTTAGCAAGCCCATGTAGCCACATCTGAAGTCAGATGTTCTAACAAGGTTTTCTCCATTCGTCTCTCAAGTCCTGATTCTCAGTCACTTCTGAACTTGGGGTGGGAGTGACAGGTTCTCCTAACAGCCTCCAACAAGGAAAAACAAGGATGAAGGGATGTAAGTTGTGGCCCTAAATCTGGATTCACTCCTTACAGGACAGGTGGTCAGACCCGGGTTGAAAAAGAGAACCCAGCAATGTGTTGTTTACATGGAAGTGATGAAAGTGATGAAGGCAGCAAGTAAAGGGATAGGAAAACAGGGCAAGTACAAACAAAAAGAAGTATGAGTGTTTGTATCAGGCCGAGGAGATTCCAAGTTGAAAGCACCGTGTAGGGTTAAGAGAATGCGTCAAACAGCATAAATACAGCAGCTAAACATAATATTAGAAAGGCAAGAAAAGTAACAGTTACTTCCAGTTTTTTCAGACAGCAAACAACAATAAAAGTTATATTTAAATGTTTTAAAAACTAGCTGTTTAAAAAGGAGCCCTGGTGGCACAGTGGTTAAGTGCTCACTGCCAACTGAAAGATTGGTTCAGCCCCACCTAGAGGCTCATGGGAGAAAAGATCTGGCAACCCGCTCCAGTAAAGATTACAGCCTAGAAACCCTATGGGGCAGCTCCACTCTGTCATGTGGGGTCTCCATGAGTCAGAACTGACAGCACCAGCCTGTTGCCGTCAAGTCAGTTATGTCTCATAGTCAAGAGTTTGGCTGCTAACCAGGCTGCTAACCAAAAGGTCAGCAGTTTGAATCCACCAGCTGCTCCTTGGAAACGCTGTGGGGCAGTTCTACTGTGTCCCGTAGGGTTACTATGAGTTGAAATCGACTCCGTGGCAACTGGTTTGGGTGTTTTTTTTTTTTTGGCACCTGGTGGATTCAAACTGCCAACCTTTTGGCCCGTAGCTGTAGCTCTTAACCACTACGCCACAGGGGTTTCCTTGGTTAACAGCAGCTGTTAAAAGGTATCAGAGAGCAAGCAAGGCTACCAGTGCTCAAAGGGCCCATGTCCTGGAGAGAAAGGAAGTGCGTGGAAGGAGTCCTGCTTCTCCATACCACTTCTCTTGTAGCTTCTGCGGATTAAGTGACATGAGGCCAGGCAGAAGGCACAGGCTCGGAGCTTTCTGCAGTCTAACAGGGCTGGGAGGACAGAAACTGGAGTTTAGGGCAACGAAGGAAGCCGAGACAAGAGCCAAGATCCTGGAGAAACTAGGACTCAGCCTTCAAGGATTCCTGAGCTATGTAGGGGAAAAGGCAGAAAAGCCAAGCAGAAAACAGCAGCTAGGCTAAAAAGCTAAGGAGAGTTTTCAGATGTCTCAGCGTTGGGGAAACAGAGGTGGTTAGGGTTCAGGGACTACCAAGGAGGTGGCATTCTGGTAAGCATCCCACGGCTTCTGCTGAAACCGTTAAAAGGAATACATCATACAAGGTGTTAGGTACCATCGAGTGGATTCTGACTCAGTGACCCTGTGTGACAGTAGAACTGCCCTGTAGGGTTTTCTTGGCTGTGATCTCCATGGGAGCAGATCACCAGGTCTTTCTCCCATGGAGCAGCTGGTAGGTTTGAACCACTAACCTTTCAGTTAGCAGCCAAAGGCTTAACTACTGTACCACCAGGGCTCCGTATCGTAGGAGTAAGAGCACCTGATAACCTGGTCTCAAATATAAAGCAAAATCTGGCAGATCTAAAAGAAAAGGACCCACAATCACTGGAAAAATTAAACACAAATCTTTCAGTAACTGATAGGATTAATTTTTTTTTAAGGTAGAGATAACAGAAGAATGGACAATTTAGTATGATCGATCCAACTGACAGATACAGAATATTGCACACGACAACTCTAAGCTACACTTTCTTCCTGTGTACACGCGAAACATTTCCTAATTTGACCATAGAAAATAGAAATAGAAAAGTCTGAACAAATTTCAGAGAAACGAAATCACGCAGAGTATGTTCTCTGGCCAAAGTGGAATTAAGCCAGCGGGGGGGCGGGGGGGAACTGGGAAACCCCCCAGGTGTTTGGAAATTAAACAGTATACTTCTGAATAATCCATAGGTCAAAATAGAAATTAGAAAATATTTTGAATCGAATTATAACAAAAACAAGACATACCAAACTCTGTGAAATTTAGTAAAGCCATAAAGCCCACTGCTGTCGAATTGGTTCCGACTCATAGCGACCCTCAGGACAGAGTAGAACTCCCCCATAGAGTTTCTGAGGAGCACCTGGTAGATTTGAAATGCTGACTTTTTTGGTTAGCAGCTATAGCACTTAACCACTACACCACCAGGGTTTCCAGTAAAGCCATACTTGGGGGAAAATTTATAGCCTTACGTATATAATATAAACAAAGAAAGGCTGAAAATCAGTTATCTATTCATCTCAAAAAATTGCAGAAAGCACAGTGAATTAGGGAGGAAAAAGGAAGGAAAGAATAAAGAGCAGAAATTAGTAGAATGGAAAAAGAACAAGTCAACAAAGCCAAAATTGGTTCTTTAAAAAAATTAATGCAATGTATAAATTAAGGTTTTTTTTATCAGCTTGTCCTACTGTGGGGGCTTACATGTTGCTGTGATGCTGGAAGCTATGCCACCAGTATTCAGATATTAGCAGGGTCACCCATGGAGGACAGGTTTCAGCTGAGCTTCCAGACTAAGACAGACTAGGAAGAAGGATGCAGTAAAGCTTTCGAGACCTTCACCTGCTGATGTGGCATGACTCAAAATGGGAAGAAACAGCTGCAAATATCCATTAATAATCGGAACCTGAAATGTACAAAGTATGAATCTAGGAAAATTGGAAATGATCAAAAATGAAGTGGAACGCATAAACATCGATATCCTAGGCATTAGTGAGCTGAAATGGACTGGTATTGGCCATTTTGAATCGGACAATCCTATAGTCTACTATGCTGGGAATGACAACTCGAAGAGGAATGGTGTTGCATTCATTGTCAAAAAGAACATTTCAAGATCTATCCTGAAGTACAGCGCTGTCAGTGATAGGATAATACCCATACGCCTACAAGGAAGACCAGTTAATACAACTATTATTCAAATTCACGCACCAACCACTAGGGCCAAAGATGAAGAAATAGAAGATTTTTATCAGCTGCTGCAGTGTGAAATTGATCGAACATGCAATCAAGATGCCTTGGTAATTACTGGTGATTGGAACGTGAAAGTTGGAAACAAAGAAGAAGGATCAGTAGTTGGAAACTATGGCCTTGGTGATGGAAGCAATGCTGGAGATCAAATGATAGAATTTTGCAAGACCAATGACTTTTTCATTGCAAATACCTTCTTTCACCAACATAAACGGCAACTATACACATGGACCTCTCCAGATGGAACACACAGAAATCAAATTGACTATATCTGTGGAAAGAGATGACGGAAAAGCTCAATATCATCAGTCAGAACAAGGCCAGGGGCCGACTGTGGAACAGACCATCAATTGCTCCTATGCAAGTTCAAGCTGAAACTGAAGAAAATCAGAGCACATCCACGAGAGCCAAAATATGACCTTAAGTATATCTCACCTGAATTTAGAGACCATGTGAAGAATAGATTTGATGCATTGAACACTGGTGCCTGAAGACCAGATGAGTTGTGGAATGACACCAAGGACATCATCCATGAAGGAAGCAAGAGGTCATTGAAAAGACAGGAAAGAAAGAAAAGACCAAGATGGATGTCAAAGGAGACTCTGAAACTTGCTCTCGAATGTCGAGCAGCTAAAGCAAAAGGAAGAATTGATGAAGTAAAAGAACTGAACAGAAGATTTCAAGGGATGGCTCAAGAAGACAAAGTATTATAATGACATGTGCAAAGAGCTGGAGATGGAAAACCAAAAAGGAAGAACACGCTCAGCGTTTCTCAAACTGAAAGAACTGAAGAAAAAGTTCAAGCCTCGAGTTGCAGTAGTGAAGGATTCTATGGGGAAAATATTAAATGACGCAGGAAGCATCAAAAGAAGGTGGAAGGAATACACAGAGTCATTATACCAAAAAGAATTAGTCGATGTTCAACCATTTGAAGAGGTAGCATATGATCAGGAACCGACGGTACTGAAGGAAGAAGTCCAAGCTGCTCTGAAGGCATTGGTGAAAAACAAGGCTCCAGGAATTGATGGAATATCAGTTGAGAGGTTTCAACGAACAGATGCAGCGCTGGAGGTGCTCAATCATCTATGCCAAGAAATACGGAAGAAGGCTTCCTGGCCAACTGACTGGAAGAGATCCATATTTATGCCTGTTCCCAAGAAAGGTGAGCCAACCGAATGTGGAAATTATAGAACAATATCATTAATATCACACACCAGCAAAATTTTGCTGAAGCTCATTGAAAAGTGGCTGCAGCAGTATATCGACAGGGAACTGCCAGAAATTCAGGCCAGTTTCAGAAGAGGACGTGGAACCAGGGATATCATTGCTGATGTCAGATGGGTCCTGGCTGAAAGCAGAGAATCCCAGAAGGATGTTTACCTGTGTTTTATTGACTATGCAGAGGCATTCAACTGTATGGATCATAACAAATTATGGATAACATTGCAAAGAATGGGAATTCCAGAACACTTAATTGTGCTCGTGAGGAACCTTTACATAGATCAAGAGGCAGTTGTTCAGACAGAGCAAGGGAATACTGATTGGTTTAAAGTCAGGAAAGGTGTGCGTCAGGGTTGTATCCTTTCACCATACCTATTCAATCTGGATGCTGAGCAAATAATACGAAAGCCTCAACTATATGAAGAAGAAGGGGCCATCAGGATTGGAGGAAGACTCATTAACAACCTGCGTTATGCAGATGACACAACCTTGCTTGCTGAAAGTGAAGAGGACCTGAAGCACTTACTAATGAAGATCAAAGACCACAGCCTTCAGTATGGATTAGACCTCAATATAAAGAAAACAAAAATCCTCACAACTGGACCAATGAGCAACATCATGATAAACAGAGAAAAGATTGAAGTTGTCAAGGATTTCATTTTACTTGGATCCACAATCAACAGCCATGGAAGCAGCAGTCAAGAAATCAAAAGACACACTGCATTGGGCAAATCTGCTGCAAAGGACCTCTTCAAAGTGTTGAAGAGCAAAGATGTCACCCTGAAGACTAAGGCACACCTGACCCAAGCCATGGTATTTTCAGTCACATCATATGCATGTGAAAGCTGGACAATGAATAAGGAAGACAGAAGAAGAGTTGACACCTTTGAATTGTGGTGTTGGCGAAGAATATTGAATACACCATGGACTGCCAAAAGAACGAACAAATCTGTCTTGGAAGAACTGCGGCCAGAATGCTCCTTAGAAGCAAGATGTCAAGACTGCGTCTTCCATACTTTGGAGATGTTGTCAGGAGGGATCAGTCCCTGGAGAAGGACATCATGCTTGGCAGAGTACAGGGTCAGTGGAAAAGAGGGTGACCCTCAATGAGGTGGACTGACACAGTGGCTGCGACAATGAGCTCAAGCATAACAATGATTGTAAGGATGGCGCGGGACCAGGCAGTGTTTCGTTCTGTTGTGCACAGGGTCGCTATGAGTCGGAGCCGACTCGACAGCACCTGACAACAAGAGCAACATAAATTCGGGTTGTAGATGAATTAAGGCAGCTGATCAGCTGATTTTACAATAGGGAGTCGTCGTCAGATGCTGTCGAGTCAGTTCCGACTCATAGCGACCCTGTGCACAACAGAAGGAAACACTGCCCGGTCCTGCGCCATCGTCAGGATTGTTGTTATGTTTGTTATGTTTGCAGCCACTCTTTGAGGATCTTGCTCTTTTTCAATGACCCTCTACTTTACCAAGCTTGACGTCCTACAGTAGGAAGAGTAGCCTGGATTATACCGGTAAGACTGATGAAGAAAAAAAAGACCATAACAGCAGAAATGAAAGAGTCACCACAGAGACCAGAGACACCAAACATATAAGATGGCAGTGTGGACACATTTATGCCAAAACACCTGGAAATTTAGATGGAATGGACTAATTGTTGAAAAACACAATTTACCAAGACTGACACAAGAGAGAAAAAATCTAATTGGCGGTATAGTATCAGGGAAATTTAATCTGTAATTCAAAATACTCCCACAAAAATTCCGGGTACGTCTGGGTCCTCCATTTGCAGTCCTTTCTGAAAGAACCACAAACTTAGTGGATTAGAGCAACACAGCTAGGTTATCTTACCGCCTAGCAGGTCAGCAGCCCAGCCCCGTCTCTCCAGCCTACAATCAGGGTGTGAGCAGGGCTGCAGTCCTCATGGGGGCTGTAGGCAATATTGCTTCCTTTTCCAGCTTCTGGAGACTGCACTTCTTGGCTCACGGCCCCGTCCTCTATCTGCAAGGCTGGCAAGGGCCGATGGAATCCTTACGCCACAGCCTCCTGACTGCTCACCTCCTCTGCCACCCTCTTCCACTTGCAGGGATCCTTTTGATTCCTATAGGATTGCTGGGAGTCGGAATTGACTCGATGGCAACCAGTTTGTTTTTAGGCGATGACATTAGAGGCCCTGGTGGTGCAGAGGTTAAAGCTCTTGGTTGCTACCCAAAAGGTTGGCAGTTTGAGCCCACCAGCCAAACCATGGGAGAAAGTCTGCTCCTGTAAAGGTTACAGCCTTAGAGACCCTCTGGGGCAGATCTGGCCTGTGCGTTAGGGTCGCTCTGAGTCGGAATCTGCTTGTCGGCAGTGGGGTTTGATGATTGCATCGATTATGCCAGAATAATCCAGGCTACTCTGCCTACGGGAATGTCAGCTGACGAGCCGCCTTAATCCGCCTTTCCCATGGAAGGTAACAGTCACATGTATGGACATCTTTGAAGCCATTTTCCACCCACCGCAGCTTCACCAGTGAAATTTTTTAGGCATAAAAGGAATCTCTCGTTGTTAGGTGTCGTCAAGTTGGTTCAGATTCGTGGAGACCCTGTGTACAACAGAATGGCCCGGCACCATCCTCACAGCCATTGCTATGTTTGAGCCCGTTGTTGCAGCCCCTGTGTCAGTCCATCTCGTCGAAGGGCTTTCTCTCTTTTGCTGACCCTCTACTTTACCAAGCATGATGTCCTCCAGGGACTCGTCCCTCCTGATAACGTGTCCAAGGTAGTGTAGTCTTTTCTAAATACTATAAAAAGAAGCCCGTTAAGAGAATAAAGGAGAAAAATCATGCTCAAATGCACAAAAATAATCAGATAAAATTCAACACCCATTCATAATAAAACTTTTAGCAAACTAAAGTGGAAAGGAACTTGCCAATTTGATTAAAGGGAACCTACAAAAATCCCACAGCAGATGTCAAGCGTAATGTGAATTATAAAATGTTTCCCGTCTGGGATTAGGGAATGAAGCAAGTGTGTCTTCTGTCACCCCTTATTTCCAGCAGTACCCGGAGGCCTGAAGCTGCATCAAAGCTAGGGGGAAAAAACTATTATTAGGAAGCAATAAAACTTATTTGCGTGTAGAAAACCAAAACTAATCTAAAGATAACAGACTGGAATTAAGTGAATTTAACAAGGTGTCAGGATAAAAGTTCAGTATAAAAAATCAGTTCTACTTTTATAATCTAACCACACATATCTGGAAAATGCAATTTAAAAACAACTCTATTTACAATAGCTTAAAAAACAAATTAGTAGTAAATTTAATGAAGCACGTGAAAGACTATTATACTGTAAACTATAAAACGTTGCGAGAAATTAAAGAAGACCTAAATAAACATATATTATGTTCATGGTTTGGAAGACTCAGTATTGTAAAGGTATCAGCTCTCACTATGGAATCTATTTATCTCTAGGCTCAGTGCAATCCCAACCAAAATTCAAACTTTTTTTTCCTGAAAATTGACAAGCTGATTTTGAAACTTGTGTGGACATGCAAAACTCAGGAATTGTCAAGGCAGTCTTGAAGAACAAAGCAGGAGGTGTTAGGGATTGCATTGTGTCTCCCGAAAATATGCGTTGGACTCCTAACTCCTATACCTACAGGCGTGATCCTGTTTGTTGTGTTAATTAGACGATACCTGGGTATGAGTTATTAAAGGAGCAAATAAGACACAGAGAGGCACGCACACATGGGAAGACAGATGCCAAGTGAGGACCGTGTACAATCCGAGGAACCGAGGAACACCCAGGGCTACCGGCGAGGAAGGAATCGCCATGGCTGAGACCCTGGTTTGGACTTCTAGTCTCCTAAACTGTGAGAAAATGAATCTCTGCTCTTTAAAGCCATCCACGTGTGTCCCAGCAGCACTGGGAAACTGAGACAGGAGGACTTACAGGATGCCATTTCCAGGTGTATTAAAAACCTACAGTTACTGATCCTGGTTCAAGAGTAGATGTAAAGATCCAAGGAACAAAAGAGTCAGAAACTGTCTTACGGGTTACAACCTGCTGACTTGCTGCACGCGTGGCGTTTTAGGGCACTGGGGGAAGCGTGACCTCTTCTCCATGTGAGTATCCAATCGACCCACCGCGTTTATTGAAAAATGAGTTTTCGACTCATAACTTCCAACATAAAAAATAAATTTCAAATAGGTCATAAATCTAAATGTGAAAGTTAAAAAATTAAGATTTTAGAAGAAAACAGGAAAATATTTTCATGACCTTCAGATTTAGAAACCCTGGTGGCATAGTGGTTAAGAGCTACAGCTGCTAACCAGAAGGCTGGCAGTTCAAATCCACCAGGCACTCCTTGGAAACTCTATGAGGCCGTTCTATGAGTGGGAATCAACTCGACGGCAATGGGTTTGGTTTTTTGGTTTTTCGGGTAGGCGAAAATTTTAAACCATGACTCAAAAAGTGCTAACTATGAAGGGAAAAAATAGTTATACTGGACTACATTAAAATTTAAGACTTCTTTTTATTAAAAGATGCTATTAACAGAGGAAAAGGGCAAGCCACACACTTGGAGAAAATAATTCTGATACATCCAGCAAAGGACTTGCACCTATAATATACAGAGAACACCTACAAACCAGTAAGAAAGAGACAAAACCAATTATTTTAATTGCCAAAGAGTTAAACACTTCGCAAAAGAAATCCATGTGGCCACTAAATGTATGAAAAGATACTCCACTTCACTAGTCCTCGGGGCAATGCAAATTAAGACTGCTAAAATGAGAAAGGTAATACCAAGGGCTGGCAAGAATGTGAAGTGACGGAAACTCTCAGACTGCTGGAGAAAGTTGGGAAGACTGGTAAAATCTACTAAGCCTGAATATGCACACACCGTATGACCCAACAAGTCCCCTCCTAGGTATGTACCCAACGGAAATGCATGTGTGTGTTTGCTCACCAGTGTGTGAGAATGTTCATAGCCTTAATCTTTGTACATAACCATCAAAATGGCAACCTAGTTCCACAAAGGAATACCATACAGCAAGCAGATTTAATGAACAACTACACACAAATATATATGAATTTCACAAATAGTTAAGTGAAAGCAGCAGACACCAAAGAGTATATGATATGTGATTCCACGTATATAAAGTACATAAGCAGACAACACTAACGTGGTGTTAGAAATCAGGATTTCAGTTACACTTGAAAAAAAAAATTTTTTTTTTCTTTTTTTGGGAGTGTGGAGACTGACCAGAAGGGGGCGCAAGGGGACTCCTGGGGACTCGGAATGAACTACTTGACCTGGGTCTGCTGCTCCGGGTGTGTTCACTTTGTGAAAGAAAAGTCAGTGAGCTGTGCACTTATATTTGTGCACCTTCCTGTGTGTGTATGTGTTATATTTCAGTAGAATTTATCCCTCCAAAAATCAATTCCAGGTGGACTGTAGACCTAACTGTAAAAGGTAAAACAGCTTCTAGAAGGTAGCACAGGGGAGTGAATGTCTTCGTGCCCTTGCGTAGACAAGGATTTATCAAACAGAATACAGAAAGCACAAATCACAAAAGATTAACTAGACTTCATTAAAATTCAGAACTTCGGCTCACCAAAAACACCAGAAGGAAAATGAAAAATACAAGCCACAGATTGAGAGATGATATTTGCAGTAATATATCTGGCAGACTCGTATCCAGAATACACAAAGAAAGATAAATCAAAGAGAAAAAGAAAGCTCGCTCAATTCATAAAAAAAAAAAAGATATCCCAGTGGCCATTTGATGTTGTTGTTAGGTGCCGTTGAGTCGGTTCCGACTCAGCGAACCTGTGTACAGTAGAACGAAACACTGCCGGGTCCTGTGCCCTCCTCACAACTGTTGTTTTGCTTGAGCCCATTGTTGCAGCCACTGTCTCAGTCCCTCTTGCTGAGAGTCTTCCTCTTTTCCGCTAACCCTCTGATTTACCGAGCGTGATGTCTTTCTCCAGGGACTGATCCCCCGGATAACATGTCCAAAGTATGTGAGACAAAGCCCGGCCATCCTTGCCTCTAAGGAGCATCCTGACTGTACTTCTTCCAAGGCAGATTTGTTCGTTCTTTTGGCAGTCCACGGTATATTCAGTACCGTTCACTGACCCCAAATGGCCAATAAGCACATAAAAAAGTGCTCAAACTAATCATTGCAGAAACGTGGATTAAAACCACAAGCCTCCCTAAATCAACACGTGGATTCAAAGCAATTCCAGCAGACCTTTTTGTAGAAATGAACAAACATCCTAAATTTATATGGGAATGAGAAGGTTCCTAAATAGCCAAACAATCTTGAAAAAGCTGAAGAACTATACTTGCTGGTTTTAAGACTTAACTATAGCACTAAGCTGGAAACCCTGGTGACGTAGTGGTTAAGTGCTATGGCTGCTAACTAAAAGGTCAGCAGTTCAGATCCACCAGGCGTTCCTTGGAAGCTCTATGGGGCAGTTCTACTCTGTCCTATAGGGTCACTATGAGTCAGAATCGACTCGATGGCAGTGGGTTTGGTTTTTTCTGGAAGTAAGCAAGACACTAATACTGGAGTGATCTTAGACAGATAGATCAAAGGGACAGAATAGAGAGTCTAGGAATAGACCCACCAACATACGGTCAACTGGTTTTTGACAAAATTGCCAAGGTTATTCAATGGGGGAAAGGATAGTGTTTTCAGGTAATGGTGTTGGAATAACGGGATCTGTAAATTGAATGGCGTCTCTGCGTGGTACAGACGTTTAATCTGTTCAGCTGCTAAGTGAATGGCTGGAGGTTCGAGTCCACCTAGAGGTACCTCAGAAGAAAGATCTGGAGATCTACTTCTGAAAACTCAGCTGTTGAAATCTACTCAATGATAATTGGTTTTTTATTTAAGAAAGATTTTGTTTTTTTTTAAAGTACAGGTCTTTGTTTTAAGAATTTAGAAAAAGATCAGCAAAATTTATCAAAAGAAACTCCAACAAAAAAAATAAAGATAAAAAGCTGAAACTACGAAAAGAATGAATTAGGAAATTGTAAAAGGCTGTTAAAATGGCACAGAAGCAAAAGTAGGTAAGGATGTCTGTACCAGGGTGTGTACTGCAGCCTTGTTCCTTGTGGCAAAAATTCTGAAACAATCATCTCCATCAGCTGGGCAGTGTCTAATGCCGTGGAATTTCATGGAGCTTTTTAAAAAGAATGATTTGAACATCTAGCCCAGGAGATACAGTATGTTCACACTGTGACCTGTCATCTCAACAGACAGGACAAACTCGGTACGTTAGACACAGTCGAGAGCAAGGGCCCGTGAAACTGAAAACGAGAAAACAGAAGGCAGTGCTGGGCTCAGAAAGAAGGAGACTTCTCCAAGGACCAGAATCGGATAGAGGGCTGAAGCTCCAAGTCCAGGAATGGGCAGTGGCACCTGGGAGCTCAGGTGCTGCAGGGTGACGCTGTTAACAGAGGTCCCTGCAGACAGGAGGCTGGAGCCAGGCTGGGCGAGCGAGCAGAGAAAGGAACGCAACCTCTGAGGCTGCAGCTTTCGCAGGGCAGCTGGCCTCAGGAGGCAGGCACACACACACACACACACACACACACACACACACACCAGAACACTCTGTGTCTCCACAGGGCAGGGACTAAGCAGCCGTACAGGAGATGGTTCCCTGGGGAACCGCAGAGTCAGGGGAGGCCACCCTAAAATCATTTGACAGAATGGGGGGGAACACAGAAAACCATGCCACTTCCAAAGAGCTTACACACCAAAACTCCAAAATTCATCCAGAATTCTGGCAGTAATAGATAGCTATCAAACTCAGTATTTAAAATTCACTTCAGATGAAATTTATTTTATAGAATAATAAAAACCAAAATAAGCCTAGGCTGCTGAAGCAGAGAAATGAAGATACATCTTTTCCTACCTAGAGAAACATAAAGTTATGGAAAAAATGCACAACGTTAAAACAGGAGGCTAAAAAGGAAACAGTTGGAAATTTTGGAAATGAAAAGTATATTGTTGAAACAAAAAAAAACTAAACAAATCAAAAAAAAATTTTTTTTTTCCAATAGGCAAGGTAAACTCTAGATTAGATATAGGTAGAGAACTGACAATTTAGAAGATAGTATTAAGAAATTTCTACCAGCCATCTGTCAGTTTTATTATGACATTGGAAGCTATACTACCAGTATTTCAAATACCAGCAGGGTCATTGTCATGGATTGAATTGTGTCCCCCCAAAAATGTATGTATCTGCTTGGTTAGGCCATAATTGCCAGTATTCTGTGATTGTAATTTTATGTTAAAGAGGATTAGGGTGGGATCGTAACACCCTTACCAGCTCACATCCTTGATCCAATGTAAAGAGAGTTTCTCTAGGTTGTGGCCTACACCACCTTTTATCTCTCAAGAGGTAAAAGGAAAGGAAGGTAGCAGAGAGGGGGGACCTCATATCACCAAGAAAGCAGTGCTGGGAGTAGAGTATGTCCTTTGGACCCAGGGTTCCTGTGCAGAGAAGCTCCTAATCCAGGGGAAGATTGATGAGAAGGCCTTCCCCTGGAGCTGACACCATGAATTTTCACTTTTAGCCTACTTTACTGTGAGGAAATAAACTTCTCTTTGTTAAAGCCATCCACTTGTGGTATTTCTGTTATAGCAGCACTAAGTGACTAAGACAGTCATCCATAGTGAACAGGTTTCAGCAAAGATTCCAGGCTAAGACAGACTAGGAAGAAAGGCCTGTCTATCTACTTCCAAAAATGAGCCAATGAAGACCTTATGGATCACAGCAGAATGTTGTCTAACATAGTGCAGGAAGATGAGCTTCTAGGTTAGAAGGCACTCAAAATACACAATGGCCTCAACAGTGGATGACACCATTGCAGATACCAATGATTGTAAAGATGGCGCAGAACCAGATATTTCCTTCTGCCGTACGTAAGGTTACCACGAATCAGAGCCAACCCAGCGGTAAATACCAACAACAACACTGAGAAATTCATCCAGAACCTTGCATAAAAATAATAAAGGTATGAGAGAGCCGTTGCGGGACTTGGAGGATGGATCAAGAGCCTTCAGTGTGGTCTCAGGAGAGTTTCAGAAGATGCAGAGAAGCAATATTTGAAGAAATATTGGTGGTTTTCCAGAATTAGAGAAAGGCATGACTCCTCAGAGTAAAAGTTGTGCTTTGAGTACTAAGCAGGCTATAGGATAATGTCTTGGCACATGCTCAGTTGAAATCAAGGATGTGGCTGTTGTTAGGTGCCATTGAGTAGGTTCTGAGTCATAGTGACCTTAAGTACAACAGAATAAAACACTGCCCGGTCCTGCACCATCCCCATAATCATTATGTTTGAGCCCATTGTTGTAGCCACTGTGTCAGTCCCTCTCGTTGAGGGTCTTCCTCTTTTTCGCTGACCCTCGACCAAGCATGATGTCCTTCTCCAGGGACTGATCTCTCCTGATACCATGTTCAATTTTATGAGAGAATGTCTCACCATCCTTGATTTAAGAAGCATTCTGGCTGTACTTCCAAGACAGATTTTTTCGTTCTTCTAGCAGTCCATGGTATATTCCATGTTCTTCACCAACACCATAATTCAAAGGCATCAATTCTTCTTCGCTCTTCCTTATTCATTGTCCAGCTTTCACATGCATATGAAGCGATAGAAAACACCATGGCTTGGGTCAGGCACACCTTAGTCATCAAGGTGACATCTTTGCTTTTCAATACTTAAAGAGGTCTTTTGCAGCAGATTTGCCCAATGCAATGCATTGTTTAAATTTCTTGACTGCTACTTCCATGGGTGTTGATTGTGGATCCAAGCAATATGAAATCTTGACTACTTCAGTCTTTTCTCCGTTTATCATGATGTTGCTCATTGGTCCAGTCGTGAGGATTTTTGTTTTCTTTATGTTGAGGTGTAATCCATCCTGAAGGCTGTGGTCTTTGATCTTCATCAGTAAGTGCTTCAAGTCCTCTTCACTTTCAGCAAACAAGCCTGTGTCATCTGCATAACGCAGGTTGTTAATGAGTCTTCCTCCAATCCTGATGCCCCGTCCTTCTTCATATAGTCCAGCTTCAAAAAAGAAAAAACACGAGGAAGAGGAGGGTGATAAGTTCTGTCTGAAAACAGAAACCCCAGCATAGATGATATGATTCCAACTATGTAAAATTATAAAATGGTGTGAATATTTAAAAATGTGTAGTTACTGATCTGAAGAATGTCCATGATATTTTAAGTAGAAAAATCAAATGTCAGTGTACTTTAAGGAAAAAAACAAAAGAGGAAGTCATTTGGCACACACACAAAAAAGTCCCCATGTAATTGTCTATGTTTTTGTAAGTTTGTGTGGGCAAGGAAAATGGCTTGGAATGGTCTTTAATATTTATGTACTTATTTATCATTTCTGGCGTTCTTCATACCTTCCTATAGATTCATCTGGGGTCATTTCCTTTCAACCTGAAGAATTTCCTTTAGCATTTTTTATAGTGAAAACCAACTGGTAAAGAATTCTCCCAGGTTTATTTTCTTTCAGTATGTCATTATGTTGTTTCTTTACCTTCTGGACTCTTATTGTTCCTCTGTGTGTTAATGTTTTTTTTTTCTTTTCTCTTCCATCTTGATTTCCTCCTGTCTTTTAGCAGTTTGTCTATGATGTCCTGAGGTTTTTATTAGTTTGTATTATCCTACTTGGAGTTCACTGATCTTCTTGGATCTGTAAATTTATGGTTTTCATCAAATATGGGAGATTTGGGAACATTATTTCTTAAAATATTTCTCTCTTTCTCTAAACCTCTGCTGGGACTTCAATTATGTATGTGTGGCACTGCTTGATATTGTTCCATGGGTTCCTTCTCCTTCAATCATTTTTCTTTGTGCTCTTTAGCTTAGATAGTTTCTATCTTTATCAACAAGTTCATCATTTCTCCTGCCATCTCCAATAAGCTGCTGAGTCTGCCTGTCGTTGTTGTCGTTTTTAGGTGCCGTCAAGTTGATTCTCTCTCATAGAGACCCTGTGCACAACAGAACGAAACACTGCCCAGTCCTGCACCATCATCACAACTGTTGCTATGCTTGAGCCCATTGTTGCAGCCACTGTGTCAGTCCATCTCGTTGAGGGTCTTCCTCTTTTTTGCTGACTCTCTACTTTACCAAGCATGAGGTTCTTCTCCAGGGACTGATCCCTCCTGATAACATGACCAAAGTGCGGGAGATGTAATCTCACCTTCCTTGCTTCTAAGGAGCTATTCTCATTGTACTCCTCCCAAGACAGATTTGTTCATTCTTTCAGCAGCCCATGGTATATTCAATATTCTTCAAAAATACCACAATTCAAAGGCATCAGTTCTTCTTTGGCTTTATTCATTGTCCAGCTTTCATATGCATATAAGGCAATTGAAAACACCATGGCTTGGGTAAGGCACACCTTAGTCATCAGGGTAACATCTTTGCTTTTCAATACTTAAAGAGGTCCTTTGCAGCAGATTTGCCCAGTGCAATGCGTCCTTTGATTTCTTGACTGCTGCTTCCATGGATGTTCATTGTGGATCCAAGTAAAATGAAATCCTTGACAACTTCAGTCTTTTCTCTGTTTATTATGATGTTGCTTATTGGTCCAGTTGTGAGGATTTTTGTTTTATTTTTTTCTTTTATGTTGAGGTGTAATCCATACTGAAGGCTGTGGTCTTTGATCTTCATCAGTAAGTGGTTCAAGTCCTCTTCACTTTCAGCAAGCAAGGTTGTGTCATCCGCATAATGCGGGTTGTTAATGAGTCTTCCTCCAATCCTGATGCCCCGTTCTTTTTCATATAGTCCAGCTTCTCGGATTATTTGCTCAGCATACAGATTGAATAGGTATGGTGAAAGGATATAACCCTGACGCACACCTTTCCTGACTTTAAACCATGCAATATCCCCTTGTTTTGTTCAAACGACTGCCTCTTGATCTATGTACAGGTTCCTCATGAGCACAATGAAGTGTTCTGGAATTCCCATTCTTTGCAATGTTATCCATAATTTGTTATGATTCACACAGTTGGGTGCCTTTGCATAGTCAATAAAACACAGGTAAACATCTTTCTGATATTCTGTGCTTACAGCCAGGATCCATCTGACATCAGCAATGATATCACTGGTTCCATGTCCTCTTCTGAATCTGGCCTGAATGTCTGGCAGTTCCCTGTGAAGAATATTGAATACACCGTAGACTGCCAAAAGAACGAACAATTCTGTCTTGGAAGAAGTGCAGCCAGAGTGCTCCTTGGAAGTGAGGATGGCAAAACTTTGTCTCACATACTTTGGATATGTTATCAGGAGGGACCAGTCCCTGGAGAAGGACATCATGCTTAGTAAAGTACAAGGTTAGCGATAAAGAGGAAGAACCTCAATGAGATGGATTGACACAATGGGCTCAAACATAGCAATGATTGTGAGGATGGCACAGGACTGGGCAATGTTTCATTCTGTTGTACACGGGGTCTGTATGAGTTGGAACCAACTTGACAGTGCCCAATGACAACAAAAACAAAGGACTTCTACTATGCACCCCCCATGACCCTCCTGCTTACCTCCTGGCATATTCTTTCTAAACCCATACGGAAGCCCATGTTTTTCCTTCTGAGAACTCTTGCCTGTGATTCTGGGTTTCAGGGACACCCATGGAAAGCTTGATTTCAGGGTGTCCACTGTCACCCTCATCTGTTCCATGAACTTTCACCAACATCTTTTTGAGGGACAAAGTTAAATGCTAAACTGTTTTTTCACTCCATCCAGCCAGATCCTTGGCCCTGCCCCCAGGGCTTCTTCCACTCTCCGGTGGAAAAAAGATACAGAGAAAGAACAGTCAGCAATACACGTTCTGAGACGGCTCCTTGGTGAGGATTCTCAAATATATTATTTTAATAGGATTTTTGGTGGTTTAAAAATTATGTATTTGGTTGTTTTGCTCCCTTTTTAAAAGCATATTAGGTTTTAGCATCTTCCTTCTCTTATGTGGTATTTCTTGGGTGAATTCTGCCTCTGAGTCCCAAGCATCTGGGGGTCTTCCACGGCCTCTGTGCTTGTCCCTGTTGACAAATACCACATCCTAGAATGTTCTGATGACATTGGAGCCTACATTCTTCATTTTCAAAACTGGCCAACCTGGAATGTTCTATACTAGCACTCTATTCTCCGACTCGTGAAAACAGACACCGGCTATTGAGTGCCAGGCACAAAACGGGTCCTTTTGACAGAAATACAGAGTCAAGAGTCCAAAACCTGAAAGCAGACAGTGACTGAAAACAGATGTAAAATTCCATCTATGTAGAAAATTATAGGCGCAGCGATGCTATTAAGTGCGTATGACTAATCGCGGGTAATGCCTGCTGTTGTCAATTAGCCTCGTTAGCACGAGCAGTTTGGGCACAAGATGGCATTGCTTTAACGACCACAAGCCGCTTGTTCATTTGCGGAGAGGGGCACATCTCCAAAAAGGTCACACTGTCCGGAAATTACCCACAACCTCCATCATTGTCAGGAAGTCAGGAAAAGGGAGGGAAAAACATAAGCGAGCAGATAAGAAAAATAAAGGTGATGAAAGTTGTACGGCGATTTTGACTTATTTTTTGACTATTTTATTTTCTTTGCTGATGTGGACCAGGGCCATTGTACTTTTTTTTTTTTTTCTTTTTCCTGAAATCTATGAGTGGGAGGCAAAATTGCTGGCATTAGAGCCGACCCAGACATTAAGCCCATTAAGGGAGACAATGCAAAAAGGCTCCAAAGCTGCGCTTGTCTGCAGCTCAGCCTGGGGGCTCCATGCGCCCGTAGACCCACCTGAGGGTCCTCGCCAAGGCCTCCTGCAGCCTCTGGCCCCTGGCTGTTTTCCCCACTGCCGAGCTGCCACCTTGCTCATGCTGTAGACTTGGGATCCTTGCTCTGGGAGGAGAACACCCACCCAGAGGTGAGGGAGGAGAAAGCCAGGTCCCCTCCCAGCATGCCATCAGCTCTGTCTAGAGGGATCCTGCGCAGGGGACACAGTCACTGTCCCCTTAGGACGCATGCCCTATGCAGGCTGCTGGGGGCCTGGGCTTGGAGTGGGGAACCAGGGCCGGGGGCAGGTGATGGGGGGAGGGAGAAGTGAATAGGAGGGGGGGAAGGGAACTAGGGCTGGTGGCTGGGGACAGGGATGGGGCCTGGGACAGGAGCTGGGAGCCGGGACTGGGGCCTGGGGCCTGGGGCCAGGGCCAGGGACCAGGACTGGGGCCTCACCCCACGGCTCCACTCCCTCTTTCCTCTCTGCTTGACGCCAGGCCATCGCTCATCACACTTTGGATGTTCAATTTTCTCCATTTTCCCATTTCACATCGGGGCCTATTAGGGACCATTTCAGGGCCCTGTCCACAGGCACAGTGCTTGCTTCCTGGGGCCCCGTCGCCACTGTCCACATCAGGTCCTGCTGAGAAGTCCTTTCCTTCTGCTTGTGCCTCACCTCTCCTCCTGGTGTGGCCACCCCCACACCCCCCTGTCACCCGACATCCCCCCTGGGCACACCCTGCACGGGTGCTGGGACCCCGTGGTCCCTGCCACCCTGGAGTGGATGCTCTGGAGGGGTGACACACATTGAACCTGCAATAGCCAAAATCAAAACACCCTGCTCCCAGGTTTGGCTGTAGCCGGTGCGCTTCATTACAGCCCAGACCACAGTCTCAACACATGTTTTCAGTATAACTTAAACCCACTCAAGCCACCAGGGAATTTCTAGGTGTGTTCACAGCCTGGGAGCCATGCCCAGAACATCTGCTCCCTACAGTGCCCCTCCAGCCTTGTCCCCTCCCCCCCCAAAAAAGGTATCCCAATTCTGTGACAGACACCATAGACAGACGTGCACTAGATCCTGTTAGGGGTTGAACTGTGTCCCCCAAAAAGCTATGTTGAAGTCCTAGCCCTTGTACCTGTGCCATAGCCACCTAGTGCTGCTGTAACAGAAATACCACAGTGGACGGTGTCTCAGTCACCTAGGGCTGCTGTAACAGAAATACCACAGTGGATGGTGTCTCAGTCACCTAGTGCTGCTGTAACAGAAATACCACAAGTGGATGGTGTCTCAGTCACCTAGTGCTGCTGTAACAGAAATACACAAGTGGATGGTGTCTTAGTCACCTAGTGCTGCTGTAACAGAAATACCACAGTGGATGGTGTCTTAGTCACCTAGTGCTGCTGTAACAGAAATACCACAAGTGGATGGTGTCTTAGTCACCTAGTGCTGCTGTAACAGAAATACCACAAGTGGATGGTGTCTTAGACACCTAGTGCTACTGTAACAGAAATACCACAGTGGATGGTGTCTTAGTCACCTAGTGCTGCTGTATAACAGAAGTACCACAGTGGATGGTGTCTCAGTCACCTAGTGCTGCTATAACAGAAGTACCACAGTGGACGGTGTCTCAGTCACCTAGGGCTGCTGTAGAAGAAATACCACAGTGGATGGTGTCTCAGTCACCTAGTGCTGCTATAACAGAAGTACCACAGTGGATGGTGTCTCAGTCACCTAGTGCTGCTGTAACAGAAATACCACAGTGGATGGTGTCTTAGTCACCTAGTGCTGCTATAACAGAAATACCACAAGTGGATGGTGTCTTAGTCACCTAGTGCTGCTATAACAGAAATACCACAGTGGATGGTGTCTCAGTCACCTAGTGCTGCTGTAACAGAAATACCACAGTGGATGGTGTCTTAGTCACCTAGTGCTGCTATAACAGAAATACCACAAGTGGATGGTGTCTTAGTCACCTAGTGCTGCTATAACAGAAGTACCACAGTGGATGGTGTCTCAGTCACCTAGTGCTGCTGTAACAGAAATACCACAGTGGATGGTGTCTCAGTCACCTAGTGCTGCTATAACAGAAGTACCACAGTGGATGGTGTCTCAGTGACCTAGTGCTGCTGTAACAGAAATACCACAGTGGATGGTGTCTCAGTCACCTAGTGCTGCTGTAACAGAAGTACCACAGTGGATGGTGTCTCAGTCACCTAGTGCTGCTATAACAGAAATACCACAGTGGATGGTGTCTCAGTCACCTAGTGCTGCTGTAACAGAAATACCACAGTGGATGGTGTCTCAGTCACCTAGTGCTGCTGTAACAGAAGTACCACAGTGGATGGTGTCTCAGTCACCTAGTGCTGCTGTAACAGAAATACCACAAGTGGATGGTGTCTTAGTCACCTAGTGCTGCTATAACAGAAATACCACAGTGGATGGTGTCTCAGTCACCTAGTGCTGCTGTAACAGAAATACCACAAGTGGATGGTGTCTCAGTCACCTAGTGCTGCTGTAACAGAAATACCACAAGTGGATGGTGTCTCAGTCACCTAGTGCTACTGTAACAGAGACACCACAAGTGGATGGTGTCTTAGTCACCTAGTGCTGCTGTAACAGAAGTACCACAGTGGATGGTGTCTCAGTCACCTAGTGCTGCTGTAACAGAAGTACCACAGTGGATGGTGTCTTAGTCACCTAGTGCTGCTGTAACAGAAGTACCACAGTGGATGGTGTCTCAGTCACCTAGTGCTGCTGTAACAGAAATACCACAAGTGGATGGTGTCTCAGTCACCTAGTGCTGCTGTAACAGAAATACCACAGTGGATGGTGTCTCAGTCACCTAGTGCTGCTATAACAGAAGTACCACAGTGGATGGTGTCTCAGTCACCTAGTGCTGCTGTAACAGAAATACCACAGTGGATGGTGTCTCAGTCACCTAGTGCTGCTATAACAGAAGTACCACAGTGGATGGTGTCTCAGTCACCTAGTGCTGCTGTAACAGAAATACCACAGTGGATGGTGTCTCAGTCACCTAGTGCTGCTATAACAGAAATACCACAAGTGGATGGTGTCTCAGTCACCTAGTGCTGCTGTAACAGAAATACCACAGTGGATGGTGTCTTAGTCACCTGGTGCTGCTGTAACAGAGACACCACAAGTGGATGGTGTCTTAGTCACATAGTGCTGCTGTAACAGAAGTACCACAGTGGACGGTGTCTCAGTCACCTAGTGCTGCTGTAACAGAAGTACCACAGTGGATGGTGTCTTAGTCACCTAGTGCTGCTATAACAGAAATACCACAGTGGATGGTGTCTCAGTCACCTAGTGCTGCTGTAACAGAAATACCACAGTGGATGGTGTCTTAGTCACCTAGTGCTGCTGTATAACAGAAGTACCACAGTGGATGGTGTCTCAGTCACCTAGTGCTGCTATAACAGAAGTACCGCAGTGGATGGTGTCTCAGTCACCTAGTGCTGCTGTAACAGAAATACCACAGTGGACGGTGTCTCAGTCACCTAGTGCTGCTGTAACAGAAGTACCACAGTGGATGGTGTCTTAGTCACCTAGTGCTGCTATAACAGAAGTACCACAGTGGATGGTGTCTCAGTCACCTAGTGCTGCTGTAACAGAAATACCACAGTGGATGGTGTCTTAGTCACCCAGTGCTGCTGTAACAGAAATACCACAAGTGGATGGTGTCTCAGTCACCTAGTGCTACTATAACAGAAGTACCGCAGTGGATGGTGTCTCAGTCACCTAGTGCTGCTGTAACAGAAATACCACAGTGGACGGTGTCTCAGTCACCTAGTGCTGCTGTAACAGAAGTACCACAGTGGACGGTGTCTCAGTCACCTAGTGCTGCTGTAACAGAAGTACCACAGTGGATGGTGTCTCAGTCACCTAGTGCTGCTGTAACAGAAATACCACAAGTGGATGGTGTCTCAGTCACCTAGTGCTGCTGTAACAGAAACACCACAGTGGACGGTGTCTCAGTCACCAACTGCTGCTATAACAGAAATGCCACACATGGATGGCTTCAACAAACAGAAGTTTATTCTCTCACAGCCTAAGAGGCTACAAGTCCAAATTCAGGTCGTCAGCTCCAGGGGAAGGCTTTCTCTCTCTGTCAGCTCTGGGGGAAGGTCCTTGTCATCAATCTTCCCCTGGTTGAGGAGCTTCTTGGCACAGGGACCCCAGGTCCAAAGGACACACTATTCTCCTGGCTCTTGTTTCTTGGTGGTATGAGGTCCCCCCTGTCTCTCTGCTCGCTTCTCTTTTGTATCTCAAAAGAGACTGATTTAAGACTTAAAATATAACCTCATCTCGTAGATTGAGTTCTGCCTCATCAACATAACTGCCTCTGGTCCCACCTCACTGACATCATAGAGGTAGGAAAATCACATCAGATGACAAAACGGTGGACAGTCACACAATACTGGGAGTCATGGCCCAGCCAAGCTGACACACTGTTTGTGGGGGACACAATTCAATCCATAACAACCTATGAATGTGCTCTTGTTTGGAACTCGGGTCTTCGCAGATGTGATTGGTTACTCGAACATAGGGTCACACTGGAGTTTGAGGGTGTCACCGAGTCCCAGAACAGCCTGTCTTGTCTTTTCTGCAGCCTCACAGCACCAAGCATCTTCTGGGGAAAGGTGGCTCTGAAAACCTCCATCCTCCTAAGAGAGGAAAAGACGCACACAAAGGAGATGGCCGTGAGGACGGAGGCAGAGGTCGGAGTGATGCAGCCACTAGCTGAGGACCACCTGGGGCCGCCAGCAGCTGGAAGAGACAAGAAGGACCCTCCACAGGCTCTAGGGTATCCCTCCGCAGCCCTGCTGGTATCCAATCCAAAATTTCCAGCCTCCAAACTAGGAGCCTTGGTGGCACAGTGGTTAAGAGTTCAGCTGCTCAACAACTTAAATGATTAGATAGGAACCTTAGTGGGCAGTGGGTTTATGTTAATGGGAGTGGAGCAACTCAGAAAAGGAGGGTGAGAACGGTGGCACAACTTGAATGTAATCAACGTCACTGAACTGTACATGTAGAAACAGTTGAATTCGTATATGTTTTGCTGTATATATTCTCAACAACGAAATAAAATTTAAAAATGTTAAAAAAAAAAAAAAAAAGTTCAGCTGCTAACCAAAAAGGTTGGCAGTTCAAATTCCCCACCTGCTCCTTGGAAACCCTGTGGGGGAGTTCTACTCTGTCCTACAGGGTCGCTATGTGTCGGAATTGACTCAAGCACCGGAGGCTCTGAGCTGTGAGAGAACAACAGACCCATGATTTGCCGGGCTTTGTTAGGGCTGCCCCAGGACACTCATGCAGGACTTTCTGTGAAGGCGCCCACTTGCCTGCCCCAGGAACTGCCCTGAGCACCCACTGAACAAGCACTGCCCTTCATTTTCCACCCTGGGGCGGTGGACAGTGGCGTCACAGAGCCCAGAGCTCTCCATTTGCATGCAGAGGGTATGTTTAAGTGGCCAATGGGCACCCGGGCTGGGCCTGAGAGAGCAAAAGGAGCTGATGCGAGGATTGTCCTTCAAGGCCTGACGTGAGAGACACCACGGCACAGCCCGCAGCATCCGCCGGCCGCCTGGTCCCTTCACACCCTAGCTGCTTCCCTTTCCTTGTTCAGTGCCACCCAGGAGGGCTGTCCAAGGCTGGGGTGCTGGGTCAGAGGGCACAATTAGTGTGTTTTCCCACCGCAGGCCTGAGATCCTGCATTTATGCACACACACACTCCCCATCATTTGTTCAGTCGCTAAAACTGCCCCATGGATATTGTGGAGGCACCTACCTCTGGCTTCTGGTGGCTGGCCAGGTCTGGCCAAGAGAGGGAAACTGAGGCAGGAGCAACGTCTTCATGAAAAGACACCGGCCCTCCCAGGACCAGCTGCTGTTGAGTTGACTGCGACAGCGACCCTATGTGTGCAGAGTAGAACTGCGCTCCGTAGGGTTTTCGGAATCAGACTGCCAGGCCTTTCTTCCAAGATACCTCTGGGTGGGTTCAAACCTCCAACCTTTCAGTTGGTAGCCCAGCACTTAGCCATATGTGCCACCAGGGGCTCCCCCAGCCTGTAGCAACCGCCTTATCCCCACCTCTGCCCAGCCCCACATCTGGCCTGACTTGAGGTAGACACCCAGTAGAACTGGCTGGGCTGAAATCTGCTCTCACCAAGCCTCTGGGGGGAGCAGAGCTGCTGCTGACAGCTCCATAGCTGCAGGGGAGACGGACACACAGGGTCACGTTGTGCTTCGGAGGTGGGGACAGGAAGAGGGTGCTTGTTTCTTTGTGGACTTGCCTACCCCGTGCCTGCTCGGTGCCTGGTCATGTCCAGCTTGGTGACGCCTCTCTGGGACCAGGGTCCTGGGCCAGGCCTGATACGTGGCCCCAGGGTCTGTGAGGACCCCAGGCCCCATCAGCTGTGGTTCAAGGTTGGCTCTAGAGGTGGGACCATGGAGGGAGATGGCGCCCCCAGGCACATTCCCGGACACAGATGGCTCTGCCCTCCTCACAGACATTTGAAGCCCCAGACACTTCCTATAGAGCAGTGCCAACGTGCAGGCAGTTTACCTTCTGCTGCTGTTCCTGCCCAGACACAGATGACCTGCTTGGTCCTTCCGCGTTCTTGCATCACGGAGCTCCCTCTGGGGGAATCTGGCTCCAAAAACGAGGCTGGCGTGGTATGGGCATCCCCATGGTAACAGTGCAGGATTGCTGGGTGCTCGGCACTGCTGCAGGTGACGGACCAGGGACACTCACGCCCGCTCAGTGGGACCCAGAGCCTCTCTAGAGCTAAGCGGTGGTCCCCTGAGGTCCCCTGAGACAGGAACTTAGCTGAAAGCTGCCCGGGACCCTGTCAGGAGCTCAGGTCCCTGAGAGCCCTCTGCCTGCCCCACCTGGGCCCTCCGATCTGACCCGAGGTGTGTCTCTCCAGAGCAGAGCAGGTGAAGCTGACCCTTTCAGAGAGAAAGTCCCAGCCCCTGGGGACAGCTGGCCCCTAGTCTCTGGGGAAGGAAGGTGAGGAGTGGACCGAGGCTCGTTGGCAGGATATGCCCCCCACCCTGTCCCATCTCCAAACTTCCTCCAGTGACAAACCAACTGCACACAGAGATGATGGAGAGCCATATAAACACACCCTCCAAACCCAAACCAAATGTGTCCCCAACTCAGCTTCCCTATAGGGAACCGCCCAATCCTACCAAGAGGAAGGGAGACCGGGCGGGGTGGGGAGGGGGGGCGCCAGAAAGAAGCGAGACAGGGGTCTTGACAGATTATGGTTAAAATAACTTTTGCAGATTTTACCAAAACACCTGACCACGTGAACACGTCACAGGGGACCCTTCCAGAAGGAGTCTGTGCAAAGGAGGCTGAAAGCTAGCTTCCTTTGCCTCGTGGTAAATCGCCTCTGTTTTCAGGCTTGGCTTAGGGACTCCTCTGCCCCATGGCCTTCCGGTGGGACCCCAACCCTGCCCATCCTGGTCCACCTCTCAGCTCCCCTCGCCCGGGACCCATCCACCTCCTCTGGGGGTCCCCTGCGACCCAGCAAGGGGCTGCGGAGTCAGTGAGTAACTGAACGGCGTTCAGCCGCGGCCCCGGGCACACTGCTACCTCCCTCCCCAGGTCTCCCGGAGTGGGCTCTTCAAACAGGGCTTGTTGTCGGAATCTCCTGGGGGCTTGTGAGAAGCCAGAACCCAGCCCTGCTAGGTCTGAGGCAGGGAGGGGACAGGCAGGGGGCTGTGAAGAACCTCCCCAGCCGAGGCTGGGGCAGCCACGGGGGCCCTGACGCTAGAGGATATCCAGGGGTGGGGTTCTCCTGGATCCCTGACACCAGCGCTGGGCATTCTCAGTGTGGCAGGATTCCAGGCTGTGGCTGGGGCCCCTGCCTGCGGCCAGGTTTTGTGGAAAACTCTAGACTCCTGTGAGGTGACTGGCTCATTTACCAGCTCATCTCCTGACATCCGCAGTGCTGACCCTCACCCGGAAGGGCCAAGTCTCTAGAATGTTCTCCACTCGAGTTCTTAATTCTGGCAAATATTCTGAAGATGTGATTTTAATAGCTTCAAATGAAACTCAAATCTTGTTAGGTGACGCCAAAGCAAATTCAAATACGTATATATATATATCTCCATTTGGCCATGGCGTTCACAGGTCCATATATTAACATTTCTGAAATTCACAGTTTCCCTAATAGCCATACATTACCAACAGAGAGGCAACTAAAGAAATAAAAATGCAAATGAAATGAGGAGAGGCAGTGGGTGGCCGAGGCGTGCCCTCCGCATCTGTCACCGTCTTGCACAAAGCTCAGAAAACCTGACCCACACAATGGCAAGTCTGGAAGCGTCGCTGCAATTTTCTAGATACAAGTAGAAGAGTTCAGGACCACAGCAAAAAATAAAAATAAAAAAAGGAGCCCAGAGGAACATTAGAAAGAAAATATATATATATATATATATATATAAACACAGAAACAGCGACTCTGAAGAGTTTGTTTCTATTCCACGTTCAGGAAAAGCAGTCATTAGCCCTGAGCTTCAATGGCCCAAATTACTGATAATTTCAGCATGAGTTGGCCATTATGTGTAAGCTGCTGGGCTCTTTCCTCATCGATGTAAAGCAAGCACTGGGTCTTATTGTCTTCCTCCGGCGTCAGGAGCTGGGAGGGTGGGGTGGTGGGGAAATTGACCCCCGTGCCCTCCCCTTCTTGCAGGGGAGGGGTCCCCACTCTGCCCGCCATGACAAGGGTGGAGGCTGCAAGCTTGGTCCCACATTCCTCACTGGGGCAAGCTCCAGGAGGAGGCTCGGGGGACCTCAGGGGACCACCGCTCAGCTGGGGAGAGGCTCTGAGTCCAGCCCTGACCACACGTACTGAGCTGGTGACAGGTGAGGCACTGCCCTTCTGTGCCCCTGGGATGGGGTGACCAGGAGGGGCCTCTGGAGACAGAGGTGCAAGCCCGAGGCAGCTGGGGAGCTCAGGGCCTGGGACCCACTGGCCCACTGCTGGCTGCTGGAAGGGCACCGCCAAGAGGAAACAGAATGAGGGAAGGCATGGGGAGGGGCCTCGAAAGGCCAGGCTGGACAGAGCATCCACGAGGGAACAGGGGACCGCGAATGCCCAGATAAGGGGCAGCGGGGAGCTGCTGAAAAATGCAAATATGGACTCTGCTTGAAGCAATGGGTTCTGATGCAGCGCCTTAGACACCAGCCCCCAATCCCACACTGACAATGGGCGGCGGCTGTGCATGAGACACACTGGCTGGGAATTAAAGCCCGGTCTCCCACCCAGAAGGTGAATATTCAACCAGGAGCCACCTCTGCCCTTTATCCTGATGCCTAAAACCAAACCAGTGGCTGTCGACTCATGGCGACTCTGTGCAGAGTAGGGTTTTCAAGGCGGTGACCTTCAGAAGCAGATCACCAGGCCTTTCCTCCAAGGCACTCTGGGTGGGTTTGAACTGCCAGTCTGTTGGTTACTAGCTCAGCAATTAACCACTTGTGCCACTCTGGGGCTCCTGGGACTTTGGATAGTTAACCCCTACACAGGCCCAGCTTAGAAAAATTGAGGTCCAGGCATGAACGGCATCCCTACCCCACACAGCTGGGAAGGGAGCTGGGAGTCCAGGCAGGGTGGAGGCAGGCGTTTTCACCAGCATCTCCATTTCTCAGCTGGGGGACTGTCACCCATCAGTGGTCAAGCCCCCTGTTGAATAGGCAGAGAAAGGCCCTTGGAGAAACCCAGCCTGGAGCCTGGGTGAGTGTGCGCTCCTGCCGGGACACACGAGCTCTCCTGATTGAACCCCACCCCTGGCCACAGCGAGGTTTCTTGCTCTAATGAACTGAGTCTGTAACGAGAGAAGCAGCCCTGGTAGTCTGCCTGGTTTGGGGGTGTCAGGGTCATCTTCTCTGCTGAGGAGGGACTTACCCCTCAAGAAACAGGAGACAGAAGTACCTCCTCACTTTAGAATGGTTTCAGGACCTTGTTGTTTAAAGGAAAGTTCATTTGCTATATGTTATTCAATTAGGGGACCCGCCAGGCATGGCTGCACTCTTTTAAAAGGCCAAGAATAACTCAATAAGACCAATTTGATTTGGCAAACTGGAGCCTGTACGTTTTCAAGCGTAATTGAACTGTTGACGTGGCTCAGACCGGGAGTGAGTAAAAGAAGGGATTTGGGAGTCAGGGGCCAAGAAGGTGGGACACAGGCCGGGCAGGGGCAGTGAGGTGGGTGGCTAGGCTTCCAGGGGGCATGGGACACTGGGTGGGGCCAGGCAGGACGGGGGTGGGGAGGGATGGGTAGCCAACTTAGACCCCAAGTCCCTGTAGGAGAGGGTGCTTGGTCTCTGACCCTCCAGCCTTGTCCCCTCTCTCAGGCAGGCCCCTGCTCAGGAACTCCTGGAACTCAGGGAGCAGGGACCCCAGGCTCGAGGATACCCCCCGCCTAGGGACCTGAGATCCCGGAAATGAGGCCACGGCAGGGTGCAAGGACAGGAAGGGCTGTCGCAGCAGGAGAAGCAGGGGCACCTGGGCGAGCAAGGAGCCATGACCTGGGGTCAGGTCACACTAAAAGTCCACCCAGGCACGTGCACACACAGACACCCACTCACACGCACACACTTGCCATACAAGCACTGCAGCACACACACGTACACTCACCAGCACACATGCTGACATGCACACACATGCACACCCACACTCCACAGGCACTGTGGCACATGCTTCTGCACATATGCACACCCACATACATGCATGCCCACACACATGCACACCCACACACATGCACGCCCACACACATGCACGCCCACACACGTGCGCATTCACCAGCACACAGGCTCACACACACGTACAGTCACCAGCACACACACTGACATGCACACACAGCCCACACACACAGGCACACACACATGCACTGTGGCACATGCTCCCGCACACATGTACACTGACGCACATGCACACACGTGTACACTCACACACATGCACACTCACATGCATGCACACTGACACACATGCACATCATTCATACACATGTCTGTGCACTCTCATAACACCATAAAACAGCCTCACCCACACTCACACATGCATGTCAGCACACATTTGCACACTCATACACATGTGTTCACTCAGGCCACAAGCTATTATGCATGTATGCACACACTGGCTCATCACACACAGGCGTGCTTAGGCTCACACACTCACATCTCAGCACGGGGACAGCTGTGGGGGGAGAAGCGATGGGTGTGTCTCAGAGGAGCTGGAGGGAAGGACTCATCCAGAGGTCAGTGCCCCAGGAGATGGGCCTGGGAGGAATCAGGAGCCGATGGACAGCGGATGGACCCCCGGGGGGATGAACAGTGGATGGACCCCTGGGTAGCTGTAAGCAGATGCTGGGCGGTGGGGCACATATGTCAGGACTTTGGAAGCTTCTCATCCAGGTAGGGGCCCCAGGTGTCCTGGCAGTGGATGTGGGGGTGACTGAGGGACTGGCACACCACACATGCAGAGGCGCCCACGGGCCGGACACTACACCCATCTGCTGCAGGTCTGCAGGGGCCAGCAGGTGCTCAGAATCCTAGTTCAGATGACAGCGGGCAATTCTGGAAGTTCTTGTTCTCTTGTGTTCTCCCAACCACCCATCGTGGAGGCCTCTCTTCTTCCCCTGGGGGCCCAGAGCACTGCGCTTAAGGACCCACGTGGCACAGAAGTTGTGAGGCTGCTGCAGACCCAACAGAGGAGACCACACTGCTAAGTGTTTTCCTGCCACTTTCTCCCAGCCACACCTGGAGCCCAGGTCAAACTGGACCTTCACAGTCCCTGGAAGGCCCTGTGGGAATCAACAAAGACCACCCAAATGAGAACCAGCAGGGGCTCTTGACTTAGAGCAAGCTGCAGCAAAAGGGCTGGGCACCATCACCTGTGTTGACAGAGACTCAAGGCCAGAGAGGGACTGCTTTATGGTGACAAAAGGAAGCTGATCTGAGGGGTTGGTGGAGGGAGTCTGGAGGCGGCTAACTAGGAGCAGACATCCTATGTGGCTGGTTTAGGAGTATATTTGGCTTGCTCTGCTGGCTCCTAGTTGGAAGCAGGACAAAGATTAGGGCAGCTGGCTGCCATTGTGGCTGAGGCTAACCCTCCAGGCTGACAGCAAATTGTCCTGTGAGCTGGACGACGCCTGGTGCGTGCTATGTTGTTCCATTGTGCAGTGACGCTGCTGTGATTTCAAGACTACATATTCGTGAAAATGGTTTGCAGGCCTAATTGCCTCCATAAACTACTACCTCTCTTGCCATAAGGCCAGAAGAAATGGATGGTGCCTGGCTACCATTACTGATTAGGGACTAGATGGCTGGATCTTGATCAAAAGGAGGAAAATTGTGAAACGGAACTTCAAATTCTTTTTTGTGTGTGTATGCTTTAGGTGAAAGTTTACAGAGCAAATTCACTTCTCATTAAACAGTTAATACACAGATTTTTTTTTTTCACAAATTGTTTTTGATGTTGGTTGCCAGCCCCATGTTATGTCAACACTCTCCCCTTCTCCCCCCAGGTTCCCTGGTTTCCATTCATCCAGCTTTCCTGTTTCATGCCTTCTCATCTTTGCTCTTGGGCTTGTGTGCCCATTAGTCTTGTACACATGATTGAACTGTGAAGCACGTCCATCACGTGTGTTATTGTTGGCCCTGTAGACCTGCCCAACCTTTGGCTGAAGGTTCAGGAGTGACTTCAGTACTAAATTAAAAGGGTGTCAGGGGGCATACTCTTGGGGTTTCTCCAGTCTCTGTCAGACCAGAAAGTTCTGTCTTTTTTTTTGTGAATTTGAATTTTGTTCTGCATTTTTCTCCATTTCTGTCCGGGATTGCCTATTGGGATCCCTGTCAGAGCAGTAGGGGAGCTTCATGTTCTTACTGAAACCAGCCTTACTGGATACGTTGAGACCAGAGGTACCCCCAAATCTATTACCTGGAAACAACTTTTGAACCTTGAGCTACAACCGTCCCATGAAGTCACCTTTAAACTAAACAACAGCTTAGCTCAATAGCCTGCCTTGCGCGTTTTGCCCTTTTGAAGAATCACCTATATGAGATAGAAATGGCAACAGTAACTCTAAAGCACAGACAAGAGCTCTAAGGGACAGAGAGTCTAAGGTAAAGTTGGTGAAACAATAGAGGGAAGAGACAGCAACGATGGTGACGCAGTGTGAAGGGTGTAAACATTGTCGACGAACTAAAAAAAAGAAACAAATCCGTTGCTGTCGAGTCAATTCTGACTCATAGCGGCCCTACAGGACAGAGTAGAACTGCCCCATAGGGTTTCCAAGGAGCACCTGGTGGATTTGAACTGCCAACCTTTTGGTTGGCAGCCGAGCTCTTAACCACTACACCACCAGGGTTTCCGTCAATAAGCTGGACATGTTAAAATTGTTGAGTGGGTATATGTTTTGTTGTGTGTATTTCCGCCAAAAAAAAAAAAAACACAAAACCCAAAATAAAAGAAAACCAATCACATTCCTTTAAAACAATGGGAGCTATTTCTCCCGCTGTGTGGAGGGCTTCTGATACAGAAACTTCTCGGTGGGAGGGATCCTGGAAATTCCAGGCTGAGGGAGAAAGGCCAGGAATCGGCCCAGGAGGAATGAGCTGGGCCCGAGGCCACGTCCAGGGCCTGACTCAGACCCAGCTCACCCTGTGTCCCCGGCCAGCTTGCACCTGGGCCTCAGTTGTCCTATCTGGATTGCAACTTATGAGCAGTTTCCCGGAGCCCCGTCAGCCGGGAAGCGCCTGGAAGTGGGAGAGGATGGGGCCTCCGGCCCTGGGGAGCTGCAGCACCAGGTGTCTGGAAAATGTCTGAGCTCAGGTTCTGGGAACATCATGTCGGATAAGCGGAGCTCTTCCCAGAGGGAGCTGATGTCTCCGGAGACTCCTGCTCTGGTTTCTCACTGCGATGAGTCAGGACTGCGGAGAAAGGCCTCAGTTCCGGAGTGCTGAGGAGGACGGCTTTGGGGAGCTCGGTGTCCTGAGGGGACAGAGCCCTGACGGTTGATGAGGGCAGGAAGGGAGAGGCCTGGTCAGGGTGGGAGCAGGGCTACCTGGGAGAGCTCCCCCAACCGAGAGAGTGGACAACCTGGAAGTGTCACCTCAGCAGGGGCAGCCCTCCATCTTGAGGGCACATCTCTGGAGCCACACTGGCCTTTGCTTAAATCCTGACTCAGCCCTTTCTTCCTGGACCTCAGACAAGCTACTTAACTTTTCTGAGCCTCCATTTCCTCACTCTTGAAGCGGTTTAGTAATCTCAACCCTGAATTAGCTAGGAATTTTTGGTTGAAGGTAACTAAAAAGGAGAATTTATTCAAGGTGTATTTCTGGGCCCCCAAGGGCAGGAGGAGCCCTGGTGGCATAGTGGTTAAGAGCTACGGGTGCTAACCAAAAGGTCGGCAGTTTGAATCCACCAGCCGCTCCTTGGAAACCCTATGGGGCAGTTCTACTCTGTCCTATAGAGTCTCTATGAGTCGGAATTGACAGAACAGCAATGGGTTTGGTGTTGGGGTAAAGACAAGAAAGCAGCTTGGCCTCAAGTAGAAGAGGTGTAGCCTCACAGGCCCCTCGGAGACAGGCAGGTCCCACTGGCTGAGGACAGTTCTCCAGAAAGGTTTGACAGTGAGCCTTCAGCATGGACGATGGCTGGGGGACAGATGCCTAGACGCAGAGAGGGGCCCTGGGTGGGGAGGGCACCTACAAGGAGGCTCTACCCTCCTGTCCTGGGGGCAGACAAGTGAAGGGCCGACCGACAAGCATCCAGGTCTTCCTGGGGCTCAGGCTGGGTGGCCGGTGGGTTAGTTCCCAGCAGGAAGAGGGAAAGGGGTTCCGTCATTGGGTTGGGTTTGGGGAGCACCTGGCGATCAGCTTCTGAACAGCCACAGCCTTAAAACCCGCCGGAGCCGTTCTACCCCACTCACGAGGGTCACCGTGAGTCAGAACCCACTCGACAACAACCCTCCCGTGTCAATGTCTTCCTTGCCCCTCTTCAACTCCCCGTAGTCCTGAAATCCTTAAGAAGAGTAATCGTTGGGAAGACAGCCCCCAACTAGCCCAGTGCCTAACCACCCCAAGGAAACAAAGGCCCAGACACCTGGCGTGGGCTTCGTGAGCCCGGGACAATTCTGTATTCAGAACCATTACCCAAATGGAACCCAGCAAGATTTCAGCTGGGATTTTCAAATCTAAGTGACAGTATTCATCTCTCAACCCTTCCATCACCATGACCTAGACGTGAGACTCCAAGAAGCTGGGATAATACCATCAACAGGGTCACGACGCCCAGTGAGTCTCTTGACAGGCAAAGATTTATATAACCATGAAAAAGCGTTTTCGACATTAAATAGCCCTGCAGCCCGGCTGAGGACGCCTTGGTGACTATGGCATTAGTCATGCAACGTTGCCAACCCGTGTCTCCAATTTGACCAGGAAGACAATGTAATTTGGAAGTTAGGTTTTGAACTTCATAAAAACATTTTTCCAAATTACCTTCCCCAGCGCCCCCAATTTTTTTTTTTTTTTTGCAAAGAATGACATTACTTTGAGGAAAATTACCCCACCCAGTCATCTTTGGCAATTCAAAGGGCCCGGCCTCAGCACCCAAGCCATCCAGAGCTTGGATTCAGAAAGAAAACATCAGATGAAAGTCCCTGTAATGGACGTGCTCAGGCCACGTGGGGAGATGGGAAAAGGGAAATGAAACCACGAAAGTGACCCAAAGGAGCCAAATTATTTTATTTCAAAGCAGAGCAAAGAGGCTAGCCTCTAATGGACGTAAGCAAACTTCGCAAGTGAACAGGCAGAGTGGGCCAGACCTCCAGACATCTGAGATCTGCTGGTGGCTTTCATCTTTCTCAAAGCTCAACTGTTCATGTTTGGGATTGCTGGCATGGGGCGGTGCAAGGATGGGGTCTGACTTCCTGGTGAGCCCCCTCCAGGCCCCTCCTGGGCCCATAGGAGGTGACACATTCCTACTCTCTCACTCTGTCCATTGTCATTCACTCGTCTTTAAGAACTTTTCTTTTGGAGGCCTTATTCTTGGTGAAACTATGTCTCCATCTCTTCATACGGTTTCTTGGGAAAGAGAACATTTTTAAATAACGCTGAAGTATCTCCCTGGTTAGCGTGTCATCACGCAAACAGTCATTTCCACGGCTCAACTATTTTCAAAAGGAGAAGATAAATGCAGGTTTCTTTTCTTCCTGTCACAGTTATGGGTTTGAAGTAAGGCTGAATTATCTCCAGGTGACTTTGTGACTCTCTTCATTACGGAAACGAATCACGCCGTTCTTTCTCGCTGTCCTTTTGTGGCTCAAAACTGGAAGAGAAAAATGAGCATAAAAACCCCAAATTGCATTAATCTGACCATGTTTTGACGATAATGAGCCTAATGGTACAAAATAGGCCGTTCTTATCGTGGCCGCTTGAGGGGAATACAGAGGGGACGTGGACTGACGAAGGCAGACTGACCGGTCGATAAAGTGAAATAAGTGCTTTCAAATCAGGCGAAGCAAACATCTCTTAGGAGACACCTGTCAGCAGCATGTTTCTGTCTGTGCTGGGGACTCCTCTCGCAGAGGTCCCTGGAATGCGCTCCCATCGAGGGCAGAGGTCTTTGAACCTGGAAATGCCCTTGCGGCCCCCCAACCCAGAAACATTCCCAGAGGCAAGTTGTTGTTAGTTGGTGTTGAGGTGGCTCCGACTCATCGCCGCTCCATATGCAACAGACCGAAACGGTGCCTGGTCCTGCACCATCTTCATGATCTTTGTTAGGGATTGAATTGTGTCCCCCCAAAATGTGTGTCAAATTGGCCAGGCCTTGATTCCCTGTATTGTGTGATTGTCCACCATTTTGTGATCTGATGTGATTATCCTTTGTGTTGTAAATTCTATGAAGGTAGCGAGGCAGGATTAGAGGCAGTCATGTTAATGACACAGGGCTCAATCTACAGGGTTAGGTTGTATCTCAAGTCACTCTCTTTTGAGATATAAAAGAGAGAAACGAGCAGAGAAGAGAGGAACCTCACGCCACCAAGGAAGAAGGGCCGGAAATAGAGCATATCCTTTGGACCTGGAACCCCTGTGCCGAGAAGCTACCAGATCAGGGGACAATTGATGACAAGGACCTTCCCCCAGAGCCGACAGAGAGAGAAAACCTTCACCTGGAGCCAGCATCCTGAATTTAGACTTCTAGCCTCCTAGACTGTGAAAGAATAAACTTCTGTTTGTTAAAGCCCTCCACTTGGGGTATTTCCATTATCACAGCACTAGACAAGGAAGACAATTGGTGTGCTCCAGTCCGTTGTTGCAGCCACTGCGTATTTGGAGTGCCTTCCAACCTGGGAAGCTCATCTTCCAGCACGGTATCGGACAATATTCTGTTGTGATCCACAGGGTTTTCATCGGCTAATTCTTGGAGGTAGATCACCAGGCTTTTGTTCCTAGTCTGTCTCAGTCTAGAAGTTCTGCTGAACCCTGTCCACCATGGGTGACCCTGTTGGTATTGGAAATACCTGTGGCATAGCTTCCAGCATCACAGCAACGTGCAAGCCACCAAAGCACAACAGACAGACAGAAGGATGGTAGAGGCATATATATGGCTTGCTTCAAATTTCCTCCTGAGCTGTCCACACACCCCGAGTCAAGTAGCCTCAGGTTCAGCACCCTTCGCTTGAAGCTCAGACCACTTCTAGCAGCAAAGAGAGACCCTCAACTCACCACTCCCTGCTCCTTTTTGAAAGTTCACTACTGGGTTCATATTATGTTTTTTTTCAGCTTTCCTTTCATTCACATTAAGAGGCTGTCTGGAACGTAGAGGGAGCGTGGGTGTTGCAGAACACAGCGAATGTAATTCATGTCACTGAATTGCACACGCAACAAATGCTGAAATGACAAACGTTTTGTTATGTATGTTTTTACCACAATAACAAAAAAGAATTCCAAACAATAACAATAATAATAAATTAATAATAATGAGAAAAGTCATGTGGGGCTGGGGATGGATGTGGGGGTAGGGAGTCAACAGGAGGGAGGGTTTGTCTCTCGGCCCACACCCTTTCCCAGTCCTCTGCTCCCCTCTTCTGACAGTGAACCCAGCTCTGTCCTCTGGCTCTTACCCTTCTTCGCTAGCAGGGCCAAGCCCTAGCCCTCTTCTGCTTTGTGTCTTCAGAAAAGCTTCATGTCATGTGTGGCTAATTGCCTCCAGGAACAACTGCCTCCTTTGCCACGAGACCAGAAGAATCGCATGGTGCTCAACTGCCATTACTGAGCGTTTTGATCAAGAAATCTACTGCAGAATCTTGATCAAAAGGGGGAAACTGTGGAACAGAATTTCAAATTCTCATAAACTCCAGACTTTCTGGAGCCATCGAGGCTAGACGAACCTTTGAAACTATTGCCCTGAGATAATCTTTAAACCTTAGACCCTAAACCAAAAATATCCCCTAAAGTCTTCTTAAAACCAAATAATAATTTAGCTTAACTAGTAAAGAATGTCTGCCTTGAGCATTATGCTCTTTTAGGCTCTATCTATATGGGATCAAATTGACAACAGCAACTCAAAGGTGAGATAGGAAGCTGAGGGGGCCGTGAGTTTATGCTCACGGGGAGGGACAATTCGGAAAGGAGAGTGAGAATGGCTGCACAACTTGAATATAATCCATGTCACTGAATTTTACTTGAAGCAATTGTTGAATTGATATATGTTTTGTTGTGTATATTTTCAACAACAAGAGCCATAAAAATACTGAAAAAAGAAAGAAAGAAAAGGTTCATGTCTGGAGCCAGACAAGGAGAAGGGCTGGGCTGGGAGCCTCCGTGGGAGCGAAGGAGCATGGAGGCCTCAGAGCCACGGCCTGACTGGACCCAAGGAACAGGCCTTCCTGTCCTGGGCTCCTGCTGGCTGAGGAAAGTCTTCCCCCTATGGAAGGTTCTCAGGTAACAGGTAGCAGATTGTGGGGAAGTGGTGGGCTAAAAGGTGCCCCCAAAATGAGTAAGAAACACTGTGTCCCTTCCTGGGAAAGGGCTCGGGAGGGCCAAGGGTGCAAAGGACGGCTTTAGTTGGGCCCTTTCTGAGCTGAGTGACGAGGCTGGGCTCTCAGCCCGAACACACCCAGAGTCCCCCAGCCTGTTTCTCAGCTCTTTCCCAGATGAAAGAGGAGGCAGACGGCTTGAGATCTTCGCCTCTGAGGTGCTGGTACTCCACAATTAGGCCCCATTCTGCTCGGAGGCCGAGAACATGAAAGTCCCTCTCCTTTGTCTGGCTGAGGGCTAGGCCAGCCCTCATTTTTCCTTTTATCTTCACAAAATCAGCTCATTAGGGGCTCTGAGCGAGCTGAATCACCCTGCCCTACTGCACAGGCTTGAGGGAGATCCACCCGAGAGCCTGAGTTCTCAGCACCAAACTTAGATGTGTCCACTGCTGACACCGCTGCCAGACTTCAGACCCCTTCCGAAAAATCGGCCTTGGAAAACCCGTTGGAAAGGAAACCAGAGACTCAAAGAAGAAACTAGCCCACAGGACTTAAAGCCCACATGAGCCACAGCTTCATCTAGCCTGAGACCAGAAGAACTAGATGGTGCCCAGCTACAACTACCGACCATTCTAATCAGGGCCACTATAGAAGGTCCTGGATAGAAGGGGAGAAAAATGTAGAACAAAACTCAAATTCCTAAAAAAAGGCCAGACTTTTAAATATAGAGCCTAGAGGAACCCCTGAGACTATTGCCCTAAAATACCCTTTCAACTTGGAACTGAAGCCTGTCCTAATAGTCACTTTTCATCCAAACAATAGATTAGCTTATAAGATAATATCACCTGTGAATACTGTACTCTTTTAAATAATCAAATATATGAGACCAAATGGCCAACATTACCCTAAAACAAAGATGAGAAGCTAAGGAGGGGCAGGGAACCTAGATTAATGGAAACGGAACAAACAGAACGGAAATAGAGTGTCGACACGTTGTGAAAAATCTAACCAATGTCATGGAACAAGTTGTATAAAAATTGTCAAATGGGACCCGCATTTGCTAAGTCAACTTTCACCTAAAACACAATTAAAACAAAACAAAACAAAACAACCCTGCGGAGCACAGTTCTATTCTGACACACATGGGGTCGATGTGAGTCAAAGTCAATTAGAAGGCAATGGGCTTTTTATGACACTGAACAGGTTTCAGTGGAGCTTCCGGACTAAGACCAGGAAGAAAAGCCTGGTGACCTATTCCCAAAAATCAGCCAGTGAACACCCTATGGATACAGCGATCTGATTCAGGGCTGATCTTAGGGATGGTGCAGGACCAGGTAGTGTTTTCTTCCATTGTGCATGGGGTCGCCATGAATCAGGGCCGACTTGATGGCAGCTAACAACAACAATAAAAGCAACAGAAAGGTAAAATAACTAGCAATAAATATAACAAGAAACGAGTCAATACGGTGTGGAGAAAACCTGAAACACCCCTGAAGTAGCCACACAGAAAGTGAGGTGGAGTGGGAGGAGTTATGGACGTAAAGACGTCAGCTGTGCTCCAGTTAATTCGTGAATGGAGTATCATCTCAGTCAGAATACTGGAAAGCTTCTGCCTGGAGCTAGACACGCTAACTTGAAAATTCATACAGAAAAATGAACAAGCAAGAATAGCTGTGAACACTCTCAAAGGACGGAAGGAACTCAGCAACAGTTTCTGCGACTGCTAAAGGAGGGTAATGGAATTGTGGCTGTTACGGAGTGAGCTGGGTTCCCCCTAAAATTTAGCTTGAAGTCCTAATCCCTGGCACCTGTGGAGGTAAGCTTGTGTGGGCCCTTGAAGTTGTTATCAGTTAACACGAGGTCATCATACTGAAGGAGGGGGTGTCCTAAGCCCATCTGAGGGGTGTCCTTCTAAGAGAGAAGAAGAGACACAGAGAACGGAGGGGAGACGCCCTGTCATGAAGGAGGCAGGTGCATCTACCAGCCAAGGAAACCCAGGGCCATCAGAAGCCAAGGGAGGCAAGAAAGACTTTTCTCCCAGGGGACAGGAAGGCTGGGAACAGAGAACCCAAGGTCAAGAAGGGGAGAGTGCTGGCATGGTGTGGGGCTGGCAACCAATGTCACCAAAGAAAATGCGTCTTAATTGTTTAATGAGACACTGATTTGTAATCCTTCATCTAAAGTACAACAAAAATGAAATAAAAATAAAATAAGGGGGAAGAAAATAGACTCTTCCCCCGACGCCTATGGAGAGTGCATAGCCCTGCCGACACCCTCAACCTGGACATCTAACCTCAAAACTGTGAGACAATATGTTTCTGTTCTTATAACAAAACAAAACCTGTCGCTGTGGAGTCGATTCCAACTTGTAGCGACCCCACAGATCAGAGTAGAACTGCCCCATAGGGTTTCCAAGGCTGTAAGCCTTACAGAAGCAGACTGCCGCATCTTTCTCCTGCAGAGCGGCTGGTGGGTTCGAACTGCCAACCTTTCGGTTAGCATCTGAGCGCTATACCACTGCGCCACCAGGACCCCTCTTCAGTTCTTACAGGCTATCCAGTTTGTGGTACTTAGTCACAGCAGCCGCTAGAAACTAATACAGCAGTTATATTTAAAAAAAAGACAGAGCATCCTCGTCTTTCAGAGATAGAGTGCAGTATTTACAGATAAAATGACATGACACCTGGAATTTTCTTCAGAATAATCCAGTGTAGGTTGAAGGAGAGGGAGCCCTGGTGGCACGATGATTAAGCGCTTAATGGAAAGGTCTGCAGTTCAAACCCACCAGCGGCCCTGCGGGAGAAAGACCTGGCAATCTGCTTCCGTAAAGATTATGGCCTGGGAAACTATGGGGCAGCTGTTCTCTGTCACATGGGGTCGTTATAAGTCAGAATCGACTCGACGGCACCCAGCAACCACAGCAGGCTGAAGGGGCTGGAGGAGTGAGGACAGCATGCATTCAACAAGACTGGCCAGGAGTCAGTGGTTATTGAAATGGGGCGCTGGACACATAAACCCAAGCCCTTGCCCTCAAGTCAATTCCAACTCATAGTGAACCTATTGGACAGAGTAGAACTGCCCCATAAGGTTTCCAAGGAGTGGCGAGTAAAATCCAATTGCTGAGCATTTTGTTAGCAGCCGAACACTTAACCATTGAGCCACCAGGACTCCGATGGACACATAGGGGGTCATTAAAGAGTGTTCTTTACTAGTAGTCGGCAGAAGAATGTACCTCTAAAGGTGTCCTAATCCCCAAACATGTGAATAGGATGCCTTCTACTACAAAAGGGGCTTTGCAGGTGTGCTGAAGTTAAGGCTTTGGAGACCGGAGATGATCCTGGATTCCCGGCTGTGCCCGGTGCAATCACAGGGTCCTGATAAGACAGAAGCAGGAGGGTCCGAGCCAGAGAAGGAGATGGGACCAGGGAAGCAGAGGCTGGAGTGATGGAAGGAAAGGGCCAAGAGCCAAGGCGTGCAGGAGGCCTCTAGAAGCTGGAAAAGGCAAGGAACAGATTTTCCCTTAGAGCCTCCAGAAGTAAACAGCCCTGCCTACACCTCGATTTTAGACCCCTTGACTCCAGGGCTACAAGGGAATAAATCTGTGTTGTTTCAAGCCATTAAGTTTGTGACAATTTGTCACCACAGCCACGGGAAACTAATAAACTACTTTTTGTAATGTCCGAAAATTTTTGGAATAAGAAAGTCCAAAGAACGTATTATAAGCCCCAACAATTAAAACAGTGCGGTTACAGTGTGGTACATGAATAGTTGGACAGATCAAAGGCACAGAATAGGAAAGCCAGAAATAAACCCAAATACACACGGGGAGCTAGCATTACGCCCACTCAAATTAGGGACGAGGTTTAAGACCAACTTCCTAATAAGTGACGAGCTAACCTATATAGCAGATTAAACTGTAGAAGCCAAACCACAAAAGCTTTTAAAAGAAAATAGAGTGAGATTGATTCCTTTATAAGCTTGGAGTGGGAGCTCTTTCTAGCAGATTCAAAACCCAGAAGCCACAAATAAAAGATTAATAAATTCTACCACATTGAGAAAAAGAACAAGCCCGCAGAGTCAAACAAACAAACAAGCCAACCTCCCTAAGCGAAGTCACTAGACAAACGATAAACTGGGACTCGGAACAAAGGCCAAAGGCTAATCTTCCTAGAATCTGAAGACTTTTGTAACCGAGGGGGATAGAAAGGCCAACTTTACAACAGAAAAAACAGATTGCGGGAGCAAGCATTCCACAGAGAAAGAAATACAAACGGCCCATAAAAACAAACAAACAACAACAATCGCCGTAGAGCCACCTCTGAGTCACGGGGTCCCCGTGTGTGTCAGAGCAGAGCTGTGCTCCTTATGGTTTTCATGGCTGATTTATTGGTTTATTTATTTTTAATTTTATTGTGTTTTTAAGTGAAAGTTTAGAGTGCAAACTAGTTTCTCATTCAAAAATTTATACACAAACTATTTTGTGACATTGGTTGTGGTCCCTGCAATGTGTCGGTACTCTCCCCCATTCCCTTTCCGCCCTGGTTCCTCCACGTCCTTTCGTCCAGGTTTCCTGTCCCTTTCTGCCTTCTCGTCTTTGCTTTTGGGCAGGTGTCGCCCGTTTGGTCTCATTTACTTGATCAATCTAAGAAGCACGTTCATGGCTGATTTTTTGGAAGCAGGGCACCAGGCCTTTCTGTTAGCAGCTGAGCGCATGAACTGTTTGCTCCACCCAGGGACTCCTAAGTGGCCCTGAAACACAGGGAAAGATGCCCATTCTGCTTCATGATGAAGAAATGCACATTAAAACCACCCCACTGGTGAGACGCCGTTTCTCACCTAATCAGAAAGCAGGTGACACACTCCGTTACAGGGAAGCCATCACTCCCACACGTGGTTGGAGAACAAGCAAAATGGTACAACCCCGGGAAGGGCAACTTGGCAAAATCTATCAAAACACCCCATCGCCCATCTGTCCTGTGGTGGTTTGCTTGTTGCTGCGATGCTGGAAACTATGTCATCAGTATTTCAGACACCAGCAGGGTCACCCGTGGTGGACAGGTTGCACAGGAGCTTCCAGACTAAGAAAGACTGGGAAGAAAGGTCTGATGACCTACTTCTGAAATTAGCCAATGAAAACCTTATTGTCCCAACAGAACATTGCCCAACTCTCTTACTTTGGACACGTCATCGGGAGGGATCAATCGCTGGAGAAGAGGGCCAGCGAGGGCGAGGGAGACCCTTGGCGAGATGGATTGGCACAGTAGTCACAATGACAGACTCAAACATGCTGCTGATTGTAAGGACAGAGCAGCCCGGGGCAGCGTGTTGTTCTGTTGCACGTGAGGTAGCCATGAGTCGAGTCAGCTCCACGCAGAGACAGCATCAAAGCACCAAGTAGTGCGTTCAGCCCTTGAGGCTGACATCCCACTTCTGGAAATTTATCCTACAAACAGCTGCACAGGTCAGTGGAGAGGCACAGACCGGGTGTTCAGGTGGCATATTTCATAGGGAAAGAATGGAAACAAGACAAACATCATCGAGGACAGGCCAAGCAAACCATGGCACAGCCTCAGAATGAAACGCCTCGCAGGTGAAAAACAGATGAGCTGCTCTGAAAGGGAAAAATCGCTGGGTTCCTTGGTGAGTGAAGGTCCCTGGGTACCACAAAGGATTTGCTCTCAACTACCGACCTAAAGATTGGTGGTTTGAATCCACCCACTGGTGCCATGGAATAAAGGCCTGGTGACCTGCTTCTGTAAAGATTGCACCGAAGAAAACCCTGTGGGCCAGTTCCTCTCTGTAATTCATGGGGTGGTCATGAGCTGGAATCGACACAACAGCGATGGGTTTGGTTTGGGTTTGGGGGTGGGTGAACGAAAGGGCAAAGTTCACAGCAGTGCATGTGGTAGGCCGCCTTTTGTTTAAGGAAAAAAAGAGAGGGGACCTCATACCGCCAAGAAAGCAGCATCAGGAGCAGAGCACCTCCTTTGGACTTGGGGTCCCTGCACAGAGAAGGTCCTAGTCCAGGGGAAGTTTGATGAGAAAGCCGACAGAGAGAGAAAGCTTTCCCCTAGAGCTGACACCTTGAATTTGGACTTTAAGCCTACTTTACTGTGAGAAAATAAACTTCTCTTTGTTAAAGCCACCAACTTGTGGTATTTCTGTTATAGCAGCATTAGATGACCAAGATAGAATCTGGTACCAAGAGAGCGGGGTGCTCTAACAAATACCTAAAATGTGGAAGTAGTTTTGAAACCGAATGGATACGGAAGCGGCAGCAGCAGCAGAACCAACAGACCAGCACTAGACCGCACTGGAGCCAACCCACGGAGCAAGAGAGCTGAGTGCCCGTGTGCAGGAGGCTTCCTGGCGGAGTGGGGTGGCTCCAGGCACTTACTGGTGGAGCTACGGAGCTTTAGAATGCTTGCCCCAGCAGGGGAGATGCGGGCTTGAGGCCTGAGGAGCTAAGAGGCCAAGAAACCAGGAAACAGAAGCTGAAGAGACAACACAAGAAGCTGAGCTGCCTCAGTCTCAAAAGATAGGCCCAGGACCTCAGGGGGCTCAAAGGGTGGAGCCGTGGCCTCTGGTGTTTCTAAGGACGGAGCTGCCACTCAGATAGCCTAGAAGAATGGTGCGCCTAAAGCTGAGGGAGCAGAGTTGCTGTCCCAGTGGGCCTGGAAGGCAGAGCTGAAGCCCAGAGCCTAGGGGCCTCCACTCAGAAGCCAGAGAGTGTGGCCAATACCTAGAGTCCAGAGGGCAGGGCAATTGTGTAAAACAGTCTCAGAGAACAGAGGATTATTTTCATAGCTTTGAGGGCGAGTGTAATGTGTTTTGCTGACTCACTTGTTGCCTGTTATCCTTTCTCTTCCTCCTCTTTCTCCCATATGTAATGGAAACGTCTAGCTTGTGTCCATTCTGCCATTGTACCCTTGGACGTCGATAACATGTATTCTAGATTTCACAGATGAAGAGGAATTTTTGGATTTGGCACTTGGAGTTAAGACTTTTGCTATGATATGACTGGATGAATATGTTTTGCATGTTGTAAGAGTGTGATTTTGGGGAGGCCAAAGGGTGGAATGTCATGGATTGAATTATGTCCCTCCAAAAATATGTGTATCAGTTTGGCTGGGCCATGATTCCCGGTATAGTGTGATTTTCCTACATGTTGTAAATCCTGCCTCTGTAATATTAATGAAGGAGGATGGGCGGCAGTTGTGTTAGTGAGTCAGGACTTGGTCCACAAAATTGGATTGTGTCTTGAGGCCATCTCTTGCCATATAAAAGAGAGAAGCGAGCAGAGAGACGGGGAACCTCACACCACCAAGAAAGCAGTGCCGGAGCAGAGCACGTCCTTTGGACCCGGGGTCCCTGCGCAGAGAAGCTCCCAGGCTGGGGAAAGATTGATGAGAAGGCCCACAGAGAAAGAGATAGCCTTCCCCTGGAGCTGACACTCTGAATTTGGACTTTTAACCTACTTTATTATGAGAAAATAAACTTCTGTTTGTTAAAAAAAGGAAAAGATGAGAGCAGGAATATATATTCTTCTTTGCTTGTATGTGCATAAAAAAAAAACCCTGGGAGGGTCTTAAAAGCTGCCAGTGGCCATCTAAGATAAAACTATTTCTCTCTGCTCATCTGGAGCACAAGAGAAAGAAGGAAACCAAAGACTCAAAGAAGGAACTAGTCTACAGAACTAAGAGGCTACACAAACAATGTCCTCACCTACCCGGAGACCAGAAGAACTAGATGGTGCCTGGCTCCCACTACCAACCTTCCCAAATGGGGACTCAATAAATGGTCCCGGATAGAATAGGAGAAAAATGTAAAACAAAATGGAAATTCCTTTAAAAAGGCCAGATTTGCTGGACTGGTAGAAACCAAATGAATCCCTGAGATTATTGCCCTGGGATACCCTTTAAACTTGCAACTCAAATCACTCCCAGAAGTCACCTTTCAGCCAAAAGACAGATTGGCCCATAAAATAAATAATATCACTCGTGAGTACTGTGCATCTCTAAATAGCCATCTAGATGAAACCAAATGGTAAAAGTTTTTCTTAATTCACACATGAGAATGTAAGAGGGCAGGGAAGCTAGTTTAAGGAAAACAGAACAACCAGAATGGAAACAATGAGAATGTTGACGTATTGTGAAAAATGTAACCAGTGTTACTGAACAATATGTATAGAAGTTGTTCAGTGAGAACTTAATTTGCAGTGTAAACTTTCACAACAAGCCATACAGTATGGGAACAAATAAATGAATGGAGACAACAAACCCTGGAAGGAAACAGTAGGTCTTAACCACAGTTGTACACATAAGGGCAGAAATAACATAATGGATGGGGGTGGAAGGGAGCCTTCCCAACAGATGTCTGTTATATCAATTTTGATTTTTTAATGTATTATCTACTCAAAAAGTAGAGTTTCTAATTAAAAGAGAAAGATTGATCCATTAAAAAAAACAAACAACAGCAAAAAACACCGGTTGCCATCAAGCTGATTCCTACTCACAGGGACCCTATAGGACAGAGTAGAACTTCCCCAAAGGGTTTCCAAGGCTGCGATCTTTACGGAAGCAGGCTGCCACATCTTTCTCCCAAGGAGTGGCTGGCGGGTTCAAACCACTAACTTTCAGTTAGCAGCTGAGCGCTTAACCGCTGCCAAAATTTCCTATTCTCTTTTTTTGTTTCTGAGAAAGGATTAAAAAAAAAAATTGAGGGGAAAAAAAATCAAATATGAAATAGCATCTTGCCTTCTAAGTGCATTCAGAATAATAAAATGTGGCTGGGGGTGGTGAGGTTTTTAACTGACTGGAGTTGGTGCCTATGACCCAGTGCCACCACCCTACGAGCTGAGCCCAGGAAAAAGCGCACTGTGTGTATGAAATGTTTGTCTTCAGAACAAGGGAAAACTCCCTGGACACAGTTTGGCTCTGATGTGTGGCCAAAATGTTTTGGGAGAGGCCTGAGGCAGCTGAAGGGATGGAAGGATGGGTGGGGGTCAGATAGTGGAGAGCCTCGAAAGCCATGATAAAACATTTGAATAGGATCCCTTATAGAATAACGGAGCTACTGAGGTTTCTCAGCAGGACAGAGCTATGGTCAGATCTATGTTTCGGAACACTCAAAATGGCAGCCACAGAGTGGGGCCTGGACAAGGAGGAGCAGGCAAGACTGGATGGGGTACATCAAAAATAGCTACAAGTTCTTTGACACTTCATTCACTGAGAGGTGGGATCTATTCCTCCATCTCCTTGGATCTGGAGATGTGACTGCCTGAACCAATACAATGTGACAGAAATGACGTTGTGCCAGTTCCAGGCCAAGCCTTTAAAGGGCCATCTTTTGCTTTCTCCCTTTGGAAATCAGCTGCCATGCTGGAAGGAAGCCCAAGCAGCCATGTGGAGGAGAACCAAGGCCCCTGGCCACCATCCCCAGCTGAGCTCTGAGCCAACGGCAGCAACGTCTTTGCTGCCACGTGAGCAGCTTTCTGGAAAGTGGATCCTCCATTGTTAGTGGAGGCCCCTTAGGTGATGCCGTATGGAGAAGACTCCCCGCCGCACCTGCCTGTGTTGTAATATCATGACCAAATGAACCCTTACTGTTGTTTTAAGCCACTAAGTGCTGGGGAACTTTGTTGCTGTTGTTAGGTGCTGTCCAGTTGGTTCCGACTCATAGCATAACAGAACAAAACACTGCCTGGTCCTGCACCATCTTTACAATCGTTACACTTGAGCCCATTGTTGCAGCCACTGTGTCAATCCATCTTGTTGTGGATCTTCCTCTTTTCCGCTGACCCTCTGCTTTACCAAGCATGAAGTCCTTCTCCAGGGACTGGTCCCTCCTGATGACATGTCCAAAGTACATGAGACGAAGTTTGGCCATCCTTGCTTCTAAGGAGCATTCTGGCTATACGTCTTCCAAGACAGATTTGTCGTCCTTTTGGCAGTCCATGGTATACTCACTATCCTTCGCCAACACCACAATTCCAAGGCATCAATTCTTCCTCGGTCTTCCTTATTCGCTGTCCAGCTTTCTCATGCATATGAGGCGATTGAAAATACGGCTTGTGTCAGGCGCACCTTAGTCCTCAAAGCAATATCTTTGCTTTTTAATACTTTGAAGAGGATGTTCCCAATAGGGAAACGTTGTTACTTGGCAATAAATACCCAAAACAGGGGCCTGGGGAGGCTGGGAAGAATAGCATGGCTGGGCTCCATGACTTGGACGGGGCTGGAGTCGGGGCCAGGGCTACGGCCGGGAGATGCCTGGAGCAGCTCTGACAGCTGTCCTCACGTGTACTTCCTGTGAAACTCGCAGCCACCTCCGCCTCCAAGGCAAACAATCTCCCTGGGCGGACTGCAGGGCTCAGGGGAGGCTGGCAGCCAGGGGACTCTGCCCCAACAGCTTGCAGGACAGCTGTGCTCCGTGGAAAAGGATGGCCCTGGAAGTGGAAATTGACAATGCCCTTCCTCTGGAAAGTCAGCCTGACTCTTCAAATATAATAACAGGATTTCAGAATTTAATTTCTCCCCCCGGGGTCACGATTTATTCCGTTGTCACTGCATCACAGGGGAAGAAGCTCTCACCACTAAGGACCTGTCAACCTGATTTTCTCTTAATTAGTGTGCGTGTCCATGTTCCTACCAGATCTATGTCTGCTTTAAAAAGAAAAAACAGAGCGCACACAGACTTTGTCATTTTTCCTCAGAACAGAGCTCGACCCCAAAACTGTTTGTGAGACGAGGGAGGTCGTGGCTCTGTCGCTCTTAAGCAACTCATCTCCACGATGGAGTTTCTGGAGTATTCTGGAGTGTTCTGGAAGACAGTGGCTCTAGCACCTTCCAAGTCATCCCCACACCTAGGGCTGCCTCATAATATAGGACACCGAGTTAAATCTGAATAAACACGGGATAACTTTTTAGTGGAAATGCTGGTGGCGTAGTGGTTAAGTGCTGTGGCTGCTGACCAAAGGGTTGGCAGTTTGAATCCACCAGGTGCTCCTTGGAAACTCAATGGGGCAGTTCTACTCTGTCCTATAGGGTCGCTATAAGCCAGAATCAACTTGACGGACCTGGGGTATTAACTTTTTAGTATAGATCCCAAATAGTGCGTGGGGTATACTTATATTGAAAAATTACCCATTGCTTATTTGGAATTCAAATTTAACTGCATTTCCCTACACACACACACACACATATACCTGTGGCTAAATATATGTAACAAAACATTTGCCAATTCAACCATTTTTACGTGTACAATTTGGTGACGTCAATACCATATTGTATGACCATCACCACTCTCATTCGTTTCCATTTTTTTTTTATCACTCTTAACAGAAAGTCGTTACCCCTTAAGCAATAACTCCTTATTTCCTCCCCCGCCCCCCGCCCCTGGGAAGCTTTAGTAACCGTGGTCTCTATGGATTTGCCTGTTCTGGATATTTCGTGTAAGTGAGGCCACGCAGTATTTGTCTTTTTATGTCTGGCTTATTTCACTCACCGTAATGTTTTCAAGGCTCATCCATGTGGTAGCAGGTATCAGGCCTTGGTTTCTCTTTGTGGCTGAGTAATTTTCCATTGTACGAACAGACCACATTGTGTTTATCCACTCACCTGCTGATGGGCATCTGGGTGGTTTCCACCTGTGGCTATTCTGAGTAGTGCTGTTGTGAACACTGCCGTCCAAGAGTCTGTCCCATCCTGTATTTCTATTTGCTAAAGTGCACCTGAGTCAGTTAGGGGTCTGTTATGGATGGAATTGTGTCCCCCCAAAATGTGTGTCAACTTGGCTAGGTCATGATTCCCAATATCGTATGATTGTCCACCATTTTGTCATCCCATGTGACTTTCTTATGTGTTGTAAATCCTAAACTCTATGATGTTATTGAGGCAGTTATGTTAATGAGGCAGGACTCAATCTACAAGATTAGGTACTATCTTGAGTCAATCTCTTTTGAGATATAAAAGAGAATTGAGCAGGAGGAGAGGGACTTCATGCCACCAAGAAAGTAGTGCCAAGAGCAGAGCACATCCTTTGGACCCAGAGTCCCTGTGCCGAGAAGCTCCTAGACCAGGGGAAAATTGATGACAAGGATCTTCCCCAGAACCAACAGAAAGAGAAAGCCTTCCCCTGGAGCTGGTGCCCTGAATTTGGACTTCTAGCCCCCCAGACTGTGAGAGAATAAATTTCTATTTGTTGAAGCCACCCACTCGTGGTATTGCTGTTACAGCAGCACTAGGTAACTAAGACGGGGTCCGTCTGAGGTGAAACAGAGCCAGCTACCAAAGCAGGAGGGACTCAGGTGTGGTGCGAATGACCCAGGGAGGGTCGGGAGGGAAGACGCAAGAAGGACCCTAAAGGAAGCGCTAATTTGGACAGAGTCCAGTCCACTCTTCTCAAAGGGAGAGGATGCTGCCATCACAGAAATGGTGGGAGGAGGAATAACCATCGCAGTTGCCTGGGACTCCACCATTTCAGCACTGAAACCCCCACATCCCAGGAAACCCCTCAGGCCCAGGCAGACTGTTGTGGTGGGCCACCCTGAGCGGGAAGTGCATTCTAGGCAGAAGAAACAGCAAGTGCAAAGCTACCAACCAAGATCAGTTTGTCTCCTAGAAGCGGCTTGAATCCATCCACTCTTCCCCACTCCCTGGGGCCCGGACGGGGTGAACAGAGTCAGGCACTCACTTCAGGTGCGAAAAGTAAGGGGAGCCCAGAGCTCAGTGACCAAGATAAAGTCCAAATTAATGTACAAACATCCACGGTGAACAAAATATCAGAGCTCAGAAGAGGAAGCTGCATTGGCGACCACCAAGCCCACCTCCCTCATGGTCCCACAATAATGGGACCCCAACCGTTTCCCTCGTCAGATTGGCAAGAAAAATTTAAAATTTGAGAGCATCCAGCCAGGGGCACTTAGACTCTGTAAAAACCAAAACCAAAACCAAAGCCATCGCTGTCGAGTCGATTCCGGCTCATGGCAGCCTCATTTGTGTGAGCGTAGAACTGTGCCATAGGGCTTTCTTGGGTGGCGCAGTGGTTAGGAGCTTGGTTGCCAACCAAAAGGTTGGCAGCTTGGCAGTTTGAATCCACCAGCCGCTCCTTGGAAACTCTATGGGGTAGTTCTACTCTGTCCTACAGGGTCACATGAGTCGGAATAGACTGGAAGGCAGCGGGTTTGGTTTCTGGGATATTATGAAAGCAGGTCACCAGGTCTTTCTTCTGTGGGGACGCCGGGTTTGAACTGCCAACATTTAGGTGAGCAGCCAAGTGCAAAGTGTTTGCAGACCAGGGTCCTAGACTCTGTAAAGTGGCTGTAAACTGGCATTGCTTTTCCACAGTGTAGTTCAGTAGAGTCAAACAAAAGCTGGGAGCCCCAGGTGGCACAAACAGTTAAATGTTCAGCTGCTAACCAAGAGATTGGAGGTTCGAGTCCACCAGAGGCACCTTGGAAGAAAGTTCTGAAAAGTCAGCCATAGAAACCCCTACAGAGCACAGTTCTACTCTGACACACATGGAGTCGCCACGAGTCAGAGTCGACTGGACAGCAATCAGTCAGTGGTCAACAGAAGGTGAAATGTGTGTCCCCTGCGCCCCCCAGGCCCACTTCTAAGACTCCATCACCTGATTGTGGGGTAGCATCCACGTGAGGATGCTCCTATAACATTCGGGGACATTCAGCTGTGTGAGTGCCCGTGAGCCCGGGAAGGCCAGCTGGGCTATGTGCACCTCACAGAGGCGTTCCGCCAGCCCTTAGAAAGAACTCGATGGCCATCAACCAGAAAGATATCTGAGGCGTGTCGTTAGGTCAAAGAGGCAAGTTGCAGAAAAATAAGCATAGCAAAATCCCACTTTGCTTTTTTTTTTTTAACCGCCTTTTTTTTTTTTTTTTAATAAAAAAAAAACGCAGAACTACCTGGCAGAACGCACACCTGTCTGCAGACGCTGTTTCTGGAAGTGAGGATGGTGCGTTTCCTGCTTTAAAAACCTTTTTTTAAAGAGTGATATGGCTGTGGGTGGTTTTCACTTTGTGTTTTACATTTTTCTGTATTTTTTCAAATAGACCATATTTAACAATAAGAATTTGAAGTAAAATAAGCACTACCCAGACTACAAGTGAAGACACAGTCGGCCCTTGAGAGAGAGCGGTCAAGCTGGGCCTTTTCCTTCCCAGCATCCCTTGAGGCAAATCTGCAAAAAGTGTTAAAGTGTTAAAAAGCCAAGATGTTACTTTGAGGACTAAGGTGTGCCTGACACAAGTCATGGTGTTTTCAGTCGCCTCATATGCACGTGAAAGCTGGACAATGAACAAGGAGGACAGAAGAAGAACTGACACCTTTGAATTGTGGTGTTGGCGAAGAACACTGCATGTACCGTGGGCTGCCAGAAGAATGGACAAATCTGTCTTGGAAGAAGTACAGCCAGAACGCTCCTTAGAAGCGAGGATGGCGAGATTTCGTCGCACATATTTTGGACATGTTATCAGAAGGGACCAGTCCCTGAAGAAGGACATCATGCTTGGTAAAGTACAGGGTCAGCGAAAAAGCGGAAGACCCTCGATGAGGTGGATTGACACAGTGGCTGCAACAATGGGCTCAAGCGTAATGATTGCGAGGGTGGCGCAGGACCGGGCAGTGTTTCGTTCCGTTGTAGGTGGGGTTGTTAGAGACGGAACCGACTCCACCGCACCTAGCAACAACAATCCCTTAAAGAACTGGACAGTTACCCAGCCTTGAATCCAGATACTTCAAAGAGAAGTTCTTTTTTTTAAATTGGGGTAAATACAAGTATATGGAAACCCTGGTGGAGTAGTGGTTAAGAGCTACTGCTGCTAACCAAAAGCTCGGCAGTTCGAATCTACCAGGCGCTCCTTGGAAACCATACGGGACAGTTCGACTCTGTCCTATAGGGTCGCTATGAGTTGGAATCGACTCGACAGCAATGGGTATATAACAAAGTGCTTGCCTTTTCAATATTATTTACATGTACAATTCGGTGACATTAGTTATGTTTATCATGTGTTCAACCATTAAAATTATCTGTTTCCAAATTTTCCTTCACCCATAACAGAAGCCAGTGTCCCCTAAGGAGTGAGTTCCCCTTTTCCATCCCTCCTTCCCACCCCTGCTGGAGAATTCTAGATAATCTAGATAATGCCATTCAGAATCCTGAACTGGTTTACAGGCTTTTTCCTCGTTTAGTTTTTATAGTGACCCTGTGACATTTATAGACAGCACAGAGAGGGTTAGTGACTGGTTCAAGGCCACACAGCTCAGGAATGCTGGGGTTACGGTTTGGACCCAGGCTGTCCAGCACCAGACCGAAGCTTCCTGGTCTCTGTATGGGTTTCCTAGGTTAGCTCTGAGCACTGACTCACCTGGGCTATAGGACAAACGATACCAAAACCAGTTACCATGGAGTCGATTCTGACTTACGGCAACCCTATGTGTGTCAGAGTAGAAATGTGCTCCATAGGGTTTTCCAACGGCTGAGACCTCTCAGAGGTAATCACCAGGCCTTTCGTCCAAGGCACCTCTGGGTGAACTCAACTTCTAAACTTTCCTTAGCAGAAAAGCACGTTAACTGTTCTAACTGCCCAGGCACTCCAGGTAATAGGAAGCTTCTCCTAACACCACCACCCCCAGCCCCCACTGGCCAGTGCAACACCCAGGACAGGAACTGCTGGACAGAGCTGGACAGCTGGAGGCCCCCCTCGGGGGGACTTACTGATGGGTGTTGTATTTCTTCAGGGAGGCAGTCATCAATAACGGTGCTGAGAGGATTAATGGAGTAATGGCATCAGCCCTTCCCGATATCACCACACTCCCAGTGATGTAAATCAATAGTGATTCCCAGTGCCTTTTAATTGGAGTCATTTCAGTCCTGCACATCGCTACGCAGGAGCTGGACCAGCTGGTGGACACTGTCACCAGCTGGTGGACAGGAAGCTGGAGCTGGCGGGGGTGGGGGCAGTGGCCCACAAAGGTTCCTCCACAGCAGGGCGGCAGTGGCCACCTGGCTCTGGATTACAGGAACGCTCAGCCCGGATGGAGGTGGGGGGGAAGCCTCGGGGACAGTGTTGAGAGGGCAAAATAAAAAACCAAACTTGTTGCCATAGAGTCAATTCCAACTCACAGCGACCCTATAGGACAGAGTAGAACTGCCTCAGAGTTTCCAAGGAGCACCTGGTGGATTCCAACTGCAGACCTCTTGGTTAGCACACGTAGCTCTTAACCACTGCCCCACCAGGGTTTCCAAAGCAGACCCAAAAGAGAAAGGCTGGAGACTCAATTGACAAGAAGCTGAAAAGCAGGTTAAAAAAAGTGGCTGCTGTTAGAAGTCAGATGGCGGTGGCCCTTGTGGGAGGTGGGAGGGGGTGGCAAGCAGTGACCAGAAGGGGCGTGAGGAGTATCTGGAAACTGGGCGTGTCACACCTTGACTGGGCTGGTGACACAGGTGTGTGTGTGTGAAAATTCAGCCAGCCGAGTGCTCATTTGTGGGCACCTTTCTGTGTGTGGATTATGCTTCACTAAAAGGGTTTTTTAAATGCTCGTAGTTTTCAAAGTCTCGTAAATTATCGTGGGTCCATGAGAGGCAGGACGGAACACAAGCTGGCTGCTCTCTGTAGGGCTCGGCCCAGGAGGGATGGCCCCCTTACTGCTGCTGCCGCCCCTCGCCACCCTGCCGGCCAGCCCCTGCCAGGGTCACCCACATCCCGTCTGCCAGACGGGCTCCCACATGGCCGGGCACTGCCAGGGCCTGCAGCTGCGTCACAGCTCTGCGCCCCAGCCCCCGTCCCCCCATCGCCACCCCCTACACGCCCAGGGACTCAGCCGTGGCCCCAACCATTAGCTGCCCACCCCCAGCCCGTTCCCGGCTGCGCTGCCCAGGAAACACCCACTGGATGAGTCACCCCAGGATACAGGTGGACTCCCAGACCCCCAGCAGGGAGCCCACCTCTGACCAGCAGGGACAGTCCAGGAAGGTCATCCAGGTGGGCTCTCCACGGGGGGGCGGGGAGCAAGGAGCTGGGAGGGGCCAGAGGTGGGAGCGCCAGGGAAGTGGGAGGGCCCAGAGAGGGAATGGTCCAGAGATGGGAGGGGTCAGGAGATGAGGTGGGAGGAGCCAGAGGTGGGAGAGACTTGGAGGTGGAAGGGGCCACAGAGTGGAAGATTCAGAAGTGGGAGGAGCTGGAGATGGGCGGGACCGGGTGGGAGGGGCTTAGAGGTGGGCGGGGCCAGAAAGAGGACGGTTCAGAGGTGGGAGGAGCCAGGAGGTGAGGGGTGCCAGCCCAGAAGGGGGCTGGGGCAGGACAGGGCATGGGGAACTTCCTTGGTGTAGAGCCCAAGGCACTGGAGTGCAGTGGAGGAGTGGACTAGGGGTGGGTGTCGAGAAAAGAAGATTCTGGTGGTGGGTTCAGGAGAAGTATGGCACACAGCGAGGCAAGGACGGCTCAAGCCAAAGAGCCCAGGACGTGTAAGACGCTTGAAGCAGGATGATCAGGGACAGCGGCGCCCCTGCTGGCGGGAGTGGAGCCTGCACAGAGGTGCGCCCTGGAAGGGGGAGCAGGGTGTATGGTGTGGGGGCTTAATGAGTGTAACGGAGAGCACGGCGCCGAGAAGAGGGCCCTCCCTGGTGACCCTCAAGACGCTGACAGGTGTCAGCTGATAGCAAGCGCCTTCAAAATGCGCAGCTCTCCGCACCCTCCTCGTGACCCCAGTTGGTCCACACCCCTCTTCCAGGGAGATCCTCTTTTCAGAGAGGAGCCCTGAACTAGCAACCCTGTCGCAACGTTCGTATCACTTGTCTCAGCCAGGTGAGTGGCCGCTGTGCGCAGTGGGATATTCCTGGGGCCATTTCTACCCCCGGACTGCCAGCAGCTGCTTGACCTTGCGCAGCGGTGACCATGAACAGATAAATATACTCCACGGTCCCACAGTGACCGCATCCCCAGCCCAGTGCCCCTAGTGAGCCCAGAAATGCCTGAGGCCTTGCCAGCTCCGTTTTTCAGGAGGGCAAGCATGGCGGAGGAGAAGGCAAGCAAAAGAGACCGGTCTTAGTGATCGTGGTTAGAACTTGTGCAAAGTTTACAAAAATTTGCATCGGTGAAAATGCATTGGTTTAGGGTCCTGCCTGAGGCAGAGTGTGCTAGTTACCTACACCAACATCTGTTTTTCCTTTCCTCCTTAGCCCCAGAACCTTGATTTTAGTTGCGCACTTCACCATTCATAATAAAAGACCCCATTTTGCAGCCTCCATTGTAGCTGGATGTGATGCTGGCTGACAAGATGTACACAGAAGTGGGTGAGGGGTCTTCCAATAGGCTGCTAAACGAGTTGCCTCTATTGAATAGAGCCCCTTTGGGCCCTTTCCCTTCCTCCTGTGTACTGCCTGGAATGTGGACGTGAAGGCTGGAGCTGAGCAGCCATTTTGGCCACAAGTTGATGGCTGCCCAGAGTAGATAACAAGACCTAAGGAGCCTGGATCCTGCCACATCACATTCACTCTTGGGCCACTGACATCCAGGCTTATTTCACATCAGAGACCAATAAACTCTTTCTTAAATAAGTCAATGTTATTTGAGGGTTTTCTATTACATGCAGTTCAAATTACCTTTAACTGTAACAATGTCTTGCACAAAACAGGCAACAAACATTTGATGAATGAGTTAATGCATAACAAACAAATGAGTAAATGGACACACCACCGGCCTAATGCCGGTAAGGGTCTCATGTTGGCAAGATGGACTTACAAAAGAGAGAGGCTTGGAGAGGAAGGTGTCAAGTGATGCCCCCTACCAGCCCCGTGATGATCTCATTATTACTGAAGAAATGAGGAAATGAGGTGATGAGCTAAAACCCGCTCTGATTTGCCCCTGCCAGTGTTTCCTGTCCTTTGTCCTCCCCTTCCGTGATTTCTAATTGACCGCCCCCTGTCCCCCCACTCCAGTAACACAATGACCATGAAATACGATCTGGCCAAAGAGAAAACAGATAGATTCTATGAGTGGGTTTTGTTTTTTGTTTATTTGCTTGCTGCCTGTGGTACAGATGGATTTCTGAGTATGTGTATTTGTCCTCATTTCCTAGGGCTACCTTAAAGTGGTGGGGTGGGGGGGCTGTAAAGAACAGAAGTATATAGCCTCACAGCTCTGGAAGCTAGAAGTCTGAATTCCCGGCTTCGCTGGGGCTGTGCTCTCTCCATTGGCTCTAGGGGAAGGCTTTCTGGTAGCCCTGGGCTTTTCTAGGCTTTCCTTGTCTTATAGAAGGTCCTCACATTATCTTCCCCATGTGTGTCTCTTGAGTCTGTCCTTCCCTTTTAAGACTCCACTCAGAAGGGATTAGAACTATGACCCACCCTACGCCCAACGTGACTTGATAATATCTTCTAAGGCTGGCCCTATTTCCCCAGACAAGGCCAGGTTCACAGGCACAGGTGTTAGGAGCTCAACATATCATTTTTGGGGACACAATTCAATCCATGACAGTATTAAATTATTCACTCTAACTTTGTGACATGGATTCATAGTACGTGTGAAGGTTGGCTAGCGTTTGCTCTTAGTAACAATTGGGCATTTTACTAAGGTAGCAGAAATTGGGGTTTGGGGTGCATACTGAGGAGAAGGAAGGGGAGTGGAGAAGAGTGGGTCTAGGGGTCTGGGGACACTTGGTACAAGAATTCCATCTTCCCCCAACCTGCTTTACTCAGCGGCTGGGTCATCTCCTAAAACGCACATCTAACCACCCCTTCCTCTATTCAAGCTCTTCAGTGGGGTCTTGGGCTGGGGACCTGAGTCCAACAGAAATATAACCCGAGCCTCGTATGTAATCCTAAATTTTCTAGTTGTTGTCTCGTGGGGTTGAGTCAATTCTGACTCATGGCGACCCCATATGTTACAGAGTAGAACTGCACCATAGGGTTTTCTTGGCTGTAATCTTCCCAGAAGCAGACCAGCAGGGCTTTTCCTCCACGGTGTCTCTGGGTGGGTTTGTACCACCAGGCTTTTTTCAGTTACCAGCCAAGTGCAAACCGTTTGCGCCACCCAGGGACCTTAAATTTACTAGTAGCTCCATTAAAAAAGGTTAAAAAAAAAAAAGATGAAATTAATTTTTGATAATATAGCTTATTTAACCTAATAGATCCAAACAATGTATTCAACACATAAACCAAAAAAACCCACTGCCATCAAGTTGATTACAACTCATAGTGACCCTATAGGACAGGGTAGAACTGCCCCATAGAATTTCCAAGGAGCGCCTGGAGGATTCGAACTACCAACCTCTTGGTTAGCAGCCATAGCGCTTAACCACTATGCCACCAGGGTTTCCATTCAACACACAGTGGATATAAAATGTGTTAATGAGATATTGTACTTTCCCTTTTTGGCATGAAGCCTTTGACATCTGGGGTGTGTTTTATGCTCGTAGCGCATCTCAGTTTGGACTGGTCCTATCTCAAGCACTCAAAGGCCTCAAGGGGCCAGTGGTGGCTGTAAAGGACAGCACAGCCCTAGACCCGCAGGTGTTCTCAGGTGGTGTCACGAGCTCATGGAGTTTTTTCTGTTTCTAGGTCTCTACCTGTGTGACCCCCTCCTTCACCTGGAACATACCCAGCCCTGCTCTTCACCTGGCCAGCCTGCTCACCTTGAAGCTCAGGCCACCGGGCTTCACACACCTCCTTCTCATTGGTAATGAGGTCGATCATTGTATAATCAGGTGTTTTGAGTTGGGGCCTCTATGAGATCAGGGCCCTCCCTGCCGATTCCATTGCTGCAACCCCAGTGTCCTGGGAAACAGATCATCCAACACAGGACAGGGGCTTCCAACACTCCCGTTGAGCTCCCGTGTGGGGGCCACGGTGGAGGTTTTCTTCCAGCCACTTCTTTGGGCCTTTGCTGTCTGTCAGGCTCGAGATGATTTTTCTTGGGGATGGTGAACGGGCTGCAAGGGAAGAGGGGCCAGCTCACAGTGCCGGAGCAAAATGATGCCTCTGCTCTGTTCCCATTACTCTAATGGGTATCCATTTTGCCTGCCACATACTGAGCCGTCTTCAAGATGACAAGCTGACAGTGACTCCCATTGGGTCATTGCTGAGAGCGCGAGCCCATTATGCAACTGGCTGTGAGTTCTGGCACAGCTTGTACCAGAAAACAGGTGCCTGTCATCCCAGATCTGCTGTCCCCATTGTCTGAGCAGCTCCCGGTGTAGCCTGCCCTGCTTACCCTGCACTTCCAGTCAGGGGCACCTGCCATGTTCTAGGATTTGCCCAGCGCTCCCCTCGCCCAGGGTTGGGTGTCCTCCAGGGCACTGTCCCAAAGGGGTATCCCCAAAACACGATGGCCTTTAAGACCTGGTGAACTCAGAGGAAACAGGAACGGGCATATTTGTCTTGAATCTTCATTAAATGGATTTATAATACACGTGAAGACGTGGTTAAGTTCGCTCACATTTTTCAAGCCTGTTCCCCTATCAACTATGGGGCCAATGCCTCCTGTGGTGGGTGCCTGGCACACCTCACCATCTACCCTGGCTGCACTTGGGCCCACAGATATGTTAGGATACTGATTCACTTCCCAGGAGGGTTTGGGGGCCATTATTGTGATGGATGGGGGTCCTTAGATGACACAAAGAGTAAATGCGCGCAGCCACTAACTGAAAGGTTGGCTGTTCGAGTCCACCCAAAGGTGCCTTGGAAGAAAGGCCTGGCAATCTACTTCTGAAAAGTCAGCCACTGAAAACCCTGTAGAGCACAGTTCTTCTGTGACACACATGAGGTCCCCATGAGTTGGAGACAACTCCAGGGAGACTGGTTTTTCAATTGTGATGGACGATTTGCTGGCCCCACCTAAGTGCATCTTGGCAGGTAGTGTGTCTAGTTTGTCTGCAGGGCCTCCTCCTCCCTACCTTGGGACCTAGGTGGCTTGGTGCCGGGACATCATGGACCCTGGCCACCCATGGCTGCATCTCCTGTAGTATCTTCGTGGCCGTGTCAGACGGAGCCCCAGACGCCGTGGAGGGGCACCTCCAGATCCCCTACACCTGTAGGCGTAAATGTGCAAGGAGGACAACTTCAAGGCAAAATGTCTTTTTAATAGTCTCTCGCCATAAACTATCCTACAGAAAGCGGGCTTGACCCAAACGGAAGCAGCTGATCACATAACAAAGCACGCCTCGTTTTGCAGCCTGCATCTAAGAGATGGGTTTTGAGTCTATTTTTTAATTGGTCTCAGGGACTTAGGTTTTCAATTTTTGCTCCTTCAAACAAATGCAGAGCCTCCCTGTAAATTGAGAAAATAAGTGTGCTCAAGTTCTCGGAAGATTGGCCAGCATGACCGAGCAAGGAGGGGGAGGCTGAAATCGGCTGAGGTGCTCAGGATCCAGGGCAAGGAGGAGTCCTTCTCAGAAGAGGGAGTGCTCAGAGTGGCAGTAGGCTCTGGCATTAAACCGACAGTTGCCAAAGGTGCGGGCATTTCTCAGGTTATCTGGGGGCCCCATGGCCCGGGTCCTGCCCACTCCCTAATGCTACCCCTCATTCGAGGAACCAGAGGGCGTCAGCATCACTTCACCCCTCCCTGTTCCTCCCCATCTCGGCCATCACTCTGCCTCCCGCTGGCCAGGGCTGCCTGGCGGTGGCCCCTCACCTCCTGTTCCCTCCTGGGCAGGAACGAACTTTGGGGTTCACACATCAGCCTGTGAGTCCTGCCAGGGCCCTCCTGCCCCTTACTCCCCTCCCACCAGGCTGCCGCGAAGCCGGAAATAGAAGGGACTGGAAGCCACTTGATAACACTCCCACTTGTCCCCCCATCAGGGCCAGGAGTCTGTTCCTGAGACCCTCACTGAGCCAGGCCCCCTACCAGCACCCCTCTTTCCCCCTCATAAGCCAGAAAGAGCACCCAGCACCCCTGCTAGAGCCCCTGGCCTCCTACCCAGCCCGATGGCCTGGCCAGAGCCATCCTGTGTCCTGATGCCTTCCTCATCTCTGCGAAGGCAGGTGGCATCTCTCCTGGGGGTGGCCCGAGCTGCCCCTGTTGTTGTTGTTAGTGCCGTCGAGTCAGTTCTGACGCATAACGACCCTATGTACGACAGAGTGAAACACTGCCCAGCCCTGCACCATCCTCACAATCATCATTACACTTGAACCCACTGTTGCAGCCACTGTGTCGATCCATCTCATCGAGGGTCTTCCTCTTTTTTTCGCTGACCCTCTACTTTGCCAAGCACAATGTCCTTCTCCAGGGACTGGTCCCTCCTGATAACATGTCCAAAGTATGTGAGACGTAGTCTCTCCATCCTTGCTCCTAAGGAACATTCTGGCAGTACTTCTTCCAAGACAGATAGGAGGGTTTAGAGGACACATGGAAGGTGGCACTGTCATCGCTGTCATTTGTCCTGCGTCCTGTTCTATCAAGGGTCTCAAGTCTGTCAGTCAACTAATCTAGGACTCAGCTGGGGGTGGAGGTGGGAGAAGGCTGCAGCCTCCCGGTAACTCTGGGCCCCAGGCTGGGAGGGGCTGCCTGTCTGCGGCTGTTGAGGCCTCCAAAGGCCAGGGTCATCCAGCCAGGTAGGGGAAGAAGGTCAGGTCAAATTTATTGTTATATATTTTTTATTGTGGTGAAAATAATACACAAAATATTCAGCAATTTCTCCATATATGATTCGGTGATGTCATTTACGTTCTTCAAGTTGTACAACCATTGTCACTATCCTTTTCCAGATCATTCCACCGCCATTAGCCTGGGCTCAATGCCCCCTCCCTCCTGCCCCTGGTAACCACTAATAATCTTTGGTTTCTGTATATTTGTTCATTCCATGTAAGTGGGATCATACAGGGACCAGGCAAATTGGAGCCGGTAACCTCCTCCCTCTTCCAAAACCTGGATGGAGGTGGCAAGCCTGCGTCTCCTGATGCTGGTCAACTCTGGACCCACTGGGCCTGCGTCCCTCACTGCGGTGCCCTGGGGCCTGGCCCCTGGGGCAGCTCAGGAGTCAGTCCTGGAATGGACCAGTGTGAAGCATCTTCCTCTGTGAATTTTTACCACCTGGCACAGGAGCACCTGTGTCCTGGCACCTGTCCTCAGGGTTCCACAGGCCCCCAATGGGCCAACCACTGGCTGAGCCTGCCAAAACAGGCTTTGTGTACATGACCTCCAGAAGCCAGGAGGGTCCCGTGGATAGGGACTGGGTGAGCCTGTGTCTGAGGGCCTACAGAAGGTTTGGTAGCTCCTAGGTGCCTGAGATGGGGGGCACCTTCTCCAGCCTGACACTCAGCTCCCCGGGCTAATTTGACCCCCTTGAAACCCTGGTGGCATAGCAGTTCAGTGCTACAGCTGCTAATCAAAAGGTCAGCAGTTTGAATCCACCAGGCCTTCCTTGGAAGCTCTATAGGGAAAGTTTCACTCTGTCCCATAGCAGGAATTGACTCAAAGGCAACAGGGTTTTTTTTTTTTTTAGAACACCGGGCACAGGGCTTGGGGGCAGCAGGGTTCAGTCTGTGGCACAGCCACTCCCAAAGCCTGTCCCCGCACTCTGGCTGGAGGCGCAGCCGGGCTGGGCAGCGGGGACCGGGGGGCGCCGACTGCCGGGCTTCCCCGCCAGTCCCCTCCGGTACCCGGGTCTCAAGCGCCTGCTTGGCCGCTTTCCCGGGGAAGGAAACACGGCGAGCAGGATCTAATCGCGGGGTGCTGGGGAGCTTTAACTCCAAGGCTACGACCCGGAGAGGGGTGATGGGAGGCTTTCCCCTACGCAGGGCTTGGGAGGCTCTCAGCTGCGGGCTGTTGGGTGGCTCTTCGTCTCGGGATTTTGGGAGCTGTCCCCGGCTGGTGTCTCTCCGCCGCCCTGACCCTCCTGTAACGCAGGGCTCCCCCATGGCCCTCCGCCGGGCGCTGGCACCGGGTTGCGGCCACTCCCGCCCTCCTCGGAGCTCCGCGGGGGACGCGGGGGCGGGACTGGGCTCGGTGACGCGGCGGTCGCGGGCTCTCAGGACGCGCGGCATAAATAGGGGCGGCGACTCCAGCTGCAGACCCGTCGAGGGAGCCCGGCCACCGCGCATCACGTCCGGCGTCCCCGAGACCGCGCCATGCGGTGAGCGCTCGCCAAGGCCGCCCTCCCGACCCGACGCCCGGACCTGCCACCCCGCCCGGACCTCCGGCCAGTCCGGACCCGGTGATTGGACCCGATCCCCCACCCGGACCCGCCGCTCGGACCCGCGGTCACTCAAGGTACCGGCTCCCACCAGGCTCCCCGCCACCTGCCGGCCTGCACCCTATGCCCGGCCCGGACCTGACAACCTTGCCCGACCCACGGACCCAGGCTCCACCACCCGATCCGACCCCCCGCCCGGACCGGGTACCCCGCCAGGACCCTAACCCCGGCCACCCCATCCCGCCGCTCAAGATTCGGGCACAGGCCGAGCCTCCTCCCCCACCCCGAGTCCCTGGAGGCCGGGCCGAGCGGGCAGAGGCCGGGCTTCTTCCTCGCCCCCTGTCCGATCCCCGCCCTCCCCAGGTGCGCTCCCGGGACCCCGCGCCGCCGCCTTTTCTCCCGGGGGGACCCTGCCACCTTGCCCCCCACCCCGCAGCCCGGGCCCAGCCGCCGGGGGGCACCCGCTTCGTTCTCGCCCCTCGCCCACTCCAAGCCCTGGGCCCCTCACCCCAGCCCGGGGCCAGCACCTGGTCCCGACGGGCCCAGCCCCGCGCCGCCGGATCCCCTCGCCCTGCGGCCCCGGGGGAACCTGAGCCCCGGCCAGGCCCTCCCCAACGCGCCCTTCCCTTCCAGATGCCCCGAGGCAGTGCCCTCCTGCTCGCCGCCCTCCTCCTGGCCGCGGCCCTCTCGGCCACCCCGGGGCTCGGGTCGCCGGTAAGTGTCCCCTCCCCGCGAAGCGAGGAACCGCGTTAGAACCAGACTGGGAGGGAGGGAGGGAGGGCAGAAGTTATACTCGGAGACAGGAGAAAAGCGTTAGTTCCGTCCACCCGCAGTGGGTGGTGGGGTGTGGAGTGTGGAAAGGCTTGCGGTGGGGGTGTCCCTGCTGCAGGGGGTGTCCCTGCCGGGGCGGGCCGAGGGGCAGGCGGAGGGCGAGGATTTTCCACCCGTGGCTCCCGGGAGTCTTCGGGGAGTCTTCGGCGTTCGCTTCTCCTAGGGCATAAACAGCTCCTTGCTACAAACCAGTAAATTCCGAAAAACCACTCTGATTTGGGTCAGCTCCTTAGATAAGCTAGAAGCAAATCAAGTATTTCTTCCCAGTCATTCGGGGAGCAGTCCCACCCTGTGGGAAACGGAGCTAGCGACAGCGCTAACATCACCTAAGCCCAGCGGGCGCACCGTGGAGTTTGTGGCCGATGCTCTGAAACGGCTATTTAGTCAAGCAGGTGGTCCTATTTTCGTGACAAATATACTTGATCTGGGGTAAATCTGGAATTTCTTACAGCTTCCAAAAGCCGTGCATTATTCTCATCTATAATGTGCTTGAAGAGCCTGGCTCAGCTTCACCTAACGTTCACCCTGGCCTCCGCAGTTTGCACCCCTTGGTTTATTAGATGTTTCCTGTCGGAAGCTGGCGTGATGGCTGGAACCCACGATAACTTCACAGGGGTGTCACGGTAGCTCATAGACGCGGAAGCTGCCTGGGGGGCTTGTTTGAGTCACTGCAACACATGCCAGACACGATCCTTGCCATCTGACCTACTTTTCTCCCATTTAAGGCAAAGGAGAAAAGAGGCTGGACCCTGAACAGCGCTGGCTACCTTCTTGGTCCACGTAAGTGACACCCAGGGCTCGGCCCCCAAGCCGGGACGTGCACTTCTAATGCTGATCGGTTATAGCTGGTTTTGCTAATCCGGCTTTTTATGAAATATGTGCAGCAGTCATCGTTTTGATACTTTAGCAGTCCAACCTTCGATACAGGGAAGTGGGGCTGGGGCGGCACATTTCCAGGAGACTTGGAGGCCAGACGAGTCCGGATTTCTGCAACGGCCTGTCCCTAGGGGGCGCTCTTTCCCGGTCCCTGAAAGGCAGCCCAGGCCCCAGTGCTCTTCAGTCCTCTGCCTCTTCTGCCCTTCTCCGTCCTGTGCAGCAGGTGGGCTTATTCCTGAAGGGGCTCCTGACTCTGTCTACCCCAACCTGCCTCTCTCTTGAGCCCTTGACTCCTGTCCTTGGCCTGAGCGGCCTTTGCACCCTCCCCTGTCTCCTCTGCCAAACCTCTGAGAGTGCACATGTGGACTCCTTCCACCCCACCCCTCCCCACTGAGGCCTCTTCTGGGGTCACCCATGACCTTTGTGTTGACTGCTTGCACATTTGACCCAGGCACCCATTCCTTCCAGAAACCTCTGCCTCCCTGGCTCTCCTGCCCCACACCTCTGTGGGACCCCTACGACCTGGCCTTGCCCAGGCTTCCCTGTGTCCTTGAGGGCAGGCTCTCTGAACTGCATCCCCTCCTGTTGTCACCAGGATCCAGGGGGTTTTAAGGACAGAATCTGTGTCTTAGGAGGCCTTATGGCTTTCCCATAGATACAGCAAAACCCCAAACCAAATTTGTTACCATCAAGTTGATTCCAACTCATAGAACCCATTAGGACGGAGTAGAACTGCCTCATAGGGCTTCCAAGCAGCTGCTGGTGGATTCCAACTGCTGACTTTTTTCTTAACAGCTGAGCTCTTAACCACTGCACCACCAGGGCTCCGCCAGGTACAGAGCAAGATTTAAAACAGTATTGAATGACTAAAATGCCTGAGGGGGGGAAGGGAGGGGAAAAGAAAAGACAGAGGGAGAATTAACTAGTTTATGTCAGTGACTTTGGTTGGTGGGTCAGTGACCTAAACATGTGACATCTTGTTGGGTGTGACTGAGGCTCCTGCAGGGGCTGTGGGCAGGTGGCTGCCTCCAGGTCCCGTGGTCCCCGGGGAGAGGCTGGAGGTGCCCATGGGCCTTGTGTAGAAGTGGATCAGCTGGTCTGCGTCCTGATGTTTCCTTCCATAGGAGCCTCAGGAAGGTCCAGCCGGGTCCAGCAGGGGCTCCATCTGCAACTTTGATAACAATAACACGCGTCATTAGTACTTTCTCTGCTTTGAAAGGTCAGGTTCAAGGACACCTTTGCCAAGCTGTAGCAGTCTGTCCAGGTTTCAGGGCGTCCTGTGCCCCAGCTCGAGGCTGCAAAGTTGCTACTTTCCCTGTCAGGACAGGCTGTGGAGGAGGCTCAGTAGACTTATCAGACACGACTTCTAGACGCCCCCCAGAAACGACACCCCCGCAAGTGGACCAGAACTGGGCACCTCATCCTTGTACTTGATGTTGTTTGGGCGCAGTGTGAGGAATTATTTCACTCACGCTGCAGGGAGCCCGGCGATGCTAGTGCTGCTGAGGACATTAGCGACCCCCCAGCTCCATTCCTGCTTTGACGGGCCGTCAGGCCGAGTCCCAGGGGGCTGAGGGGGTTAGCTCACTGCTGCCTGATTCGTGAGTCGGCGTAGGAGGCAACAGAAAGATGGGAGACGGTGTGCGGAGACAGCCATGACTGTGGGGACACCTGAACCTCAAGTGTCATCAGCCCTGGGGGCACTGTGGCTGCCCCCTCCCCCCCTCTTCCTGTGTGTCCTCTGTCTGCTGAAGTGCTGCCTTCAATTTTAATTGAAGTCTAGGGGAGAGGGATTCAGGGGGACCTCAGCTCCCTCCTCTAATTCACTTTCTCCTCTAGTCCTTACCTTCAGGGCTTTCAAAGTTGCAGCTTTGGGACAGCCAACAACCCTTAAAAATTGCCCCAATTTCCTGCCTCTGCCACCAGGAAGGAGGCCGACCCAGCTCCTCCTACGCCCATCTCGGCAGATAAGTGGGGAGAATAGTAGCATTCTCAAAGACCAGGGGACCGAGTTCCGTTTGTGATCGCAGAAGTTAAATGCAAGCTTCACCCGACTGCAGATGTTTGTTTATCTAGATCCCTTGGAGGGTCCTTGAGGGTGGGGCTTTGAGAAACACAGACACAGAGTGACAAAGCCAGACGGGAGGGACAGGCCGCGTCTACTGGGGGCCTTTGGTCTCAAGTCAACAGCAGAGGCAGGTCTCCCTCGGGGTCTTTTCACCCTAAGCCGAGGGGCCTCGCCTGCCCTGAGAGGCAGCCTGGAGCAAAGGGCATGGGCCTTCCTCAACAGTCTGTAAAAAGTTCTGGTGCTCAGAAAGCACCCTGTTTTGGGGTGCTACTGGCCCCAAAGAAAGGAGGAACTGTTCAACAAAAACGTTCATCCATCCTACTTCGGAGTACTGAAAATATGTCTATGGAAAAGCTCTTATATCTTGACTTAGGAAACAAACTCTTTCTCACTATCAAGTTTATGCCTCTGTCCCGTTGACTTGTCAGAAGCTGTACATCTAGACTAGCTGTTAGTCCAAAGACTTTACAACGTCGTCTTATGGCTTTGGCTCGTATTGGCAGTGTAGGAAACAGCGCCATAAAGAATGTTCTGGCAATGTCTGCTCTCAAGACAGTGTGTGATTACACTCGGTGTCTCGTCTGGAAGGATCAGGTTATTTGTAATTCCTCTTCAGATTTAGGACCGAGCACTCTGCCTCAGGAAGGGTGAATTAATTATCTTTTGTCTAGCCTTGGAGATAACACCGAGTCCACCCAGCCTGAGTAGCGAGAACAGTGGAGCTGTATTTTTCCCTTGCCCCATCCCTTCTTCTCTTCTGGCTCCTGAAGACCCTGGGGTCTGCCCCTCCTCTGATCCAGGCCACTGGCTTCAGCACCCTTACGGGGCCCTGGGCCCTGTGATCATTTCTTAGGGGAACTCCCTGCTCGTAGTCTCCGTTCCCCTCCCATACCACCCAATGCACACTTGCACACGCACACGCATGCTCACAGGAACAACACACATGTGCCAGGTGCGCATACATGTGCACACACGCATACATCCACGCTCATCTTCTCCCTGGTTCCAACCCATCTCCTACATAGCCGCCAGGGTGGCCTTTGGAAGTTAAAAACCTGATGAGGTCAGAGCTTCAGATTTGTCAGTGGGCCCTTGTTTTCAGGCACGTAAACACCCCACCCTGTCGTCTGCTGGGAGACTCGCTCGTTCTTCAAACCCTAGCACGGACACCCTCGAAGTGCCCAGCCCCGAGCCCCTCCCAGCCAGGCACTTGCTCCCAGCGCCCCCCCACCGCCCGACCCAGAGCTGTGTGTTTCCCTGTCTCCCCTTCCTGGCTGCGCGTTGCACTTCTTTCTAGATCCACGCCTGTGTGAGAACTGTCCCGTTTCCCTGGGCCCAGGCAGCCCTGCTCTCACCTCCTGTCTCTGTGACATTCTGCAGGGGCGTGGGCGTTTGCTTTGCAAACAGCCAGATGTCCTTTTTGGCAGTGAGAGGCGGGGCAGATCACCCAATAAGCAAGGTAAGCACAGGCTTACCTGCGCTTACTTACTAATCTGTAACGTGAAATTTCACAGGTGGTGAAAAACAGACGAAATTGTGTACTACAGATTAGTAAGTAAGCACAGGTAAGCCTGTGCTTACCTCTTTTTGGGTATCCACCCCTGTGAGAAGGTATAAACGATGTAACATGAAGGTAAGGAGTCCCTCTCTGACTTGTGAACAGATGCCATCGACAACCACAGGTCGTTCCATGAGAAGCATGGCCTGGCCGGCAAGCGTGAGCTGCAGCCGGACGACGAGACAAAGCCAGGTGAGGGGATCCACTCAGGGGCTTCCAGGGGCTCCTATTTCCATTACCCCCTGGTGCACACAGGGGGCATGCTGGTCCAGCCTGAGCTGACCCCACGTGCATGTGACCAAGACGTGGCAGTTCCCCCCACTGCCCTAGCCCAGCAGGCCACAAAGACAGCAAGGGGTCCCACCCAGGCCTGTAGGCCAGCCCAGCAGGCGGTGACTCCAGAAGAGGTGGGCCTGTGCCACCTTCCTGCCACTGCACCCAGCAGGGACCCTGGGAGAGTCACAGCCTCCTTTCCAGCCCCAAAGTCCCCTTGCGTCCACCATTACAGGAAGTTGTAGACGTGGGCTTCTTCTCTTTTCCAGGAAGCTACGACAGGCTGCTGCCTGAGAGCAGTGTCGTGCACACCATCATCGAGTTTCTGACTTACTTGCAGCTCAAAGGTACATGAAAGCTTCCCAATTTTACTGTTCTATTGCTTGGTGCACTCGGCATGGACACTCCCATCGAGAAAGGATGCCATAGAATTCTGCTGGGAACTCACGGGATCATCCACCTGAGCCCCTAACGCCCCAAGCTGCTGCTGGTTGGGACGGAGAGGCACCAGCAGTCTGGACTAGCTGCAGAGGGCTGGCATTTCTGCAGACAGGGACGTGGTCCACGTGAAGGCTGCCAGACTACCATACCAGGGAGAGAAGATGAGTCAGTCAGCCACAATTCACTCTAACCCGTTGCCACCCAGTCAGCTCTGATTCATAGTGACCCTACATGACAGCATAGAACTGCCCCACGGGTTTCCTAGGCTGTAATCTTTATGGAAGCGGACTGCCGCGTTTTTCTCCCGTGGAGCCAGTGGTGAGTTCAAACCACTGACCTTTCCCAGTTGGCAGCTGAGCACTTAACCGTTGTACCACCAGGGCTCCTTTTTAGGTCAGTGTTGTTGTTGGGTTTTGTTAGGTGCCGTTGACTCAATTCCAACTCACAGCGACCCCATGTGACACAGTAGAACTGCCCCATATGGTTTTCTAGGCTGTAATCTTTATGGGGGAGCCCTGGGAGTGCGGTGGTTAAGAGCTAGGGCTGCTAATCAAAAGGTTGGCAGTTTGAATCCACCAGCCACTCCTTGGAAACCCTATAGGGCAGGTCTACTTTGTCCTGTAGGGTTGCCATGAGTCAGAATCAACTCAGTGACGATGGGTAATCTTTATGGAAGCCGATAGCTAGGTCTTTTCTCCAGATGAGCTGCTGGGTAGGTTCAAACAGCTGACCTTTTGGTTAGCAGCCGAGCCCTTACCTCCTGCACCACCAGGGTTTCCTCAATAAATTCATAGGTGCCATTATTTCAGATTGGGGTGTTTCTCTATACAGTCCCTCCTGCTGGGTGGGCAGGGAAGACTCGGCAGGACCTTTCGTGGAGACCGCAGAAGAGAAGCCCACTTGGGGCCCGTTTTTATGGTGGCCCTTCCAGGCATGGTGCTTGTCACTTGGACAATCCAGTCTGGCGTGGGCGACGCTCATTAGGCAAATAATCACACAAGTCAACGTTGCAGCTGTGGAAGGAAGGGGCCAGGGAGGCGGCACACGGCCCTCTGGGAGTTAGCCACAGGGGGCGGCTGGGGGCTGCCGGGGGGAGGGTGGCTTTGTTTCTCCAGTGGAGACATTTTGTCGTCAAAATTTGCATGTCATGATTTTGCCATCGAGTTTGAAAAATCCAAGGCCAGTACTGGGTTCTTTGTCACCTGGGTGTTTGTGTTTGCAGGGTTCTGCCCCACTGCCCTGCTCCAAGGGCTTCAGGAGGTGGGTCAGGATTGGGAGAGAAGTAGGGGGAGAGATTTAGGGTCTGTTCCTTATTCCTAGAGCCATCCAGGCAGGGAGACTGTGGGAGACAGATCTGGAAACAATGGTGTTCATTAGAAATACCAAAACGAAGGAGCCAAGCCTCTCTGCTTGAGCCCAGTGGGGCTTTTGAAGAAATTCCTGCCAGAGAAAAGCTGACAGTGACTTTTCCAGAAAGGGGCAGATCAACTCTGCTGGTGGTTATTTTATTTTTGGGGGGCAGGTGGGTAGGGGGTGATTGGAGCCCTGGTGGCACAGTGGTTAAGAGCTTAGCTGTCAATCCACCAGCTGCTCCTTGGAAACCCTATGGGGCAGCTCTACTCTGTCCTATAGGGTCTCTATGAGTAGGAATTGAACCGATGGCAATGGGTTTTAGGGGGTTTAAGGAACGCTGTTGGTGAAATGGTTAAGTAGTTAGTTGCTAAATGAAAGGTCGGTGGTTCGAGCCCACCCAGTGGCTCCAAAGGAGAAAGACTTGAAGGTCTGCTCCTGTAAAGACTGCAGCCTACCCTATGGGGCAGTTCTACTCCGTCCTACAGGGTCGCTATGAGTAGGAATTGACTCGACAGCACCTAACAACAACAGCAACAACAACAGCGGTTGGTTTGGTTTTAATTTTGTTAACGTGGAAATGTCTTCATTAACTTAAAACCAAACCCTTTGCAGTTGAGTCAATTCCGACTCATAGCAACCTTACAGGACAGAGTGGAACTGCCCCATTGGGTTTCCAAGGAATGGCCGGTGGATCCTAACTGCCGACCGCTTGGTTAGTAGCTGAGCTCTTAACCACTGGGCCATCAGGGCTCCTTATGTCTTCGTTGGGAGATACCAATTTTTATCACTAAAACAGGAGTTCTACTTCTTTAAAGCATGAATGTAAAAGTCTGACAGTTGGAAGTGAAATCATTACGAGGGGAGAAATACTGAGTTTTGTACATAAATTTGGATTTCATCCCATAGGAATCTCTCATGGAGGTGATGGCACACACACGTGACGTGTGTCCCTGTGATATGTGACGGGTGTGATGGCAGGTAACTCTGTCGTGTGGTTTTCCCTCTGCAGAGGCCGGGGCCCTCGAGGACCTGCCCTCCGCCCTCTCATCGGAAGACACGGAGCAGACCTGAGACACAGCTTGGCCTGGGCGTGTGGCTGCCACGACTGGAAGCCTGACTTTGAGATGTGTTATCTCGGGCCATTTACGCAGAGCACGCCACTCCTGCCCTCTCTGCTTTATACTGTGTTGTTACAATTTCAGGTTTTTTCTTTGAAAATTAGTTTAAGTGGCAAAATAAAAAAACAGCAACTGCTTGCAATGGTCTGGTTCTTCACCCTTGTACTTCTGCCTTGTGATGGCCACTGCCAATGTGTTTGAAGAGATAAAGCTCGATTATAATCCGATGTGTGAGACAGACCGTTAAACCCAAGTTCTGCCGTCAAGATTGTTTCAGACACGGCCCCTGGTCGCTGCTGCCCCAGGAGCGTACAGTTGCCTTGTAAGTAAGCCTGGTCAGACAGAACTAGGGCGCTCTTTGGGCTGTGGTTTCATTTGAGTTCTGTGCTATTTTCATTTGTTAATGTAGACGATTAATTACTCGAGGCAATGTTTACCTACAGAGGTAAACAGAATAAACATTTCAGCCGTTCTGTGGGTCAGGAGACACTTGGTGTGAGAGGCAGCAGGCGGAGCTAGAGCTGCAGAGATGACGGGCCGGGGCCAGGGGAGGGGGGATCTTTAAAGGAGAAATAAAAAGATCACGAAGAAGAGGCACGCGTGCATACCCACAACAAGAAAACGGTGGTACTGCGAAGCCACCTTTCTGCTAAATTCAGTGGTGACACGCGGGCTGTGTAGTTTTTCACCAAAGCAAATTCTGCAAGGGACCGTATATCCTCCTCCACCAGCAGCAGCCGCCATGGAGCCCACCCCGACTCATGGAGACCCCGCGTGTGTCAGGGTGAAACTGTGCTCCATCGGGCTTCAGTAGCTGGTTTTTCAGAAGCAGATTGCCAGGCCTTTCTTCTAGGTGCTGTAGGTGAACTTGAACCTCCAGCCTTTCGGTTGGCTGCCCAGCACCTTATCCATGTTTATCTTCCTCTACTGTCTTCCCACAGCAGGGGTGCTCAGCCCTGGCTTTGGACCAGCCTTTGGTGGTGGTTGGGGGTGGGGGGCGGTTCTAAAGAGCCCAGTGCCCTGGCCCCCACGGTTTCCTAAAGCTCCCAGATTACTGGATGGGCAGCTGAGCTTGCAAATCGCCACCTAAGTCCTGCCTCGGGGAAGAAGTAGTAACCCTGTTGAATCTCCCAAGCCTTGTTGCTTCTGTCCTTCACCTGTGGGCACCTCCGTCCCCCACCCCTTTGAGACCCTCGGTAAGACCAGACCCGTTGCCCTGCTCCGTGTCTCTTTCCACCTTCACATGGGCCCTGCGGTCCCCTCTGGGCCCCCTCTCCTCCACACGTTCGTTCCTCCTGGGGCCTTGGCTCTCCCTGTCCCAGGCCTGCGTAGTCAGTCCTGGCCCATCCCCTGCGTGGTCTGAGCAGCTGCCTCGTCCTCGGCTCCCTCCCCTCATCATCCTCCTGTGTCCTCTGCAATGTTTCTTTAACTCTGGGCTCTCGGACTTGGGCTGCATCAGAATCCCAGGAGGCTTGAGCCTGCGGCACTGGGATGGGGCCTGGACCTGCCCTTCTGACAAGCTCTCCGTGCTGCTGTGCTGCTGCGGGTCAGGCCCACGCCTCACACAGCTCGTCATCCACACAGCCCACCCTCCTGTCTCATCCCCTCTAGCCTCGCCCCTTCCACCCTGCAGCCGCAGCTGTGGACACCCCCACCGCAGCTAGCCTGGCTCACCAGCCCCTCTGCTCAGCTCTCCCGCAGTTGCAGTCCCACACTGCCTCCCTCACCTGAGACCTTTGCACTCATCCCTCCCCACACCTGGTAAACTCCTACACATCCACCAGTGTCCACTCTGGGGTCACCTTCTCAAGGAGCTCCTTGCTCCACCTCGCCCGGCGCGTCTGGGCTCCCCCGCTCAGGTCGGATGCTTATACTTACTTCTCTGTTTGCTGATGGTCCCCCCTCATTGCACTGTGGCTCCTCAGGGACATGTCCTACTTTGTGCATGGACAGCCAGCACAGCGGCCCAGCACGGAGGAGGGACCGCCAGGGCAGCCCAGCCCCGGGAGACCCAGGAGGCCACACACAGCTGTCCCCTGGCTTCCCCCCCATCACCTCCCTGTTTGGCAGTAGAAGTAAAAGTTGTTAACACGGTCTGGTGCACTTCCAAATGAATGTAGAGGAAACACTGAAGACAAAATTCAAGACTCACTGATAATTAAAAAAAAAAAAAAACCTCTCGGAAAAATAAGGCTAGAGGAGACCTTCCACAACTTGATAAAGAACATCTACCAAAACCCACAGGTGGCATGACGTCATGCTTGGTAAGGCAGAGGGTCAGTGAAAGAGAGGAAGACCCCTGATGAGATGGACTGACACAGTGGCTGCAAACAAGCGGCTCAAACATAACAATTGTGAGGATGTCGCAGGACCGGGCGGTGTTTCCTTCTGTTATACACGGGGTCCGGGGTCGCTACGCGTAGGAACCCACTCAGCAGCACCTAACGACAACAACAGCATGGTGTCTAATGGTGAACACTGAACGCTTTCCCGCTAAGACTGGGAACCGGGCAGGGATGTCTGCTCTTGCCACTTTTGTCCAAAATTGCTCCGGGAATTCTAGCCAGTGCAGTAAGAAAAGGAAATAAAAGTTGTACAGACCAGAAAGGAAGAAATAAAACTGTCCCCATTCGCAGATGGCGTGATTCCCAAAAAATCTACTAAAAAACTCTAGAACAAATAAGTGAGTTTAGCAAGGCCTTAGGATACAAAGGAAACATACAAAAATTGGTTGTATTTCTATACACCAGCAATAAATACAGGGACACTGAAGGAAAAAATACAGTGCCATTTACAGTCACTCAAAAAATAATAACTATAAATACAGAAAAACACCTACAGGATTTGCATGCTGAAAGCTAAACAATGTTGATTAAAGAAAGCAAAGAAGGTCGAAATAAACGGAGAGGCATACCATGTGTTATGGATTGAATTATGTCCCCCTAAGATGTGTGTCAACTTGGCTAGGCCATGATTCCCAGACGGTGGGGTGGCTGTCCGTCATTTTGTGATCTGATGTGATTTTCCTATGTGTAGTAAATCCTAAACTTTATTATGTTAACGAGGTAGGATTAAAGGCAGTTATGCTAATGAGGTAGGACTCAATTTATAAGATTAGGTTGTATCTTGAGTTAACCTCTTTTGAGATATAAAAGAGAAAATCGAGCAGAGAAGAAAGGGAGCTCATACCACCAAGAAAGAAGAGCCGGGAGTAGAGCATGTCCTTTGGACCTGGGATCCCTGCACCGAGCAACTCCTAGACCAGGGGAAGATAGACGACAAGGACCTTCCCCCAGAGTCAACAGAGAAATCCTTTCCCTGGAGCTGGCACCCTGAATTTGGACTTCTAGACTCCTAAACTGTGAGAAAATAAAACTCTGTTTGTTAAAGCCACCCACTTGTGGGATTTCTGTTATCGCAGCAGATAACTAAGACGCTGGGTTCGTGAGTTGGAAGACTCAACATAGTTGTTGCTGGTTGCTATCCGGTAGATTTTGACTCACGGTGACCCGTGTATGCAGAGTAGAACTGCTCTATAGGGTCTTAAGGCCATGGTCTTTTTCTTCTGAGGCGCCTCTGGGTGGGTTCAAACCAACAACCTTCTACCTAGTGGTTGAGCACTTAACCATGTGTGCCACTCAGGGACTCCCTCAACATAGCAAAGACGTGGATTCTCTCCAAACTGACAGACAGGTTTAATGCTTGTTGTGGTTGTTAGGTGCCATCGAGTCAGTTTGAACTCATAATGACCCTGTGTGCAACAGAACGAAACACTGCCGGGTCCTGCGCCATCCTCACAATCCTTGTTGTGCTTGAGCTCATTGTTGTAGCCACCGTGTCAATCCATCTCATTGGGGGTCTTCCTCTTTTTCAATGACCCTCTGCTTTACCAAGCATGATGTCCTTCTCCAGGGACTGATTCCTCCTGATAACATGTCCAAAGTATGGGAGACATAGTCTCACCATCCTTGCTTCTAAGGAGCATTCTGGCTGTACTTCTTCCAAGCCAGGTTTGTTCGTTCTTTTGGCAGTCCCTGGTATAGTCAATATGTAATGTAATTCCTATCAAATCCCAGCAATAGATTTTAAAAACATAGCAAGATTATTCTAAAATTTATATGGAAAGACAAAGGAACTAGGATAGCTAAAACAATTTTGAAAAAGTATTGAAGTGGGACGAATCAGTTTACTAGATTTCAAAACTTATTAGTTTTAGTAATCAAGACTGTGGTATTGGCACAGATCAATAGAACAGAACAGAGAACTCATAAGTCAAAACCAAACCCGATGCCTTCAAATTGATCCTGACTCAGAGAGACACTTTATGACAGAGTAGAGCCGCCTCCTGGGGTTTCCAGGCTGTAATCTTTACAGAAGCAGACTGCCACTTCTTCCTCACGTGGAGGGGCTGGTGGGTTCTAATCGCCCATCTTTGTGTTAACGGCCTAACCACTGGGCCACCAGGGCTCCTTAACCCATAAGTAGACCCACATAAATATGCCCAAATGATGTTTGACAGAGGTTCAAAAGCAGTTCAATGGGGGAAGGATAGTCTTTTCAGCATACCCGGGTGCTGGAGAAATTAAACATCATTAGGGAAAAAAGGGGCCTCAGTGTATAAAAAAAATTAACTTCAAATGGATCAGAGACCGTCTTAGTTCTCTAGTGCTGCTCTAACAGAAATGCCACAAGTGGATGCTTTCACCAAACAGAAATTCATTCTCTCAGAGTCTAGGAGACTAGAAGTTCCAATTCAGGGTGCTGGCTCCAGGGGAAGGCCTTCCCTCTCTGCTGGCTCTAGGAGAATGTCCTTGCCATCGATCTTCCCCGGTCTAGGAGTTTCTTAGCACAGGGACCCAGGTCCAAAGGACGTGCTCTGCTCCAGGTTCTTTCTTGGTGATAGGAGGCCCCCTGGTCTCTCTGCTGGATTCTCTCTTTTATATCTCAGAAGAGATTTATTCAAAATACAACCTAATCTTGTAGATTGAGTCCTGCCTCATTAACATGACTGCTTCTAATCCTGCCTCATTAACATCATAGGGGTAGGATTTACAGCACACAGGAAAATCACATCAGATGACAAAATGGTGGACAATCGCACAATACTGGGACTCCTGGCCTAGCCAAGTTAAGTCATATTTTGGGGGGACACAATTCAATCCACAACATAGACTTACTTGTAAGAAGTCAAACAATAAAATTTTTAGAAAAAACATTGGAGAAAATTGTTGTTATCTAGGCAAGGAGTTCTTGGACTTGACAGCAAAAGCGCGATCCATTAAAGGGAAAGCTGACAGCTGGGCCTCATCAAAATTAAAAACGTTTGCTCTGAGAAAGACCCTGCAAAGAGGGTAAAAAGACAAGCTTTGTCTGGGAAAAAGATTTTTTTTTTTATCAGACCACATATCTGATAAAGGACTAGAATATATAAAGAACTCTCAAAATTCACAGTTAAAAAAAAATCCAATTAGAAAATGGGTGAATGACACAAACAGGCATTTCACTGAAGAGGATATACGAATGGCAAATAAGCACATGAAAAGATGTTCAACTTCATTAGCCATTAAACCAAAACCAAACCCATTGCGGTCGAGTCAATTCCGACCGATAGTGACCCTACAGGACGGAGTAGAACTGCCCCATAGAGCTTCCGAGGAGCGCTTGGTGGATTTGAACTGCTGACCTTTTGGTTAGCAGCCGTAGCACTTAACCACTACACCACCAGGGTTTCCTCATTAGCCATTAGGGGAATGCAAATGAAAACCACAATGAGATGTCGCTACACACCTATTGGATTGGCTGAAATAACAAACGGTGACCACATCAAACGCTGGAGGAGGCCGAGGGGCTGGATGGCTATCCCTTGGTGGGAATGTAAAATGCACAGCCACTCGGGAAAACAGTTCAGCAGTTTGCTTAAAAATCAAACATTCAACTACCATACAACCAAGCCAGCAATTAGCTCTGGGCATTTATCCCAAAGAAACGAAAATTTATGTTCACACAAAAACCTGTACACAAACGTTCATAGCAGGTTTATTCATAATCACCAGAAACTAGAAGCCACCCAGGTGTCCTTGCGGGGGTGGGGGGCGGGAGGTAAACAAACGGTGGTCCATCCAGACCGCGGGTTGTGGTTGTTGGGTGCCGTAGAGTCCATTTCCACTCGTAGCAATGCCATGTGACAGAGTAGGACTGTCCCAGAGGGTTTCCTAGGCTATAATCTTTATGGGAGCAGATCGCCAGATCTCGTCTCCCATGGAGCAGCTGGTGGGTTCAAACTACTGATCTTTTGGTTAGCAGCCGAGCACTTTACCTCTGTGCCACCAGGTCTCCTTACTCCTTACTAATAGAGAGGAATGAAGCCTTGATCCACGCAGCAACTTTAGGGAACATTCGGGGAACCATGCTGAGTGAAAAAATCCATCCCAGAAGGTTAGGTACTATATGGCTCTATTTATATAATATTCTTGAAATGACAGCATCATGGAAACGAGAGCAGATTAGTGGCTGCCAGGAGTTAGAGAGGGGGTTGGCGGGGTGGGGATGGGGGTGGCTGTAAAAGGGCAACAGGAGGGACCTTGTGGTGCGGGATGTTCTGTGTCCCCGTCAACGTTCTCGCATGATCTCTAGCACGGCTTTGCAAGACGCCGCCACTGGGAACCTGGGCGGAGGGCTCGCCGGCTCTGCCTGTATTACTTCTCACGAGGCAAGTGAATCTAGGCTTACCTCAGAACACAAAGTTTAATTGAAAAAAAAAAAAACAAAGGTAAACAAATATTTTAGGGAATCGCGAAAAAAAGAAACAAAAAGATTGCTGCTGCAGCCTCTGTCTTCATGACGCTGGAACAATATTTTAATAATCTGCCTATTTCCAAAAAAGATACATAATGGTTTTATAGCAAAAGATGCATACGATAACCCCCAAGTCCTGTGCCATCAAGTCAATTCCGACTCCTAGCGACCCTACAGGACAGAGTAGAACTGCCCGAGGGTTTTCTGGACTGTCATCTTTATGGAGGCACATTGCCTCGTCTTTCCCCCGAGGATGGGTTCGAACCTCTGACCTCTTGGCTAGCCACCAAGCACTTAATTACTGCACTACCAGGGTTTCTTCTGCACACAATAACCAAAAAACCAAACGCATTGCTGTTGTGTAGATTCCAACTCCTAGTGACCCTATAGGACAGAGTAGAACTAACTGCCCAAACGGTTTCCAAGGAGCGGCTGGTGGATTCGAACTGCTGACCTTTTGGATAGCAGCCCAGCTCTTAACCACTGTGCCATCAGGGCTCCACTAGGACAAATAAAATCCAAATAAAAAAAATTAAAGTGCTGTGGAGAAAAGGAGAGAGTTATCCCCAAACCTGGGCTACTGTAGTTTCTGCTATGGGATAGTACATTTAGTTCTGAGTTTCTCAACAGTCAAGGCAAAAACAAAACAAAACAAAAATCAAGCCTTAGCGTTTTTATCAAAGTTTGTTGCTGAAAAAGAAAGTATACCATATTTAAGGGACTCAGACTTTTCCCTGATAGCCAATTCTTGTTACACAAAGAAGCTTGGCATGATCCCTGCCTTCAATTATAATTTTATAGAAGATAGAAACCACATGACATTTCCTATTATCAACCATGTTTTAAAAACGTAGAAAACTGTGCACTGTCCTTTGGTGGTGGCATTTCTTTGGGGAAAAGGTTTTCGAGGGTCAGGAGTGTAGCTGGTGATTTCATCAATTCTTTCGGTTTGGAATTCCGACAAGCTAATTTCGGTGATATTGGCTTTCTTTCTTCACCTTAATCAAACCCTGCATTTTATAATAATCATAATTACGGATAGCATTTTATACTACAGAAATGTTCTCATTTAAAAAATGAGATGTGCCACTTTTTTGAGATTCACTCTATTTACTACCTTTGTGGTATTTAATGGAAATGGAATTAGAAACAGAAAAAGGAAAGCTGGCTGTGTTGGAACTTTGTGATTAGATGGGTTGGGAGGTCGTAGCTATTTTGCAGATAAACGGTCCAGAAGCCTCAGTTTTGAGTACAGTTTTCTGAGCCGTTACTAAGTGTAGCTCTGGGCCAACCCAGCATAATCCTTGAATCCTTGAATCCTCCTAGGTGCTCTATTAGTTGTACCAATGGTATAAAAAGCAAGGTTTTACTTGATCGACTGTGGGAGGTCCTGGGTGGCACAAAGGTTAAGCTCTCGACTACTAACCAAAAGGTTGGCAGTTCCAACCCACCCAGAGGTGTCTCAGAAGAACGGCCTGGCGATCTGCTTCTGAAAGATCACAGCCTTGAAAACCCTGTGGAGCACAGCTCTACTCTGACACACAAGGGGCCACTGTGAGGCGAGTCTCCCCACGGCAACTGGCTTACCCAGCGCTGCCCTTCTTTCCTGGGGATTATTTCACCGTACAGAGTAAAGAGAGGGCAAGGACAGAGAAATCTGGACACTCTACAACTAGAATGGCGAGGCCTGACAAAGAGCAGCTAGATAACTTGATAGTCCAACCGACCTGCCAGTTATGACCCACGTTTTAATAATAAAATACTGTGCTTGTAGTTACAGTCAACACTGCAGTTATCTACCCAATCAAAACACCTGCAGCTCTGATTTCTTCTCTCTTAATAAATAAAATTCCGTGTGTCAAATAAAGCCACCACTCTAGGTATGGAAGCAAACCCCACTCACATGGAAAGCTCTCGGCCTTCACTCCCTATGCAGGGCTCTGAACCCCCCTCGGCGCCCCAGTCTCGGCATCGATAGGAACAGGACGCTGCACCCAGACCTGCCGGTGACCACATCTGCCCTCCATTGCAGCCCGTGGGCCCTAGGGGTCAGCTGCGGATGCAGTGGGGAAGAAGTGGTTCTTTCTCCCTCTTTGGTGCCCTGTCTGACCTGGGCTGCCCCAGATACAGCTCTACAGAATGCTGCCAGCTCCTCCTGCTCCTTGGTCCCCAGAGTGTCCCTTGCCCTGACGTGTCAGCAGATGAGTTTTATAAGCATCCTCTAAGTGGCCAGCACCATCAATGAAGACAGAAACGTGAAGGCCATTGTCTCGATTACTTCAGGGGGGCATCTACAAGACAAAGGTGCCCTAGTGGTATAGTGGTTGAGTGCTCAGCTACTCACCAAAGGGTCGGTGGTTCGAACCCACCAGCCATTCCACGGAAAAAAGATGTGGCACTCTGCTTCTGTAAAGGTTACAACCTTGGAAACCCTACGGGGCAATTCGACTCTGTCCTATAGGGTCACTATGAGTCAGAATTGACTCGACAACAACAGGTTTGGTTTGCTTTTTGGTTTATCCATAGAAGCATGTATTTTCAATTACTAAATAAATTCCAACAACTGAAGACATTTGAAACTTTTATTCATCTTTGCTTTTGCAACAGAACCAAAAGACAGTCAACTGTATAACCATTCCTACCTAATGGTTTCTACGAACTATTTTAACCATATTTTACAAACAATAATAATATGCAACAATAATTATGGAGAAGTTAATTGAATTCTAGGTCCTTTCCACAATTCAAATAGAAAGACTTAACAAACTAGATTTTTAAGCCCCACAACGCAGCTCACTTCGGTGGGAACCTGGTGGCCGAGCTCACCTTCAAGGGCCGTAGGAGACCCCGGTCCCTCATTCCTCCCTGGGTGGTGCCCATGGTGCAGAAATTATCTGGGGCATTTGGGAATTCTCTAGAGATTTTAAGTTGTATCATAACACCCCATTTGGAGGCTTTGTTTCTAAATAATTTGATAAAATGAAACCCGGGAGGACTCTGTGCAGGCCGCCTCTGGAGGAAGGGTCCCTGGGGAGGAGGAAGTTGATGGGAACGGACTCACGTTCTCTCTAGGCCTGGCCTCCAGCCGTGCTCCCAGGACTGGCAAACAACTGTTCTGTCACACGCCTCCTCAGAAACAGGCACCGTGACTGCCAGATCCTTTAGCGAGCCCCCGAGTCACCTCACTGATGCAGAGGGGACGGTGATCTGGCTGCTGACGCAGACCCAGCCTTGCGCTTCTCACTGAACCTTTCCAAGCTACAGATTTCAGTCAGGACAGAGACAAAACCGACATGTGTTCTTTCTGTGCTGCACCCTACTCCATTTTCAGTCCTCTGGACTTGAACTCGATGTGGAGAATCTGGGACAGGCACCTCCCAAACTCCTCCAGGATCCGCTGCTCGGCCAGGCACTCGGGGCAGCGTTCCTTCTCTGCCTCCTCGCCCTGAGCCAGCAGGCAGGCACAGGTGGCTTCCACCACCTCCCAGGAGATGCACGTGAAGGACCGCCTGCAGACAGACAGGCAGAGGTCACAGCCAAGCTCCCGTTGTCCTTTGGTGCCTTTCATACTCAAGGGAACACCCTTGTCCATGGCATCTCTAAAAATGCCATTGGCTAAAATCTAATGTTGCCTTCCGGATATTGAAAACCACTACCTTTGACAACGCAGAGGACAGGAGAATCCGCCAGTTCTCAAACATCCCTCTAAAGTGAACTCACCGGCAAACCCAGCCAGAGGACCCTGGGCCCAGTCATCTGCTGAGGGCCGGGCACAGCCAGTGCAGCCAGATCGTGGACAAGGCAGGTCCTTGGGCCAGGCTGACCCGAGCCCTGGGCACAGGGTCTGTGCTAAGGAGCCAGCTGCCGACAGCCGCGCTGGGGGTGCCCTCCCTCCAGGAGCATTTGGGGCTACAGATGGTGGGGCTACTTGGGTAATGAGAAGGGACCCCCTGCAGGACGGCCTCACCTTGGAGTGCCCCTCGGAGGCTAGACAGAGGCTCTGAGAGACAAAGCCCATTGCATCTCACAGGACCAGCCCTTCTCCTCATGGAGTGCCCACGTGAAAAATTCCAGCAAAAGTTTATAAAACATTGAGAAGTATTGGTTTTTGAAAATAGACATGGGTGCTGGGATTGGCTAAAGTCTGTATGTAAAGACAATCCAGGAGTTGCGAAATTACTGTGAAGTTCCTGAGTGGCTCAAGCCGTTAAATACCTGGCTACTAACCAAAAGGTTGGAGGTTTGAGTCCACTCAGAGACACCTAGGAAGAAAGGCCTGGCAATCTACTTCTGAAAGATCACAGTCTTGAAAACCCTACAGAGGGTCTGGGGAGCCCAAGAGACAGAAAGGGCCACATAAACCAGAGACTCCATCAGCCTGAGACCAGAAGAGCTAGATGGTGCCCAGCTACCACCAGTGACCCCTGACGGGGAGCACGGCAGAGAGGCCCTGACGGAGCAGGAGAAAAGTGGGGTGCAGATCTCAAATTCTAGTAAAAAGGTCAGACTTAGTGGTCTGACTGAAACTGGGGGACCCCAGAGGACGTGGCCCCTGGAGTCTCATTAGCCCAAAACTAAAACCATTCCCGAAGCCAACTCTTCAGACAAAGATTAGACTGGACAATAAGACAGAAAATCATACTGGTGAGGAGTGAGCTTCTTGGCTCAAGTAGACACATGAGACTATGTGGGCAGCTCCTGTCTGGAGGGGAGATAAGAGGGCAGAGGAGGACAGAAGCTGATTGAACGGACACAGAAATACGAGGTGGAGAGGAGGAGTAAGCTGTCTCATCAGCGGGAGAGCAACTAGGGTGACATAACAATGTGTGTACAAGTTTTTGTATGAGAAACGGACTTGAGTTATAAACTTTCACTTAAAGCACAACAACAACAAAAATCCTATGGAGCACAGGTCTACTCTGACACACATGGGGTCGCCCTGAGTAAGAATCGACTCGTTGGCAACTGGGTTTTAAACACGAACGATGAAATGGCCCTTGTCGAAGGTGAGAGGGCAGAGCTGCCCTCGGGACAGAAGTACAGCGACGTCACCAGACCAAACTCAACAACAACCGCCACAACAGTCAACCCAGCGTGCACATTCCGATTTCAGGGATAACACTGCCACCCACAACCTAACCAAGTATGTGGCCACGCTCTGGCACGTTTTCACTGACAAAGACCTCTGCAAGGTTCAGTGATGGACATTTGTTATGTCTCTCTAACCAAATAAGCATGAGTTTGGCTTTGCAAAATGGTATTAATTAACAACATCAGGAACTTTGTCATGACATGATCCATTACACTGAACCCAAAGACATTTTTAAATGAATATATCTTGTCTAACTCATAGTAAAATTATTACTCAAAGTCTGAGACCTAAGGGGATTATAATGTGGTCTCAAAATAATTAAAAGGGAAAATACGCAGTTACTCTCTGGATCCATAACCACTTCAGTGAGGAACGGGTTCCAGCAGCGGCCCCTAGGAAACACGGAGCAGCCCCAGCAGAGCAGAGGGGTCCCTCCTTTCCTCGCCCCGCTCCCCCCTGCAGGTGCCGTCTTCCCATGCACCGGCTGTCTGGAACTCTCCCCTCAAAGGCACCTGTTTCCCTCTTAGGAGGAATGAGATCAGGGTACCCACCGATCTTTTCTGGATTTGGGTAGGGCTGAGAATTTGGCTGGTGACGAAAAGTGGCTGTCGTCCAGTCTTCCAATTTCCATGGCGTTCGGCAGGCTCATTAGCGTTTTTCGTTCTGGGCTTTCATCATAGTTTTTGCAACCAATGCATTTGCAAATAGAAGAACACATGATTTTGGCCTGGGAATATAAAATGCTTCCATGAAATTAGCTCACCCCACACGCCACCATAGGAGTCGACTCGACGGCAGTGGGTTTTAACGGGTACATGTCGTCAAGACTGGCAAACCCTAGTCCTGCCTTAGAGTCCTTTGTTTATATTTGTGTGCATGTGTGTGTAATCTGCCAATTTTCATACAAAAGGAGGAGGAGGAGGAAGAGGAGGAGGAGAAGCAGCAGCCTCGGCAGAGCATCGAGGTGCAAATGGCCTGTGGTCCTCGTGGGGACAGAGCCGTGCTGCTGACAGCCAGGGCAGGAGGGGGAGGGGCGTGTATGGGTGTAAGTGGGGCCATGTCGGGGCGTTTGTGGCTGTGAGCATGTGCATGGGGGGTGTCCGTGCTGCACCTGGCAACCCGGGCCCAACTCTGCCCTCACACCAGCCTGAAGCCCTGTCCTTTCTCACCTCAGAGCAATCACAGCCTGTGTCCCTCGGCCACCAGCGCTGGCAAATGCCAGTGGGGAGTCAGAGGCTGGAGCTGCCAAGTGGTTTTCGGCTTCCTCTATTTCAGCCCTGGGGGTGGGGATGGGTTCCCTCATGCCCTTTCCAGGTCAGAGACGCCTCTAGAAGGGGGGCTGTCATTTACTCAGCACCCCGGGGGATTTGGAGCAGAGGGTTTTCAGGATTTCTGGTCCTTTTGAATGCAAACACTAAAGGACTGTGATGTCCCTTCCCTCCACATGGCAGGGCCTTTGGAGGGGGGCTGGGTAAAGGTTTCCTGGGGCCGGTGAGCCCTTCAGGGAGCAAAGATTTCTGGCTGTGTTTTAGAGTCCTGGGCTGGGGGGCTGCTAGGTCGGCTTACTCCGACCTTTTAATGTTCGTCTCTTAAGCCTGGCCTTCCACCAAACCAAAAAACCAAACCCACTGCCGTCGAGTCAATTCCGACTCGTAGTGACCCTATAGAACAGAGTAGAACTGCCCCATAGAGTTTCCAAGGAGCACCTGGTGCATTCGAACCGCTGAACTCTTGGTTAGCAGCCGTAGCACTTAACCACTATAACACAAGGGTTTCCGTGGCCTTTCACAGCAGCCTTTTAAACAAACCTACAGGCACCCTGAGAGCCTTGAGCCCAGAGAAAGACACCCTTTGAAGGAAGCTTCCCAGCTGCTTGGCTGCCAGGGACTGAGGGCTCCCTCTCTTTACTTGGACCAAAAGTTGACCCGTTTTGTTTTGTTTTAAACAATGCTAGGAAGCGGGTTACTAACCTCGTAGCACTCGCAGTAATTCTTGAGGCAGCCTGACCGCCTACAGTTGCAGCCTTTGTTATGTCGAGGCTTGACGTCTCCCAGGTTCCCTGTCCCGATTTTTGGTTGGAACGCCTCTGGATTTCTATCAAGACATGCCTAAGATGGAAAATGCAAAACTCCATAAAGACGTACTTTATTATTTAAAAATAATGCTCAGTGAAAGGTGCCTTACCTACCAGTCATAATTTAAAACAGTTTGGAATTTTAGATGAGCCACAATCAACAGTGAGGCTCCTTCCATAATTAAGAAGGTGTGTCTCCTTGTTTATAAGAATTTCCACACTTACACGTATGTTGTTGTTGTTGTGTGCCGTCGAGCCGATCCCGACTCATAGCAACCCTGCAGGACAGAGTAGAACTGCCCCATAGGGTTTCCAAGGCCGTCATCTTCACAGAAGCTGACTGCCACATCTTCCTCCTGCGGAGCGGCTGGTGGGTTGGAACCGCCGAGCTTTGGTTAGCAGCTGAGTGCTTAACACTTGCGCCACGAGGGCTCCCATAGCGCCTTCAGACTTGGCTTTCTTATGAGTTTCAAAGTCATGTGTATTTATTGTAGAAAGCTAATAGAAGGTAAAGGCTCAAAGAAAATTACTCTTTCCACATGCCATCCTTCCTCCCAGCACTTCTCGTGCAGTTTGTTCCGTGATAGTTAGATCATGGTACTGTAATAACAGCTCATACCATTGGATGTCTTGCTGTGTGATTTATAGGTACTATCTCATCTAATCTTCACAGCAACCTGGGGAAGTAAATACTATTGTTGTTGTCCCCATTTTACAGAAACTGAGGCACCTAAAACTCAAACCCGTTGGCATCGAGTTGATTCCAAATTATAGTGACCCTGCAGGACAGAGTAGAATGGCCCCATAGGGTTTTCAAGAAGCACCTAGTGGATTTGAACTGCTGACCTTTTGGTTAGCAGCCACAGCTCTTAACCACTACGCCACCAGGGTTTCCAAGCAGAGGCACAGAGAGGTTAAATATATTGCCCAAGATGGTAGGTAAGTGATGGAACCTGGATCCAAAGTCTACATGCTGACTTCAAAGCCAGGCTCTCAGCCACTGGGCTGGGTCTTTCTCACACAGCACACGTAGCTCTTGGTGTCCTGCAGCTCTTCTACCTACCTGCTTATCTACTTACCTACTTATCTATCTCTCTGTTTGTCATCCATCTATCACATACATAGTTTTTAATTTCAAAGCGACTCAGTGCTTCTTGAGGAAATTCCAACAATATAGAAGATAAGGTGAAGGAGGCCCTCTGCCTCCCTCCACGCACCCCAGAGGCTCCCAATGGGGAGCTGTGCTAAAGTTCTATTGGACAGTGTTGCCTGGAGTGGACTGTTTTTACCGTTTTACTGAAGCATGACAGACACATAGTGAAAGGCTCACATCTCAAGGGTGACGAGTAAGGAACATGCACACTTGCACACACCCCGGGCAGGGCAGAGCGCATTTCCAGCCCCTGGAAACTCTCGTGTCTCCTCTCCAGTGATGCACCCCAACAGGAACCATGATCCGATGTCAGCACTCTATCAGTCCTGCTCTGGGGCTTCACGTAAACGGAGCCCCATGGCAGGTCCTCTGTCTGGCTCTCTCATTCTGCAAGCCATCTGTGAGATTCATCCGCCTTGTCCCCCAAGGCTGTGCTTCTTCCTTTTTCACTGGTGTGTAATATTCCACCAGATACCAGAGTACAGTGATCTTACCCACTCTACCATCAGTGGGCATTTGGGGTGCTTCCAGTTTGGGGCTATCATGAACGAAGCTGCTATGAGTGTCCCTCTATAAACCTTTTGGCAGACATTCACACTCCTTTCTGTTGGCTACAGCTTTAGGAATGGGACTGCTCAGTCACAGCATATGCAAACGTTTAGCTTTAGTAGCTGCTGCCGAATAATCTTCCAAAGTGGTTGCACCAATTTACATGCCCACCAGCAACGCATGAGAATCCCGAAGCTTTTTAAATGTGATTTTCACATGTTTAATTGCAGGCAGCCCCCTTTACCCCTGAGAAAGTGCTACAACACTGAGGTTTAGAGGCATCATGAATTTCTTGCGTCCTATGTATCTGGCTGTTCAAAATTGATTTTTTTTAAGCTGATTTACTGATTTGTCCATAATTCAAGAGGAAAATTAAATTATTTTAGACAAAATAAATAGACCAAGCATGGCACAGGATGATGAGTTTGTTCCGTCGGCACAGGAGAGTCTGAAATCTACTCTCGATGGGGCTCCGTCAAGCTCTCGGGGGGACTCCCTGGAGCAGGTCGCTGGTCCCAAACCTGGCTGTCCCTCCTCTCTGACTATCTGCAGTGCTAGAGACAGGTATAAAGACAGCAAGCTCCTGCGTTTAGACTTCAGCTGAGTAGCCCTCAGGCTATCTGAGTGAGTTCTGCCCCTTCAGAAAAGCCTACCTTCTCCCCTTCACCCAGAAGTGCGGGGGCTATAAATTCTTCAAGATGCAATGGCCAAGCTTTCGCCCAGTTCTCTGCAGACAGAGGACCACCCTGACCTTTTCAGACCACACTGAACTCTGGTTATCTGCTGCATGATGTGACCCAAATTCCTAGAGTCCAAGCCAAGACGGATTGGACATTTCCATGTTTTTAAATCAGAACTTCCCTGGATGCAGCCACACCTCTGAAGCCACCCCACGTGGGTGGAGGGTAAAGCTGAGCTCTGTAACAGCCCCCCCACGGGCCAGCACCCCCACATTCCGGAACGGGGTCACCGTCAGTGGATATCCCTTAAAACTTTGGGTTCTCCCAATGTTAAGATTGGAAATCTCTGGAGATAGCTTCATGAACGTCTCAAGCACTTTTAAATGCTTTTTAAAATGCATGCATTTGAAGGAGTTTTGTTACCTTAATGGCCTTAAACCGTTCAATTTCGTGGCGTAAATTGTTGCAACAATTATGGCGGCTGCAGTTGTTGCAAAAGTCTCCGCTGGCGAAGCAGTCGCAGTACCTGCAAGGAGAGGACAGCGTTGCAAGGGCCCAGAGGGACGGGGCGACGCTGTGGTGCCGGCCAGCGAGGGGGACAGAAACGTGCTGGCAAAGGGTGGTCAGAAACGCTTTCATGCAGACGGTTCCGGCTCCGTTTTTATATGAAAGTTAGAGCGCCTGGGACGGTGTTCTCCGGTGACAGAAGAAGGAGAAACTAGTGAAGAACCACTGCTTTCACAAGACAGGACTTTGCAAAGGGCAGCCCCTTCCTGACAAAAACAAGCCGTCCCCAAATGCCCATGCGGTTTTCCCAGCAGCTCTACAAGCTGGTGGGTAGGAACAGAAGGGCCGTTTTCCCATCAACCACCCCCAGCTGCAGCCACGACGGAAGGCGAGGTCACTTCCCGGCTAGACCTTGGCTGTGAGTGACAGGCGATGGTTATCTGGGACCTGGAGGTGAACCTGGCCTGGCCTTTATCTTAATGACTTCCATTCCGTGTCACGGAGGAAAGAGACACGAGTGGGGAGCGAAAACTGACGTGTGAAACGAGTGCCATTACGTTTCTATTATCACACGATCACGTTGCTGTTATCATAACGCCAGGGTCGCCCGGGGATTTGGATTCTAAAAAATGGCGGCATCAGTAGAGTCCCTCCGGGAACACGGTGATCCTGGGGTTCCTGAAGCGTAACGGCGCTCCTGGGGCGGGATGGCAGCTGCAGGGCCCTTCCCTGACGGCTTTTCCTCAGACATCCATCAGTGTCTGTAGCCGAGAACTGCCCTCGTGCTCCACCACGGAAGCATCTGCAGGCCTATGGTTTAGATTTTTCAGCATGGGCAAGGACAAGACACTTTCCTTAACTCATGTAAAAATTTGGTGCCCAAGCAAGGACTCCTAATATCCTACCTGTAACCCGCACCCGAGAGAGACTTCGGGAAGCTCGCCGGCCACTCCACTCCGATAGTGACCAGACAAGACCCAGAAGTGCCTGAGCCTCATGGCAAAACCATGTTTAATCGGAACCAGTTCTCTTCCCACAGCATGGGTCATTGACAAGACCACCACCTCGTTCCCCCCGCCCCCTGCCAGTGGATGAATTAGAGGCAAGTCTACTCAACAGGCGGAGAGGGCTGACACAGCCCTCTCTGGGCCAGAGCTTGGAGTACGAGGGGAAAATGAAAGTTTTTCCTGAGACTCTCTCACAGGATGGACGAAGGGGAAGGAGACAGTAACAGGAAGGCCTGGAGGCTGGGAAGCGGCGGGGTGAGAGGAAATCAACTTGGCCTTGTGCCAGCAGGAGGAGAGGGGAGAAGCAGCTCCCATAGAGTCGGGACTTGGCAGCACCAGGTTCCCCTGAGGTGGAGTGAAGGTGAGAAAAAAACAGAGGAAATTATCAATGTTATTTTTGGACACAGTTAGTCCCCACATTCCTTCCCATTTCAAGAAGCTGGGTTCTACCCCCCCACCGCCGTGGCAGAGGATGGAAATTATGCTCTGAGGTAAAACAATTGAGGGCTGAGATGTTACCATGAGCAAAAGAAGGAAAGGTGAATGCCGAGACCCCCAAGTGTCTTCTCCTACTCAGCTCCTAGGTTTCTGGAAGGAAATTGGAAAATTCTTCTTTGAGGACTCTGAACAGCCCAAAAAAAAATACAGAGAGAGCTTTACATTGAGGTTTCCCAATAAAATGGCCCAGTCATAGCACCCTATAGTGAAGCCACAGTGAGCAAGCACCCTCCCAGCACCAAGGACTCCCAGTTAGCTTATGCCTTATCCTTAAATATCAGCAGAGTAACAACTAGAAATCAGCAGACATATTGCGAGACCTTCCAGTATCAAAGACTAGGGCCTAAAGAAACAAACCATAAAAGCAACATGGAGGAAACAGAGACTGTGCAGGGAAAAGGAAGCTGTGGATGAGGGGATGATTGATCTCCTTAGAGAGATGAGAAAAGTGATTGCATCCATGAAGCAAGAACATGATGCTAAAAAAAAAAAAAGATATCCTGGAAAATAAAGATATCAGAGATGAAATACTTAACAAAGATGAAAACTAGAACAAAATAATAAATAAAACAGAGGAGGGGGGAAAGAAACCACAGGAGACCAGACAAAGTCCAATACCTAGAAGAGCTTCAGAAAGACAGAATTTTTAAAATGAAGGGGAGTAAATAATTCAAGGAAATCCCCCAGAACTAAAGGATATAGGTTTCCAAATTAAAAGTCTGCAAAGTGCCAAGCACAAGAGATGAAAGAGACCCAAACCAAGACATACCATTATAAAATTTCAGAACACTGGAAACAAAGAGAATATCCTATATGGTTTCAGAAAAAAAAAAAAAAAAAAACAGGTTTCATACAAAGAATCAAGAAAAAAAAATGATATCAAAATTTCAATAACAAGACCAGAAGCTAGAATAAAATGCAGCCAAGCCTTCAAAGTTTTGAAAATGATTTCCAACATGGAGTTATACTCCTAATACAAACTGTCATCTCAGTGTGAGGATAGACTAAAGCCTGTTTAGACATGCAAAGTATAAAAAATTATCTCCCATGCAATCTTCCTCAAGAAAGCTACTGCGGGATGTGCTATACCAAAACAAGGCAGTAAACTAAATGAGGAAGATCCAGGATCCAGGGAATCAAACACAAAACGGAAGTAAATGAAAGTCTTAGAACGGTGGTAAAGGGCAAGACCAAGCTGGCCTAGAGACCAGCCACTCCAGAGTGGAGCAGGTTGAAAGACTTCTTCAAGACAAATGTATTTGGGCATGTTGAGAAGAGATTTACACAACCAGAAGAGAGGTTAAGATTAAATCAGTGTTATGTACAGAGAGAAGTAAGTATTAAGTATTTAACTTGAGAGAAAAGGTAAATAAGTGCAGGAAAAGAACAGGAATCATGTCTCAGCGGTGATTGGTGTTTTCATAAAATATAAATACTTAATGCTGATCTAACCAAGTATATCTGAAGTCTGGGTATGGGGAATCTGTGTGGGGGACAGGAATTATGATGGGGAGGGGAATAAAAACAGCTAAATCCACATCTTTCATGGTATAAAAAAAATAGATCATGCCAAAACTGAAAAGTCAAGAAGTAGCAATTCAGGCAAGTTATTTAGATTTATGGAAGTAAATATGCCAATTAAAAAAAGTTAAAAGAGTTGAAAGTTCCTGGAGAACAGAAAAGAAGAAACGATTGTCAGAGAACTATTATTTTTTGTCACACGCCTTGTAGAACTATTTGGTTCTTTAAACTGTGTGCATATGTGTGTGTAAACTTGGATGAAAACAACTAAACTAAGAGAGCGAGAAAGAATAAATAAACTGAAATATTAAGAAATTAGACCCAAAATGCAGTATATAAAGACAGAGATTAAAATATGGAAGAGAGGTTAAGGGAAATGGTTGATTTTTAGAGGGGCTAATATATGTCTGATGGGCATTACAGAAGTAGAAAAGAGAACAAATGGGGGAGATGCATATTCGGAGTGAGAATATCTGTGAGATTTCCAGAACTAATGTAACTTGTGGATCCTCAGATTTAAGAAGCCTAGTGAAACCCAGGAAACAGAAATAAAAATAAAAAACACCAAAGACAAAAAAGTCTTAAGAGCAGCCAGAGAAAAAAGACTGATTACCTAGACTGAGAGTTAATTTCTTGTTAGAAATAATGAAAATCAGTAGGATAATATCTTCAAACCATTGAGAGAAAACCATTTGATCTAGAATTTTATACCTAGTTAAACTATCTTTACTCATATCTTTACTCATCAACTACCTAGGCACATTTATTTCCTTTTCTTGTTCTACACACTTTTGCTGAATGATTTTATTAACTCTTGCCTCTCAACTTTTAATTTTACGTTGATTTTAAAATTTGTATCACCAAACCTGCTCTCTTCTCCCATGCTCTAGGTCCTAAAATTCTCTTATTTCCCAAACATCATGAAATGGCTGCCCACACTTGTTGGTTGACCTTCTTGGTCTCCAATTTATTCTTTAACCTATCAAATTCTGACTTTTCCACTCCCACTGATTCTCAAGTTGATCAACAACCTTCTTATTGGAAAGCTTAAGGATCGTTTCAATGTGTTTTATCTGTCAGCAGCATTTGATATTATGCTTCAAAACCACATTCCCAACTTCTTACCATATATCTCTGCCTCCAACTCAATCTGTCCAAAACTTAACTTATGATTTTCTTCGTCATCCCTCACCTGGCTCAAGCTGCTCCTTCCTCCCGTGTTCCCTATCTCAGGTTCACGGTATCCCCACCCACAGAGTAACATAACCCCTGAGTCATTTCTGACAAGGTATTCTGACAATACCTTCCTCTTTTTTCCCACATCCAACAGGTTGCTGAGTTCCTGATTCTGCTCACAAATGCTTTTTTTGATTTCATTTTTTGACACAAGTAAATCATGTTTATTGTAGAAATTCTTAAAATACAAAGAAACAAACAAAAAACAAACTCAATTACTCAGTATTTCACTCCCTAGAGATGGTCATTTGGTGAATATATTTGACTATTTCTTTAAAATTATACACATTGAAATTAATATATGTTGTTTATATATCATATATATTTCTATATCATACTCTACACACTGTCCCACAGCTTGCTTTTATTACTTATCAATATATTATGAATGTCTCACATATAGATTCATGTATCATTTCAATGTATCATTTCTATAGTAGCATCATAGTTTATTTAATCATTTCCTGCATATTGAACATTTAGATTGTTTTAAACATTTTAGAATTGAAATCAAAACTATACCAGCTGCACCGGCCTCCTTCCTCTTCCTAGAACACTCTGCTCACTGGCTCTCTGTTGTCGCAGGGTCTTTGCACATGCTATTTCCTCTGTGTAGAACGCTCTCAGCCGTCCACTTTCAATCTACCCCCACCTAATTAACTCCTCCTCGTCCAAATACCACCTCCTCAAGGAAGCCTACTCTGGATGCCACACTGGGTCAACCAGCTTCCCCAGCCTGCCCGCCTGTTCTGCTCCTTGGCCACATTTTCCACAAGCCCATTCTGACCTTTATTTCTGTGATTATTAAATCACGTCTGCCGCCTCCCACTAGACGGTGAGTGTCGGAAGGGCTGGGGCCATGGCTACCTTGTTCACTGCGGTTTTCTTTGTTCCTCAAATCATGGGCACTCAAAAAATTTTGTGGAATAAATGAGTGAGTGAAAAATGCTACAATAAATATGCTTGAAATGTCTTTCAAACCCATGGCTTTCCTTTACAGCTACCACCTCTGCCTTAGATCAGGTATTCACCTCTTGTCTCTGGTGGTGCAATAGCGTCCTAATTCTACTTGAGACTTCTTTCCTTAACTTTACCTTTTGTGCTAATTTTCTATAACACATCTATCACGCAAAAGGAGGCAAAGAAAACGCAATAATCAGAAAATACAAGGTAAGGTGGATAAATAAGTCCAAAGATATCAACAATCAGACAAAGAATGCAAACGGGTTAAAGAAACCTATTAAAAGACATGGATTATTAGATTTACTCTTTTAAAATTCAGCCATATATAGGTCACAGTAGACACAGTTAAAACAAAACTACCACACAGAAAGTGGGAAAATAAAGAGAAGTTATAGAGCACAGCTTGCTAATATAATCCAAAAAGCATAAAATATGGGGCAGCGATACTAACCTCAGACAAAAAAGAATTTCAGGCAAAAAGCACAGGGATACAGAGGCATGGTATTTAACAGTTAATAGAAGAATTCACCGAAAAGATATAATAATCATAAATTTATGTACCCTTCACACTATAAACTCAAACTGTATAAACCAAAAACTGAATTATAAGGAAAAATACAGAGAAGTCCACAATCACAGTGACAAGTCTTAACATACTTTTATCAAAAACAGATAAATCATACAAAACTTCATAAGCATATAGCAGATTCAAACAACAAAATTAACAAACTTGAGCTAATGGGTAGACAGCTGCACCCAGCAAATAGAGAATATACATGTTCAAGTTAATATAGACTATTTGAAAAATTGGTCAAGCATTAGATCATAAAAGAAGTCTTATGGATGTCAAAGAATTGATATCAAACACACCACAATATCTGGCCACAGCATAATTAAATTTTAAAAATTAACAATAAAAATGTTTTACATGTTTAAAAAATGTTATAATTATACACATATACACATATATACATACATTGTGGCTACCTTGAAATGCATGTCTAAACAACTCTGAGTTAAAGACCATTACAGGGAAAATTACAAAATATTCTAAGCTAAAAAGAACCAAATGAATCTTAGAAGAAATGAGCAATATAACTGTTCAAATGAAACGTTCATTGCTGAACAGACTCATGCGGCAGGAGACCATTCGCCAACCTGTGGCTCTCCTTCCTTAGTAATACATTTCATGGAGACACAGCTAAGTTCCATCTCCCAGACCTCCTTGCATCTACACGGGCCGTTTGCTGAGTCTGGACAAAGGAAAGTGATGACGGTGGTAGATGACACCTCAGGACTGGTCGTGACACGTCCTGTGCAGCGTTCCTTGGTTGACCTTTTTCTGTTTCCCTTGTGTACTGACTGACTTGTGGCATAGGCAAAGGATGTTGGATATTGAATATACCGTGGACTACCAGAAGAATGAACAAATCTATCTCAGAAGAAGTATAGCCAGAATCCCCTTAGAAGCCAGGATGGTGAGACTTCATCTCACATACTTTGGACATGTTATCAGAAGGGATCAGTCCCTGAAGACGGACATCATGCTTGGTGAAGTAGAGGGTCAGCGAAAGAGAGGAAGACCCTCAATGAGATGGTTTGACACAGTGGCTGCAACGATGGGTTCAAGCATAACAACAATTATGAGGATGGCGAAGGACTGGGCAGTGTTTTGTTCTGTTGTGTATGGGCTAGCTATGAGTTGGAACTGGCTTGATGACACCTAACAACAACAACTGATTGGATGATGGAAAGGCTACTTTGAAATCACAAGATGGCAGATCCACGAGATGGAAGTGGGTTGGAAACCTCCATAACAGGCCTTGCCTGAATAAGAAATAAGCTTTCATGGTGTTAAGCCAGTGGGATTTTGAGGTTGTCTGTGTAGTCGCTGCTCATTTCCCTAGTACATAAGATTAACCTGAAGTTTAGGCAAATTGAAGTGAGAATTCATGAACTGGATGATAGAGCTCGAGATACTACCCAGAATGAACCACAGCCCAACACTCCCCACCTTTCCATCAGCTTTAGGGTCAAGGGTCTTGTTTGCAAGGAGATAAGGAGATGGAAAATTAAGAGAAAGAAAAGAAAGATGCAGCAATATGGAGGACAGAATGAGAGGGCCAAACACATGCGATTGGGTGCCCAGAAGGAGAGGAGAGAACTACTTGAATAGAGATATTATATGATGAAATGATGGTAAGAATGGTCCAGAATTAGTGGACGGTATTATTTCACAGATTTAGGAAGCACAAAATTTATCAAACAGGATAGAATGACACATTGTAGCGAAACTGCAGAATTCTAAAATAAAGAAGAATCTTAAAAGCGGCCAGAGAAAAGACAAGAGCAGTTAGATCCAGAAGAACCTCCTGACAGCAACAACGAAACCAGGAGACAGGGAACCAACACCTCCAAACGATGAGAGAAAAGGATTGTCAACCTGGAGTTGTCCAGATACCCTCCTATTATTAGCAATGAGGGTTAAAAATAAAAGAATAAGGACTGACAGGGAACACATCTTCGCTAAAGAAACTTTGATAGAATGTACTTCAGCAAGATGGAAAATGACACCAGAAGGCAGTATGAGGGCCAAGAAAAAACAGTGATCAAATAAAATGTACGGTATGACTTTAATGACACTGATAAATTTCTGGGATTAATAAAAGGACCAGACGAACAAAGTGGACAACAATAGCATGTTTCAGGCGGTGGGGAGGGTGGTGGTCAGAGTTAAAGGCTATTTTTCAAGATGAGGTTAAGATAACAAGTTAGATATGAATAAAAATATGTCAAGGTAAATCACTAAACCACAATTACACTCTATCAATTCCAAACTGGTACTGGGGGAAAACTAGGATAAGAAAAATGAATGTCAACAACCACCAAACTTAATCAGTCCTCCTCCCAAAATGCAAGCAAGAAGAGAAAACTAGAGAAGACCTGGGACAAATACCAACAAAAAATATGATTAAAAAAAAAAAACCCAAGCCCAAACGTATCAACAATTACCATCAATATCAATGACTAAACTCACAGTTAAAATACAAAACTTGACAGATTGGATTTTTCAGTCCAATTCTAAATTGCTTGCAAAGACTCTCCCGAAGACACAGAAAAGTTGAAAGTGAATGGGTGGTGGCAGGCAGGCCAGGAAGACACCAGAACGCTGGGCATCGCAGGCTGAGCCGTCAAGAACCGGCCTGGCACATGGACAGGTCTTGCAGACGAGGTTCGTCCAGGTACGGGAGGGCTACACAGCACACTTGAAGAGCGAGACTTCTATAGTAATGGCCTTATGTGGGACTCAAAGCAACAATGAAGACGACGCCCTCCTTTCAAGCACACACAGAGCCGTTAGAAAAAACCAACCATCTGCCACAGAGCAAGACTAACACGTTTCAGAGACTGGTACCAAGTCATTCCCTGTTCCCTGGCTTCGACACGATTGAGTTTGAGGTCAATATCAGAGAAGTACGTTTAAAAACTCCACGCATTTGGGAATCAAAAACAGGCTCCTAAACAACTCACAGATCAAAGAAGACATCATCGTGGAAATGTTAGGATACTTAGAACTGAATAATAATGGAAAAAGTACCTATCAAAACTGGTGGAACTGAGCGACAGTTACTTCAAAGGAAGATTATCTGCCTAAGTGCTTATCTTAAGAAAGAAGGGCGATTGAAAAGTAATCAGCATCCAGCTGAAGCAGTTGCGGGGGCGAGGGGGGGGGAGGGAACGAAGATGAAAGCAGGAATTAATGAAATAGAAAATAAACTAGAGAGGATCAAAAAGCCAGAAGGTGGTTCTTTGAAAAGTCAGATAAGATATACCTCTGGTAAGAACGAACAAGAATGAAAGAAAGAAGGCACGAATAAATGACTTAGGAATGAAGGCAGGGAGGGGGCCCACAGGTGCAGACACACATTTTTAAAAGAAAATAAGATCATATTATGAATAGCTTATGGCAAGAAAATTGAAAACGTAGATAAAATGTACAAATTCTCAGCAAATAAGAGCACGCCAAAACAGAGTTAAGGAGAAATAGAAGGTTTGAACAGTTCTAAGACGATTAAAGAAACAGAAGGTCTGAAGAGTTCTAAGACAATTAAAGGAATAGAAGGCCTGAACCGTTCTAAGACTATTAAAGGAATAGAAGTGATAGTTCAAAATTCTCCCACAGAGAAAATGTCAGAACCAGGTGTTTTTATAGGTGGATTTTACCAAATTTTCAAGGAACAGATCATTTCAATCTTATACAAAGTGTTCCAGAGACCCAAAGAATAAAGCAGAGAACACGTTCCAACCCGTTCCACGGAGACACCCTAACCTTTATGCCACAACCATACGAGAACCGCCGAGATGCCAAAACCACAAGGTAACCCCACAAATACAGACACAAAGATTCTAAACCGAACATTAACCAGCTCAGTCCAGGAGCACAGAAAGTAAAGGTGATCCGAAATAACCAGGCTGGACTTGTCCCAGGAATCCCAAGAGTGCAAGAATTAAGACATCTATAAAAGTCAGTCACCACATTAGCATATTAAAGCACGAATATCATATGATATAATCTGAATAAACGCAGAAAAAAACTTTGATAAAATTCAATACTCATGAATGATAAAAACTCTCAGGAAGCCAGGAATGGACGGTAACATCACTTTTAGTGGAGAAGCATTACATATTCATTTTGAAATCAGGGACAAGAGAACATTCGTTTTCTCTACTTCTGTTCCACAGTCCCGTTAGCACGTGAGAACAGAAAAAGAAATAAAAGGTTAAGACTTAGAAAGGAAGAAACAACTTTAAGTATTCACAGCTGATACGGACACCCAAAAAGTCTACAGACAGTTGTTAGAGACCATAAGGAAGAGTTTAATAGCTGGCTATCCGATCAATCTATCAAAATCAGTTGCATTTACGTACCCCAGCGATTAAAGGGCACCATTTACCATAATAATAAGACTATAAGTTACCTAAAAATAGCCCCAATAAAATATGTGCAAGACATTTCAAAAGTTTTTTAAAATTCGTGCATGAAGAAGAAAATATATAAACTTTATTAAAAGACATTACATAGGTAGACATACGTGAAGAGATTTGCCATCTCCATAGATGCGGCTCTACCTCGAAAACACATCAGTAACTCACAAATGACTTATCGTGTTCAGTACAATTCTAATCAAAACCTCCAAATGCTGAGAGAGCCGTGTCCCTCCAGATGTCAACACCTGGACTGGAGCTGCAGCCCCTGAGATGCGGTGGGGTTGTGTGTGGAGCAGGACAGAAGCCCACCCCGGACACTCGCACACCAAACCTCGAGAGTTAACAGGGGCTGGGCTGCAGATCAAGGGGCTAGACAATTAAGTGTCCATATAAAATTGGATCCCTACCTAATGCCTTTGGCAAAAATCAATTCCAGGCGCATTAAGGCCTCAGTGGTGAAAAGCAGACCTTTAAGTTTTTTAGGTGAAACTCTAATAGGACATCTGTTTGACCTCAGGATGTGGCCGGACCTCTTCAACAAGGAATAATAAGAAGAACAACAAGTGATAATTCTGAGTACCTTAAACTAAAAACTTCTGTTCCTCAGAAGCACACTCATTTCAGCCATAAGTGTTGAGTGCCCGGAGCTTCCTGGGAGGAGGCTGGGCAAAGTGGGGAAGGGCAGCAGGGCTCTATTGCTTTCCCTCAGGAGCCCGACTCTAGTCATTTTTGCCTGTGTGTATGTATTACTTTTTCTTAAAAAATACGATGATTGTTTGTCCCTTTATTCATGGCCAGTTAATAGTGGTCCCTCTCGCCTTTCTGTAGTAAAGACTTCCATTAAAGTAGTACAAAGGCCCCCATGAAAGTGAGATTCCGTTGTCTTGGTTACATGACTTAGCTATGGGGAGTAAAAAGGTACAAGCTATTAACAAAGATTATGGCCCACTCATTAGTGAACAGGCAGTGGTGGACCCACTGATTAGTCCAGGAAGCTGCTTCTAGGCCAGATATTCGTGTCAGCTCCATGACGAGGTCATTCAACAAGCTAACCCTTCTCAGGGTCATCTTAGCTCCAAGTCTTCAGGGGTTGCCTCACTTTGCCCCCAGTTACACTCTACACTTCGCTCTAGGCTTCATGGGTTATTGGAGCTCCCCGACCCACACACCAGCCAGTAGCTCTGTCCAGAGGTGTCTCCTACTCTGATGGCCTCTGTCCACTCTAGACACTACCACCTTGTCCTGTGCCACACTGGGAGTGTCCATCTGGGCAGGCCATTCTGGCTTGACAATGCCACACGGTCCTGGCTTTTTCCCCTCTGTCCTCCTTCCACCTCACCCAGAGCTGCTTTTTAAACTTCCTGTTTGGTTGTCTCCTGGTGTCTCCAGCATCCAGAAAGTAAATGACGTGCAGTCACAGACCACACCAACGACAGCTCAATACGCTCAACCAGTCAACCCTAGAAGGCAGCATTCTTTTGTTTTTTGTTTTTGTTTTTTAACTCAATCTGTCTGGTCAGTTTTGTTTTGTGAACAAGTTTCCCGGGCTGCAGGGTTTTACCCACGTCTGACCCCCACATCACTGTTCCACCAACGGAGCTCTCTCTCCGACTTCAGAAGGAGCTCTGCAATGGAAAGACCATGTGGAGATGCAGTTAGGGTTATTAGACATTGGGACTGAACGGGTTCTCTCTCCTCCAATGTGTCCCTTAAAGCTAGGTGGGTGTTAGGGGCAGAAGGCCCGCAGCCCAGAGCAGGAGCTTCAAGCAGGGCAAGCAAGAACAACACAGTCTAGAATTGGCAGGGTGGAAAGGGAGCTGACAATGGCAGTGCTGTCACTCAGGGACTTGAGGACCGCCTCCTAGTTCAGCCATAGTTTCTCCTTCCAGCCCACACCCTACCACCCTCTGACCCAGCGGTCTGGAAGCTAACATCCCTGGGGGAGAATTTTTCTGAGAAACCAGAGTTTTTGATCTGGTTCAATTAAAAACAAAGAGTAAACCAATTCACCAAACTTAAAAAAAAAAAAAAAAAATTGGGATGGGGAAATGTAACAGTTAACGTTCAACAATGATGATGTGTTCAGCGTTTGTCTGAGGGGCTGGAGAACGTAAACCCAAACCCAAGGCTCGACACTGCTTCAAGTGTGGGCAGCTTCAGGTACTAAGACAGTTGGCCAATGAGACCAAAAGATCCAAACCAGGCTTAGACTGCAAGGGTGGCGCCATCTCGTTCTGGTTTGCGGCAAGCGTGGGGACACAATTGTTGGACATTAACTGTAGCGTGGGCACTGCTGGCCACTTAGGCTTGTCTGGACTCTGCTCACTTGCTGGTTTCTAAACCACCTTATTTCTTATTTAATAATGAAGGGTTCATGGTTACTTACAATTTCAGACACTGGGATTTGGTACAGTTACATGGCTTTTTAGACTTTGTGTCCCATGAACTAAGAGTTACTCTATAAAGATTAAAAGAGAAAATGTATTCAGATGGTTACTCTTCAAAAAGAGAATTCACTAAGTAGCTGGTGTTTTTGAGCAAATACTGAAAGTCTCAACATCAGGCAGCTAGAGGTGCTATTTACAGGTGCCTTGTCATGACCTGGGAAAGGTAAGCCTATCTCATGCAGTGTGGGGCCACCTTGCCAGGGCCAGCTGTGCACCCCAGAATGTTGGCTGTGGGTGTGGAGCAGGTTCCTACGCTGGGCCCCTTCCCAAGAAGCCTTCCTGGAGTTTCTTACCCTGACTTGTCTAAACCTCTATTTTGTGCCCCTTTCCCACCCACCAAACAGCTCTTTTTTTTTTTTCATATATTTTCCCAAATCTGGACACTACTGGGAAGTATGAATTAAAGAGCACTACATAAAGCATGGAAACCCTGGTGGCGTAGTGGTTGAGTGCCACAGCTGCTAACCAAGAGGTTGGCAGTCCAAATCTGCCAGGTGCTCCTTGGAAACTCTATGGGGCAGTTCTACTCTGTCGTATAGGGTCGCTAAGAGTCGGAATCGACTCGACAGCACTGGTTTTTTGTTTTTTTTTTTTTTAGATAAAGCATGGTTTGTGTTCTGTTGTGCCCACGTTAGAGCTGAAGGTGCTGTGAAGACGTCGCCACCATGTCTAAGCGTGTTTGAGTGCATCATGTGGTCACTGGGGGCCTCATGACCAGCTGAAGAAGGGATTAGGTCACCCTCCTAACTGTGCACTTGGGGGTTAGCCCACCAGCCATCTCCAGGGGCCTGATGACAGGGAAGATCCCATGCCTGTGGTTGTTGCTAGACATGAGGGAAAGTTCCCAAGGATTGCTTAGAAATGATGCCTACTGAGGGAGCTCAGAATGTTAGCCCTGTAAGAAGCTTAACAGGTCACGGCGAAAAGAAGGCACTGTGTAGAGTCCCTTGTGGAAAGGGCACTCCTGGGCACTACGTGCGGCTCATTCCACCAGTGGACTCCTGGGATGGTAGATGCAGACTCTATCTCTGCAAGGCAGCAGCCACCTCCACACGAGAACCGTACCTGGCCTTGGGTTTCCTATGAGAACTACAACAGTGCTTGGCCCACAATTAACGCGTGCTGCCAGTCTCACGTTGCCACACAGAGCGTGGGAGTGACTTCGTGCTGTTTGCCAGGTGGGTATGACTGATGCCCATATCCTTTTGTCTTATGCTTTGTGCCTTCACACCCTTGACTGGCTGTCAGGATTGGTGCCAGGTCTAAATGCTAACTCGGCCCACCCTTCTCTCTGTTCTGCATGGGCTCCCTCTCTGCCTGACACATCAGCCCTCCCCACTCTGCTGGCTATTTGTGCCCCTCAATGGAAATAGAAGGATACGCCTGACATCTACATAGACAGGCTGCGCCTGGTGACTTCTGGAGATGTCTCCCACTTTCAAGGAAATGTCCCCAAACCACATCACTAAATGCCATGTTAAAGTATTATTCATCTGGCCTGATTTTGCCCCTTATAGATAGGACAGTTGTAGCTTATGCCCTGGTGGGTGCCAGGAGGGGCGGGTGTGGCCTGCCCACCTGTGGACCACATATGGACGCTCGGAGGAGGGTGCTGAGACCTACTTCACTGCCCTAGTCACAGCCCTGCCGACCCTGCCCCTGAGCTGGGACACAGAGTGGCCCCAAGGAACTGAGTGGGGGCAGAGGAGACACCCCAGCAGTGACCTGACTGTGACTGAGGAAGGATAGAGTGTAGCTCAGTGAGTATCTAAGGTGCCAACAGGCATTTACTGAGGCTGCATCACTGTGCAGCCAGGACTTTGACGAGGGCTTCAGGGACATCGAAGATATTTTCTTGAAAAAATTATGGTGCCTTTCCTCCATAAATCCACCAAATAGCCAGGGACATGAGATATGTACCATTGAAAAACCAGAGTACACAAGGTGCCACATCACCACCTGTCAGACTGATTGCGAATGCTGTAAGAATGCAGAGACAGGGAGGTTTACGGGGGTGGAGAGACTTCAAGAAAGCTCCTGGAGGAGGCAGAAGGTGCGGTCGGCCTTTCAGGTGGCGAGGGTTTTTCATTGGTCCAAAGGACGTTTCAGTTCAGAGAACAGCATGACAAAGACGCTGGCCATGTGAGGAAGCAGCACAGGGTGACTGAGGGGCCAGAGAGGGACCAGATGACTGTGATGGAAACAAAACTCGAAAAAGTTCCACTGATCTCATAGCCCTTGATCACTCTCCTAGCGCAAATCTGAAAATTAAAGAGTTAGAAGAGGTCTGGAGAGCTTGGCTGGTAGAGCCCTTGGCCTGGGAAGGGCACTCTGACTCAGCTCCACCACAGTGAGATACAGACGCAGCTGCAAGAAAAACACTCCCGAGAAGCGGACTCCTGAATATTCTTTATTATGGTGTTCATTAAATTAACCAAAAACGTTAGCGTCAAGGAGGTGTCAGAATTCGTATACTACCTGATGGATAATCAGATTATTAAAGCTATACCAAGGGGCAGGGTGTCAATCTGGATTAAAAGGGTTTTTATTAATACGATAAGCTAGTTAATGCGTTAGCCAGCTGACCTGTTTCTGTGTTTGACCCATACTGGGCTGGGCTGACAGCTTCTTTTCTGATATCTCAGACCTAGTTAAGTCGTGGAGGTCAAAAAGAAGGCTAAAGAAGCACCTAAGAGGTGAAGAGGACGGCAAACTCATCACGGCTGGGGACACGTACAGAAGGAAACAACCAGCCAGCAGTTTTCTGCCTCCGCTTCCTGACTCAAATACTTAACTGATAGAGATCCCGGAATGCCGTCTCAGGACCGGGGAGGCGAGATAAAAATCACCAGTGCCGATTCACCGAGTGACACCAAATCAAGCAATTCCTTGCAGCAAAAATATAAACCCAAAGCCCCTGTTGTTTCTGACACATCAATTATAATGGAAAAATCCTTTACAATCTGAATAATTACTTCAAAATAAAGAAAAATACACTACTTCATGGAGAAAATCTAGTCTAGACTGGCTTGAAGAGGAACAAGGAAGAGGAAGAGGAGGAGGAGGAAGGGGACAGAGAGATGCGGTGGAGGAGGGAGGGGGAAAGGAAAGAAGGAGAAATGAGCTGGAATGGCCTCGTTACTGTGCTTCCGTGTAAACAAACGTCAGCGGCACCCCAGTGGTGCCCCCTCAAAGGGCACCCTAACTGGGTGCACACATAAAAAAAATACTTGGGATAAAGTTCTAGAATATCAGATTCTAACTGATACTTGAATCGAGTGTTCAGGGCACAATGAGGCGCACAGGAATGCACTACTGTTGACCAAATGCTCCCAGTCACAAGAAAGAGAAAGCAGGTCTCTTCAGGATCCTAACATCTGAGATCACACCGTGTCACCAAAAATGGAATGCTGTCAACAGGATTTGGAAATTGCTTAAGCAGCTTTGGTTTTGTCCAGGAATTCTAACAACCACAATGACATGACCACATATCGTCACGCTAACCCAGCCCCCCAGCCCCACCACAGCAAGAGCATGAAGCCAGGAGAAGGACCCCTTCAGCCTCATCCCACCAGAGTGATGGAAAGCCATTGACCGTCGCACGGCTTAGAAACAGCTAGAAGAGCAACCGCTAAAACGGAATCAGCAAAGCATTGACGCAACTGAAACACTTCAGTGACAATTCTCGGAGGTGAGGGCGTTGACTGAATTCTGTGATGTCTCCAGGACCCTGCCCTAAGGTTTGCCCAGCCTTTCGTCCACACCCCAGACAATTCTTCTCACACTTACCAAGGCCATGATGATGAGGGGTGGCAGCCCCTGCGGGGCCGGGAAGCACTAGAGGACACAGTCTAGGCTGTCAATTGCTCGGCCTGACTTCTGTCGGGTGCTGGGCCCGCAGGCCCATAGGAACACATACAGCGGCATTAGATTGGATGCCCAAGCTCCGTAGGGCTCAGTGACCCAAGGGCTGCCGAAACTGTTAGTGCACGATGCTGACTTGCCACAGAGCTCCAATCAGCTGATTAGTTCCATTAGTTACAGTTATTAACGAGACTCTAAAATGAAAAGACAAGGTCCCTGGTAAACGCAGCCACGTCCACCTGGAGAGAGTGTATCTTGGCAGCTGGATGGAGGGAGAGCCCGCTTAGCACATAAGGCAGCAGGGGCAGCCCACAGAGGCACACGACAGACCCCTGTCCACGCTGAGTGACCACCACGTCCTGACTTATGTTGGTGACCACAAAACAGAACGAGACCAGCTCAGACTGGATCAATGTGAACCCAAGAGAGAGCGGTAAATGGTGACAAACTTGGGAAACACTGACACAGGACAGCAGACAGTAAAGTGGAAACCAACCAAGGTTACAGAGCCATCTTTGCTTCAACAGCAAAACCAGGCGGGAAGCAGCCACGCCGTTCTCAGCATCCACCCAGCTAAGAAATAACGTCTCAGGGGTCATGAAGGTCGGCGGGGAACACTAGCTCCGTAACTCAGAAGGAAATCCCAGATGCACCCCAAAGCCTCTGAACCTCTTGATTAAAATGAGTGACAACGTACTGCTTTTAATCCTTACCCAGCCAAAGTCAGTTTTGGTGGTCCTGGCAGAGCCGATGAGTTAACTACCGGTGACAAGGCTCCGTTCTCCAGCTGCAGAGTCAAAGGCAAGAGTGTTCTTAATTAGCAGGCTGGCTTTTTAAACTCCACCCTCAGCCCCCAGGCACAGATAAAAACTATGCTTTTTCTGCTAGAGGTTTAAGTCACCAGCCCTTTACAACAACGTCCAGTCCTTAAGGGCCACCCTGAGCAGGCACGGGCCCAGGCTCTGCACAGGGTGGGACCCGCCTGGCCTGGCCACCCTCCCCCGAGGTCTGCAGTGTGGACACTGAGAACTGCATTCCAGGTGCAGGCCTGGGGGCAGGACTGCACAGCCGGAGTTGGTGGCCAAGGACATTGTAAGAGAAATATCTTTCATTTGAGTGAACTATAAATTGTGAAAGGAAGTCAATTACAAATTCCTTTAAACTGAAAACGACCTTAAATTATTATTTTTACAGTCTTAATATAACATAATATGTTATATTTTTAATATAACATAAGCGATCTTGGTATATGAAGTCTCATTGACAAGCATTAATTTCGTTTTTTTTCTATTCAAAATATCATTTCGTGGCCAATTTTTAGTAACTTGGAAACAGTAGCACACTGGCAGCATTACCCACGCCCTTTGCTTTGCAAGTTCTCGTCTTTTTTCATTATATTACTCCTTAGCGGGGCTCACGAAGGGTATTCACAGGGAAGAAGAAGCCAACCCAACTCTGCCCTAAGATAAAATTTGAGATTGTGTATATCACAATTGAATATCCCTTGTCCCCTTCCCCAAAATTGAAATTTAAAAATGTTGCCTTTGAGTGATGTCGAGTCTATTCTGACTCTTAACGACCCCATGCGACAGAGCAGAGCTGCCCCATAGGGCTTCCCAGGCTGTATCGCCAGGGTTTTCTCCTGCAGGGCTGCTGGTGGGTTCCCACCACTGACCTTTCCCTTAGCAGCCAAGAGCAATTAAAAAATAAGTTTGTCATTGTTGTGATGTCGAGTCGGTTCCAACTCATAGTGACCCTACGTACAACAGAACTTAACACTGCTCAGTCCTGCACCATCCTCACCATTGTTGTTAGGCTGGAACCCATTTTTGCAGCCACTGTGTCAATCCGTCTCGTTGAGGGGCTTCTGCTTTTTTTTCGCTGACTCTCTACTTTACCAAGCATGATGTCCTTCTCCAGGGACTGGTCCCTCCTGATGACATGTCCAAAGTGTGTGAGATGAAGTCTCACCATCCTTGCTTCTAAGGAGCATTCTGTACTTATTCCAAGACAGACTTGTTTGTTCTTTTGGCAGTCCATGGTGTATTCAATATCCGTCACCAACACTGCAATTCGAAGGCATCAATTCTTCTTCGCTCTTCCTTGTTCGTTGTCCAGCTTTCACATGCATATGAGGCAATTGAAAACACCACAAGTCAGGTGCACCTTAGTCTTTAAGGTGACATCTTCATTTTTCAACATTTTAAAGAGGTCTTTTGCAGCAGATTTGCCCAGTGCAACGCATCTTTTGATTTCTTGACTGCTGCTTCCATGGATGTTGATTGTGGATCCAAGTAAAACGAAATCCTTGACAACTTCAATCTTTTCTCCGTTTATCATGATGTTGCTCATTGGTTCAGTTGTGAGGATTTTTATTTTCTTTATGTTGAGGTGTAATTCATACTGAAGGCTGAAGCCTTTGATCTTCATCAGTAAGTGCTTCAAGTCCTCTTCACTTTCAGCAAGCAAGGTTGTGTCATCTGCATAGCTCAGGTTGTTAATGAGTCTTCCTCCAATCCTGATGCCCCGTTCTTCTTCATACAGTCCAGCGTCTTGGATTATTTGCTCAGCATACAGACTGCATAAGTACGGTGAAATGATACAACCCTGACACATGTCTTTCCTGAATTTAAAAAACACAGCATCCCCTTGCTCTGTTCAAACGACTGCCTCTGGGTGTAACTACAGTTTGCACATGAGCACAATTAAGTGTTCTTTAATTCCCATTCTTCACAATGTTATCCATAATTTGTTATGATCCACACAGTCGAATGCCTTTGCATAATCAATAAAACACAGGTAAACGTCTTCTGGTGTTCTCTGCTTTCAGCCAGGATCCAGCTGACGTCAGCAATGATACCTCTTGTTCCATGTCTTCATCCGAATCCGGTTGAACACCGGACTGTCCCCTGCCAACGTACTGCTGCAACTGGTTTTGAATGTTTTTCAGCAAACTTTTACTTGTGTGTGATATTAACGATATTGATAATTCCTGCATTCTGTTGGATCACCTTTCTTTGGAATGGGCACAAATATTGATCTCTTCCAGTCAGTTGGCCAGGTAGCTGTCTTCTAAATTTCAAGGCATAGATGAGTGTGAGCCCTTCTGGAGTTGCATCCATTTGTTGAAACATCTCAGTTGGTATTCTGTCAATTCCTGAAGCCTTGTTTTTTGCCAATGCCTTCAGTGCAGCTTGGATCTCTTCCTTCGGTACCATTGATTCTTGATCATAGGCTACCTCCTGAAATGGTTGAATGTCGACCTATTCTTTCTGGTACAGTGACTACGTATTCCTTCCATCTTTTGATGCTTCCTGCATCATTTAATTAACGTTTTCCCCGTAGAACCCTTCAATACTGCAACTTGAGGCTTGAATTTTTTCTTCAGTTCTTTCAGCTTGAGAAATGCCGAGATTGTTCTTCCGTTTTGGTTTTCTAACTCCAAGTCTTTGCGCATTTCACTATAGTACTTTATCTTCTCGAGCTGCCCTTTGAAATCTTCCGTTTAGCTCTTTTACTTCATCATTTCTTCCTTTCACTTTAGCTACTCTACATTCAAGAGCAACTTTTAGAGTCTCTCCTGACATCCATTCAGGTCTTTTCTTTCTTTCCTGTCTTTTAAACAACCTCTTGCTTTCTTCATACATGATGTCCTTGATGTCATTTCACAACTTGTCTGGTCTTTGGTCATTAGTGTTCAATGTGTCAAATCTGTTCTTGAGGTGGTCTCTGAATTCAGGTGGGATATCTTTGAAGTCATACTTTGGCTTTCATGGACTTGTTCTAATTTTCTTCAACTTCAACTTGCATATGGGAAATTGATGGTTTGCTCCACAACTGGCCCCAGCCTTGTTCCAATTGATGATGTTGAGCTTTCCCATCCTCTTTTTTACAGATGTAGTCGATTTGATTCTTGTGTATTCCATCTGGAGAGGTCCACGTGTATAGGCCCTGTTTATGTTGTTGAAAAAAGGTATTTGCAACGAAGAAGTTGTTGGTCTTGCAAAATTCTATCACACTATCTCTGGCACCATTTCTATCACCAAATCCATATTTACCAACTACTGTTCCTCGTCTTTGTTTCCAACTTCACATTCCAATCGCCAATAATTATCAATGCATGTTAACTCCAAGTTTTATCAATTTTAGACTGTAGAAGTTAGTAAAAACCTCCAATGTCCTCATCTTTGGCCTTAGTGGTTGGTGCATAAATTCGAATAGTAGACATATTAACTGGTCTTCCTTGTAGGCGTGTGGATGTTATCCTATCACTGACAGCGTGGCACTTCAGGACAGATCTTGAAATGTTCTTTTTGACGATGAATGTAACGCCTTTCCTCTTCAAGTTGTTGTTCCTGACATAGTAGACCATATGACTGTCCAACTCAGAATGGCCAATTCCAGTCCACTTCAGTTCATTAATGCCTCGGATATCGATCTTTATGCATTTCATTTCATTTTTGACGACTTCCAATTTTCCTAGATTCATACTTCATACATTCCACGTTCCTATTATTAATGGATGTTTGCAGCTGTTTTTCCTCATTTTGAGTCATGCCACATCAGCAAATGAAGGTCCCGAAAGCTTGACTCCATTCACATGATTAAGGTGGACTCTACTTTGAGGAGGCAGCTCTTCCCCAGTGGTATTTTGAATGTCTTCCAACCTGAGGGGCTCATCTTCTGGCACTATATCAGACAGTGTTTCACTGCTATTCATAAGGTTTTCACTGGCTAACCTTTCAGAAGTGGATTGTCAGGTCCTTCTTCCTAGTCTTAGTCTGGAAGCTCCGATGAAACCTCTCCCCAAGGGCGGCCCTGCTGATATTTGAAATAACAGTGCCAAAGCTTCCGGTATCACAGCAACATGCAAGCCACCACAGTATGACAAACTGACATACCTGTGGTGGTTATATAGTCTTGGGAAAACACATTTTATTCATCCTCTTCGTTTTCTCTCTTCTGCCCCTTTTTAAATTTTGTATAATTACTGTTTGGGCTGGAAGGCATCAAGAAATCACTCTGGGTCTAACTCCCTCATTTTACAAATAAGAATTCTAAGTCCCAAAGGGGTTTCTCACCCCAAGAGTTCCCTTTTCTTTAGTCTGGTCCTTGCACTTGGGTTATAGGAGGAAAGTGTCCAGAAGTTACTCAAACGAGCGTTTCTTCTGCAGCCATCCAGATATCTAACTGCGTCCTCACGCACACTGTCTGCTGAGTCGTGCTTTCGCTTGGAGAAAGGGTTTCCAGCTGTCAGGGCGGAGGCAATTGTCTGTGTAAACCAGGCACAATGACTCTGTTTTCTCCTGGCTCTCTCAGCCCCAAAGCAAAGCAGAGAAAACGAGGTTTCTTTGAAGCATTACAGAGGTCCTAAGTCTAGGGCATCATATGCTGGAGCCCACGGCTTTCTGAGGCAATGCCTGGCCACTGAGGAGAGAGGCCAGTAGGCCCTAAGATGGCGCTTCCCAGGCTGTACTGTGCACATTAGCTGCCTGGGATCCTGTCACCATGTGGATTCTGACTCCGTGGGCTTCATGTGGGCCTGGGACTCTGCATCTGTAACAAGGTCCCAGGCAATGCCAATGCTCCTGGCCTTTGGACTGCACTTGGAGTAGCGGGGCTCAAGAGAAAGTCCAGAACTGAGGGTTTGGCAAGGAAGCAAGGGAAGCATTGCAGAAAGGATTGCCTCTGAGGTCCCCGCTGGGTAAGAGGTCTGGGGAGCCAAAATGGGGACCTCCGTCAGCACAGTCAGGGTGAGACGGGAGGGGGTGGGTTGGGGATGCCTGTGGTCCAATAGCGCATTGCACAGGGCACGGGCTTCGAGGTGGGGGCTGCACAAGCAAGCCCAGTGCGTGGCTTCCTGACCAGCGGCTGAAGCAGTGAGGGAAGGAAGGTCTGGTGTGGAGGAGGCCAGGAGACGAGGGTGTACACACAGCCTCAGGGCGACTCCATGTCCGGGCTCACAGGACCACCTACACACAGCCTCAGGACGACTCCATGTCTGGGCTCACACGATCAGGCTCAGCTTGTTCATCTACACACAGCCTCAGGATGACTCTACCTGCACCGCTCAATGTTCTCTCCCCTTTGGCCGATGCATCATTTGAGAAAAATCTCCTTCATGTATTCATTTAATAAGCATATAACTCTCTTTATGGTCACTCCCTTAGGGATCTCGTCTGGTCTCATGGCTCAAAATCCCTTCCACAGCTGGCGACTTCAGCTTGATCCTTCAGCCCAACCCTCACTCACGCTGGACTTCAGCTTGTAGATACGACTCCTACACAATGTCCTCGCTTGGGTATCTAAGGGGCACCTCAAACCGAACTTGTCCAGAGGGAACTCTGTCCCGTCCCAGTTGATGGAATATCTATCGTTCCCATTGTTCAGACTGAAAAGCTTGACATCAAGCTGTCAGGCTCAGACCTGGACTCCTCCGTCTCACATCCCACATCTAATCCATCAGCAACCCCAGCTGGTAGTCTGTCTGTCAGAACATCGCCAGAGCTGACAGTCAGCTTCTCACCATCTCCGCTGCCACCACCTGGTCTGAGCCACCTCATCCCTCCCCAGATTGCTACAATCGTAGCTCATCTGCTTCCACTCTGCCCCACCACCAGCCCCTCCCTTGAGTGCATCTAAGACAGGCCAGTGTGATCCTTGCCTTCAAAGGAGGTCACACCTCTGTTTAAAATCCTAGGGCCCCCTTTTCAAGCAGAGCGGAAACTCGGTCCTTCCACTGCCTTCAGCTTCCTCTGGGTGACTGTCCCTCGTACACTCCATCCCAGCCCCACCGGCTGCCTTGCTGGCCCTACAGAGGACTTGACCTCTCCCTAGGCTCATGGTGGTCCCTCCGCCTCAAATGTTCTTCCATGAGATATACACATGGCTCATTCCCTCGTCACTTTCAAGTCTTTGCTCAAATGTCACTTTCTCAATGAATCCAACTGTGACCACCTCTGTAAAACTGCGGCTTTTTTCCGTCCACCACACCTGTCTCCCAAGCCCCTTCCTCTGCTCTCCTAGTGTGTAAGCTGTGTATTTGTGAGCTGTGCTTATTGTCTGTCTCCCATGCTGAGACGCAAGCTGCAGGAGGGCAGAGCTGGGTGCTCTGTTTTGTTTGGGGCTCACTTAGTTCAGATGGGTGCCATCCCTGGCAAAGGTGTGCAGAGGCCCAGTGTGAGGCAGGCTTCACTCTGGCTCTCAGTTCACGGGATGAACAAACCCTCAGCCCCTGTGGCACTTACGTCCCCGTGGGCGGGTACAGGCAGAGAAACCAGAGCACATGGAATGGTGACAGTGCTGGGGTACAGTGAGAAGCAGGTGCAGGCAGTGAGGACCACTGCTCTTCCCTGAGGGCCGGGGGGCTCTCCTGAGGAAGACGCGGGTAAAGGAGCACAGTGCTTTGTATCTAACGTATGTGTATTACGGTGTCATCACAAAAGCTGACTTTAGAAAACGTTTCCGTGACCCCGAGGAAGGTGAGGGACCAAGTGTGCTGATGGCAGGGCCGCAAAGACCAGGGCACAAGTGGGCAGGAGGCTGTTGGGGAGGGCAGAGCGGCTTCTCAGGGTTGGCAAGGAGCCGTGCCTTAGACCTGCTCCGTTCCTCCCACTGCTGAAGACAGCGAGGACTGGTGAAGGTTTCCCTGTTGATTTTAAAACGGAAGAGAAATTCTATTCCTGAGTAATCCCAACTGCGACCATCAAAATTTCCAGAGACAACAATGCCCGGTTGTATTTTTTCTTAATAAAGCAATGACTCACTTGTTGAGTAATGAGATTTAATTTTGCTGGTACTGGCAAAAATCTTCCTACTAAAGTAGTCATTGGTTTAGGGACATCTGTAAGGAAGACAATTAAAATTAATTGATAGCATGTATTATTCCTCTTCCACCTACACATGGAAGAAAGTACAGAAATAACAGGTTACGGATTTATCGCGTACACTTATCCAGTTTATCTTGGTCCTATTTATGTTTTTTGTTCTGCAAAACATTTTGGGTCTGTGTATTTTTTTTTTTAACTATCACCCAATTTTTTTTTGTCATAAAACTACTTGACCCAAGCTTCCAGGGAGTAAAAATGTGTTAGCGCCCAGGTTCCCAAGCACACACACAGGGCGCCCGCCACCAGACAGGTTACATTTTTGAGGGAACACAGCGCCATCTGTTGGACGCCATGTGAACTACTTTTCATTTGTGTGCCTGCTTCTTTTACAGGTTGCTCGCTGGTTGGACATAAGTACCCATCAAGCTGTTTGGACTGAACTACTTAATCACACCCACCAATAGGCATTTCTTTACCCCCTAGCGGCGCAGTGGTTAAAAGCCATGACTGCTAACTGAAAGGTTGGCGGTTAGAATCTACCAGCCACCCCTTGGAAATCCTATGAGGCAGTCCTACTCTACCCTATAGGGCCACTGAGTCAGAATCAACTCAACAGCAACGGGTAAGGGTGCCGTCAAAGGCTCCTGAGATGCTAAGGGTGAAAGTCAGTCCAAGTGGAAGGACAGAGGTGACTTACTCTCTCGAGTCACCACTGGGCTCAATACACATCCTTCTGAGGCCTAAGCATCCTTTCAGGTTTACCTGGGGACTCAGGTAACATTTACGGTGAGGTTTAGTGTGTACACGGACACCATAATAGGAGGGATCTGTGGGGGTTTTGGAGCCCTAGTGGCTCAGTGGTTAAGAGCTTAGCTGCTAACCAAAAGGTCATCAGGCGCTCCTTGGAAACCCTATGGGGCAGTTCTACTTTGTCCTATAGGTTTGCTATGAGTCGAAATTGACTCAGCATCAGAGGGTTTGGTTTTTTGATTTGGTGGGGGTTTTATGATTAAAGAACAAGGAAGCCAGTTTGCAGAACACTGTATAAACACTCTGAAATCGAGGCACTGGGATTTTGTCATGGGCGGGAGGATGGGTGATAGGAAGAGCCCCTCCCAGCCCATGCTGGGGATCACCATGCAGCACCATCCTACGGGAAACAGGAGAAGAAAGCCCACAGCTGGTGTAGCAAAGGGCTCTGGGGGCTCGCTGTCTTGGTGTTTACCTTCCTCCAATAAAGACAACGTCAGGGTGGGGTAGGGAGGTGAGGAGCCACGCTTTTTTTGCCCTGGATTCCCAGAGTCTGTCCACTGGAAACTGCCTCTAGACTTGATGTGATTTTAAATTATTGGCAAGGCCAGTGACTCACTGATAGTGAAACGCCCTGAATAACTTGACGTCCAGTGCAACGTGGTTATGTATAAAATCACAGAGGTGCCCAGTGTTCAAGAACGAGTGTCTAACTTCTGTTAAGCACAATCCTAAAACTATGCCATTTAATCTTTCTTTAATAGTTCCTAAGGCATTTTGGGATAACCAAGTACTTATAGGTCATTTATTAACACCGTGCCAGTTTAAAGAAGTTTCTGAGTGAATACGTGTCAGACAGGTTAGCATTTGAGAGTTATTTCACAACACACAGCGATTAAGCCGCAGTGGTCACTCTCCTTGGTTACAGCCACATGTTTATATAAATGTGTATATAAATCTTTACTGCACCTGAACGACCAACCCAACCTGGGAAAGGTTGGTGTTGCACCCTAGGCGTGCCCCCTGTGGAATTAACGACAGGTACAGGTTGGCAGGCACCTGCCAGGATGCAAATCTCTGCAGGTAGCTCAAGTGGAGCCAACCGTCTGAGTGTGAGATGGCCCGCGCGATGGCTACGGGTCAGTCCGCAGAGACACATGCTTCCTGTCCCAGGCTCGCGCGGACGGACCGTGAGGTTGGCCAGCTGCCCGTGTGATACCCTAGCCACCTCCTTCACTTCAAGTCTCTATAAAAACCCGAACATATTCACTTAGCAGCTTATATATGATACATGCCAGAACTTTTTTTTTTTTTTAATCAGTTTCTTCGTACCTGACTGTGGATAACTACTTTGGTCTTGATACTGAGGAAGCAGATGCAGGGCTTTCAGCTCTCTTGCACCAGAATGGTCTATGCACAGCATTTGTGTGCCCCCTTTCAACTGACAGATCACCTAAAAGAAAAATAGCGATCAGGTTTCGTTTTCAAAAGTTAATTCCAGTAATACCAACCGAAATAAACATAAATCTGAGGAAAGAGCCTTATCCAGGATTTCGGGTGAAATGGAGAATGGGAACAACAGGGCTGCTCTCCGTGTCTCCCCCTGCAACAGCGCATTGTCTGGAGGGACCACAGAGCAGGGAAACCTCTCCAGAGATGGCTCAGCGCGCCCACGGGAATGCCTGCTCGTGGCCTCTCTGCAGGTGTCTGGCCATGCAGACTGGGGTCAAGGTCAGGCGACTGGGCACCAGAGCCTCCGTCACATGTCCTCGGGCTCCATCGTCTACACGGTCAGGGGAACGAGCTGCTCTGCGGCCCGGCGCAGGGTAGATTGTGTCCCCAACCCCGATCCTGTGGCTGCCCGCGAACTTAGAATCATCTTTAATTTCAGCACTGCTGGCTTTCCTGCCACACACTCTGGTTATTGCTAACACAGGAGTCTGTTTTAATGTCTTTTCTTATTTCCTACAAGCGCAGCTTAGAAAGTCTAATCTAAGAACTGAAAATTCTAAGATGCGTGTCGATCTTCCTGGGCCTGAGGAGCAGGCTCAGGTAGCCCAGGTGGGATTCTAACCTCACACAAGTCCTCACCAGCAGGTGAACTGCGGCCAGAGCACCAAGCAAAAGCAGAGACGGGAGCTGAGGGTGAGCACGGCCCTCACATCGCTGGCCAGCAGCGCCGTTTCTGCCCGCAGGCAGCTTCTAATTCCATAGGCAAAACCACAAATACACAGAGAAGCTGTGGGTTCTGACTTCGGGTTGCTTATAGTCTAGACAGGAAAACTCAAAGAAGCATAAGGTACCCACGTTATCATCCATGTGAGCAACACGAATGGAGCCTCTGCAGAGAGGAGCTGCCCTGGGCCAGAGCTTCAGGGCCCCAGCAACATCGTGTGCAGGTGGGACTGTCCTGGTGTCACACGCCCACACGCAGGGCACACCAGGGGCACACATGCAGGGGCGAGGCTCAGCGTGGCATCTCCAGACCTGCCAGCCCCATAGTCCCCTCCTGGGGGAGTATGCTAGCCACCTCCCGATGGCCCGCCTGGGTGGCCTGGGAAAGCTGTGCCATAGACAGAGTTACCGGTGTGTGCCTCGCTAAGCCAAAGCTGGGGCTGGCTCGTTTCCCAGGATTTCACAGTTAAAGTGTATGCCTTCGAGCCAGGGCCCCTTTCTTGGAATAAAAAACCGCTGTGGGAAAAGGCAATGGTTTGTTCTTTGGCCTCTAAGCAGCTTGCCAAAAGGAACCCCTGGGCAGGATTCCTGGCCCCTCCCTCTGGTCCCCCACCGCAGGGAGACCTGGAGTCCAAGCTGCACCCCTTACAAGCTGTGAAGACTTAAGCCACGCATGTCATGTCTCTGCTTTCCTATCCGTAAAGTCGGGATACAAATAACGCCCACCTCAGAGCTATATGAGGATCAAGTGAAGTCATGTGCAAAAATATGACAGGAACCACAGTGTGACTAACCGATGGCTCCTCCCTTACAGGCGTTAGCTGAGGTCACTAAGAGTTTGGGGGTGAGGCAAAGGCAGGGAAGCAGCCTCGGCCCCAAAGCCTGAGAAGCCCAGCCCCACGCTCCCAGCGATCCCCCAAACCACACGGCCCGGCCACACCTCCCCCATCCCGGTGCCTGACCCCCGCTCTGCGCTGACAGTTAAAGAAGACAGCAGTGCCCTGATCTTTATCTAATTTGCCAAGATTAAGCAGACATGAGAATCTTAGCTGTGAAAGGAGCCTTGGAAAGGGCCTTAATCAGTGCTTTTCTAAGGTGAGACAACCGAAGACGCTGATTCGACAAGTACCAGGATGAAAGTGATGACTGAGGTAACCTGACCGAGTGGTGACAAGGGCCAAACATTTACTAGAGTGTTAAGCATACACCTTTTCTGTGGCATAATTACCATCGGATTCGAGTCCTTGTGGGAACAGTCGGAGGGGCCCTCGGGTTCGTGTGATGCTGGGAACTTGCAACAGGATTCCTGGGCGTGAGGATTCGGAAAGGTTGCCTCCTCCGGGTTGTTACCGGTAATCGTACCACCTGCTTCCTTTATTTCAACCTAAAAAAAAAACAAAAAACAACACAGTCGCTATTTTAGGCAACGCTCGTAGGCACTGGGTTTTGCAGTTGCGTAATAAAAAACCCAATCGCCACCGAGTGGATTCCGCCTCACAGAGACCCCCGAGAGTCAGAGTGGAACTGTGCTCTGTGGGGTCTTCAGTGGCTGATTTTTCCAAAGTAGATCACCAGGATTTTCTTCTGAGGTGCCTCTGGGCAGACTCGAACCCCCGACCCTTGGGTTAGCAGCTGAGCATGTTAACCAGGTCATACTACCCAAGGACTCCAGTTGCATAAAAAAGAAAAAGAAAATTCAAGTTTCATGCGAAGTTACATTTTTAAAGTAAAGAGCACCCCAATTCTCTTTGCTCACTGGTGATTTTAAAACTCAAACTATTATTCTCTTTACGGGGCAACAAGCCACCTGACCAGCCTCACCAGTCACCTTATGAGAGACCACTGAGGGCCACAGAAACCAGCGGCTAGTGAGGCGTGGAGAAACGATTTTGATGTGGCCCACATGCTGTTCCCAAAAACGGCGAAAGTAATTGAGAGGATCCCCCAGTTGGTTGGTGGCTTCTTACATCGCTTCACAGCCCCACACGCTAACGGAGCTGGAACTCCAGTCTGCGCGTTCTTAAAATCGCCTGAACCGCTAGCCCTTCGTCTAACCCTTCATCAGACGTTCTAGAATGCATTCGTTTTATTAAATATCCTAGCCAATTGTTTTATTGGGTTCTTTGTTTTGTTTTCTTTCCTCAAGAAGCCCAAAAGCCTTGCTGCTGTTTGATAAAAACAAACAAACAAAAAAAACTCAGTTATAATACAGCTGATTTAAATAAGAAAAAAAATAGTCAACTTTCCTAACTGAGCAGTGGGAGAATAACTAACGTGAAGCAGCAAGGGTGGGCAATGGCTGCCCACTTTGTTTTTAAAGCTCTCCTCTGCAACGAGGCCCAATTCAATGACACACCAGCAAAATCACAAAGATGTAGACAAATACCAACGACATTACTGGAAATCAGAAATGAGAAACTAAAGAAAATGTTGATTTTTGAATTTTTTTTTTGTAATTAAGAAAATTGCCATCAGAATTGAGTGTTTCAAAACCAGGGTGTTTCTTTTAAAATTGGGTAAGAATGGAAAGAAGATTAGGAAACAGCAGCCTACCCATATTTTGCATCACTTTTGCTCCCTCTCTCCCTCCTCTCTCTCTCTGTGTCTCTCTGTCTGCGTCTCTCTCTCTGTGTCTCTGTCTCTCTCCCACTGCAGAGCCCATGGGAGCCTCCCAAGAGGCCAGGAGGCAATAAAGTCCTTCAGAAAAGATGAGTCTCAAGTGCAGTATTCCAAGGTCATATCCTAAAGACCTCACATATAAAATCACAGAACAGGTAACTATTTTTCAAAGAGAGGATGTTGGTTCAAACTTGGAGATTTTCCTACCTAATAAACTCAGAGGCCCAAACAAATACTAACAATTAACACAAACTGGTAAATTACTTGGCACAGCCACCTAGTATCTAGGTATAAATCTTAGAATAGATAAGGGAAAGTTTAGCTGCATGTCAAGTTACAGCTTTATTTAGATATTTCAAATTTTCTAGAAATATAGAACATTTCAAATTTTCTTCCTGCTTTGGGGCATTTTCTTCCATTTCACAGCTTCCTGCTTTGGGGAACCCCCCATGCCCATGTCATCAAAGTTGAGATTTAATTTATCTCCTATAATTAACAAATACTTATATAATAAGTTTATCAATGTAACTAATACCTCGACTACTTATATTACAGTAAAAACACAAACAAACCCGTTGCCGTCAAGTCGATTCCAACTCCTAGAGACCCTACAGGACAGAGTAGACTTGCCCCACAGAGTTTCCAAGGAGCAGCTGGTGGATTCAAGCTGCTGACCTTTTGGTTAGCAGCCAAGCTCTTGACTACTGCACCACCGAAAAATCAAAAAACCCGTTGCCGTCGAGTCAATTCGGATTCATAGCAACCCTATAAGACAAGGTAGAACTGCCCCCGAGAGCTTCCAAGGAGCGCCTGGTAGGCTCGAGCTGCCCACCTTTTGGTTAGCAGCCGTAGCTGTGAACCACTGCACCGCCAGGGCTCCTAAATGACGGTAAAGTCTCGTTTTTAGAGAATGCGTAGAAACAAAGATCAGCACGTGAGAATGAATTTCTAGAAGGAAATGAGCAATTTAGCCTGAACGTTTACCGGAAAACAATTCCATTCTGTTTCGATGATAAACGTGTCCACGTGGAATCATTTTCATTTTATTAATGAATATGAAAGTGTTGGTAAAAATTCAAAAAGGCAAAAAATGAATTTTTTTTTAATTCAAATAATATCTCAATTTTGCCAAACCAGCCTTGTGTCAAAATTGGACCATATTAACAGGGGATCTTGGAAATTCCCACTGACTAGTTAGAGCAAGGTCCACCCCAGTGAGGGCAGTTCTGAGGAAGACCTCTGGCTGGGTGAAGGCTGGAGGGACTGCATGTTCTCCGAGGATCCTCCGGGCACCAACTGGGACATACTGGCCACCAGCCTGGCTCCACCCTCTCCTCCACGCCCAGGAGCAGTGGTCCTGCCTCCGCCCCGCCAGGCCCGCCAGGGGAAACCCAGAAAAGCAGACACCCAAGCTCCTCCTGCCATGGCTTTTCCTCTGCGAAGTCAGGCTCTGGCCAGCTTACTGAGGACTCAAAACGTTCCACACGGGCTCCGGCTATAACTTGCTAAAGGGATCCAATGGGCGATTTATCTAGTTTTCCAAACTAGAGCCTTTTGGGAAGCCAGCACATGTAGCCCTGGTGGCACAGTGGTTAAGAACTCGGCGGCTAACCAAAAAATGGGCAGGTCCAATCTACCAGCTGCTCCTTGGAAACCCTATGAGGCAGTTCTACTCTGTCCTATAGGGCCGCTGTGAGTTGGAATCAACTCGACGGCACCAGGTTTGGTTTTTTTTTATTTGTTTCCTTTAAGACCTGATTTGAACCGGTGGCCATCAACAGCGAAGCTCCTTCAGATAATGGAGAATTGTTACGTGTCACATTGGGCGCTGTCGAGTCGATTCCGACTAATTGCAACCCCATGTGTTAGAGCAGAACTGCCCCACAGGGTTTTCTAGCCTGTCGTCTTTTTGGAAGCAGATCTCTAGGCCTTTCTTCCACGGAGCTGCTGAAAATTAGCAGGAATTTATGTCGCCTATATAGTCGACTTTTTTTATATAGTCTGTGCTTCAAGCACGATCACTTATTAGCAGAAGGAAGGTCTAACACCTTGATTTCAGGGCTCAGCAAATACAAGTGTTAACTCTGAGTCCCTGCTGAGACTTAAAAGCCTTGTAAAAAATTTTTTAAAAAGCAAAATGCAGGAGAAGGTGGAATGTGTGGCTGACTGCCTCCATGAACAGCTGCCTCCTCTGCCGTGAGACCAGACGAACTGGATGGTGCCCAGCTACCGTTACTGAACATGTTGACCAAAGATTCTAGAGAAGAACCCTGATCAAAAGGGGGGAAATGCAAAACAGAATTTCAAATTCTCTTAGACTACAGACTTTCTGGAGCCACCAAGGCTGGATGAACCCCTGAAACTACTGCCCTGAGTTAATCTTTAAGCCTTAAACCAAAAATAGGCTCCGAAGTCTTCTTAAAACCAAACAATAAAAGACCAAAAACCAAACCCAGTGCCGTCCAGTCCATTCCGACTCATAGTGACCCTACAGGACAGAGTAGAACTGCCCCATAGAGTTTCCAAGGAGTGCCTGGCAGATTAGAACTGCCAACCCTTTGGTTAGCAGCCATAACACTTAACCACTATGCCACCAGGGTTTCCAAACCAAACAGTAGTTTAGCTAAAACCAACCCCACTGCCGTTTAGTCCATTCTGACTCATAGAGGCTGTATAGGACACAGTAGAACTGCCCCATAGAGTTTCCAAGGAGCGCCTGGCAGATTCGAACTGCCCACCCTTTGGTTAGCAGCCATAGCACTTAACCACTGTGCCACCAGAGTGTTGGCCTGAGTGTTATGCTTGGGATCAAAATGACAACAGCAACTTGAAAAATTAGATAGTAACTTTAAAGGGGCAGTGAATTTATGTTAATGGGGGAGGGTCTCAACAACAAAATAAATCAATTTTAAAAGCAAAATGCAAACGCATGAAAACTCAGTGTTACACTTGTTTTCATGGAAGCTAGCTATTCTGACAAACAGGGCTTCTTTCCTAGAGGCAATGAACAACAGGGCCCTAGTTCATCTGAGTGGGCTCAGTCCGGTGTGCCACGGTTCAATTAGCTAATCCAGTGGGATGGGAAAATGTGTTTAGAGGGAACCTTCGGGATAAATCACCAGTCTGTCCTGTACACGTGGGAATGTAAAAAGGGGGGCTGCGCCCATCTCCCAGGGGGCTCTTACTGGAATCACGCGGACGCCGGGGTGGGCCGCCCCTTCCCGTGGCCAGGCGCCCAGGGGCACTACCGCGGGGCTCCTGCGCGGGGCCAGCAGCGAGGACAGGAAGTGGACGTTGTAGGCGGGCGGCGGGGCCCGAGCCAGCAGGGCGTCCTCCATCGGGCTGAGCTCGGGGAGACCCGGGTACTCCGCAAGGCCCTCCTGGTCGTCGCGCTCGTCCTCCAGCTCCACCTTGACCTTGGCCTGGCAATCGGCGCCCGGCGGCGGGGAGGTGAGCGCCCGCAGGAGCGGCTCTTTGGGGTCGGCGGCACTCAGGTAGGCGTCTTTGAAGACGTGGAACTGGTCCCCCTCGCGCTGGACGGCCGCCGGGGCCTGCAGGACCATGTTCTCAGACGCGAACGGACCCTCGGCGCCGAACAGGTCCGGCACCAGCTCGTCTTCGGGGCTGCACAACCCGCCGAACACAGGGGCCTCGTCCATGTCGGCAGAGGGGACCGCGGCCGGACATCACCCTGCGCCCGGCTCGATCCCACCAGGAGCCGCACCTGCAACCACGAGGGCAGGTGAGGGGCACCCCGAGCCTGGCCACCTGGGAGGGGGCCCCGCCGCCCCTCGGGGATGACCAGGGGGTTCCTACGCCCCGGAGATGTTGGGGGGGTCCTACCGCCCACCCCCACCCCGCATAGATGGGGGGTCCTGCCACCCCCCTGAGATGACGGGGTTCTGCAGCACCGAACTGAGATGACTGGGATCCCGCCGCCTCCTGAGATGACGCAGGGGGTCCCTACCCCTAAGATGACCTGGTGGTCCCGCCGTCCACCCCGCCACATAGATGATGGGGTTCCGCCGCCCCCTGAGATGACAGAGGGGGGTCCGGCCACCCCCCTGAAATGACTAGAGTCCCGCCGCCCCGTGGGATGACAGAGGGGGTGTCCCACCGCCCCCTGAGTTGATGGAGGGGGTCCCGCCAGCCCCCGAGATGGAGGAGGGGGGGGGTCCTGCCGCCCCGATGGCTAACTAGGGGTCTCCCCATCCACGGGGGTACCAGGGCCCTCGGAACCTCCCCCTCCGCAGATCCCGAAGCCCGGCCCGGGAGGTCGCGGTAGGCCCGGGGTGGCCGGGGTCTGGGGCATCGCAGGTGAGCCTCTTCGGGGGACACACCTGGGTGGCGAGGCTGGAGCGACCAGCGGGGATGTGGGGCGGTCCCTCAGCTCTCGGCCGGCAGTTGGCCGTTGGGAGGGGGCGGGGGCGTCGGGTGGGCGGGGGGCGGAGCGCGTATGGGCGTGGTCAAAGAAGGGGCGTGGTCAGGGAGGGCGTGGTCAGGGTGAGGCCCAGGAGTGGAGTGGGGAGGGGCAGGGGCAGAACTGGGGACGCTGGGGCCAGACCTGGGGGCCCTGCGTACAGAGGCCAGGGCGGGGCCAAAGGAGCTGGGCAAGCCAGGGGGCGGGGCGTGTGCAGAGCAGGGAGGGGCCAGAGGGGTGGGGCGGGGCCTAGGGCAGGGCTTGTGGACAGCAGGGTGGGGCCAGAGGGGTGGGGCGGGGCCTAGGGCAGGGCTTGTGGACAGCAGGGAGGGGCCAGAGGGGGTGGGGCGGGGCCTGGGGCAGGGCTTGTGGACAGCAGGGTGGGGCCAGAGGGGTGGGGCGGGGCCTAGGGCCGGGCTGGAGGACAGCAGGGTGGGGCCGGGGAGCGAAGTGGAGCGCCGCTAGGGTGCAAGGGGGTGGGAAGAGAGAAGAGCAGAAGGGCAGGCCCGGGAGCGCTGAGAGTAAGAGAACAGGGTGCTGGGAGGAGGGGCGTGGCCTGGAAGTGGGAAGAGGTAGGGGTGGGGCCGGTGATAGTGGGGCAGATCTCGTGGAGTGGGGTGGGGCCGGGGAGGCAGACAGGGAAGTGGGCCAGAGCGGTCGTGGACTCAGCCTCTTCAGGCTCAGTGGGGAAACTGAGGCCCCCCCTCCCAGAGGGAATCTGAGGCAGGGCTGGGTGGACCCTCCCAACTTTCTTTTAAATTGTACTTTAGGTGAATGTTTACAGCTCAAGTGAACCTCTCATACAAAATTTTATACACATATTGTTTCGTAACCGTAGTTGTAATCCTAGAATGTGACAGCACACTCTCCCTTTCCACCCTGGGTTTCCCCGTGTCCGTCTAACCAGCTTCTGTCCTTTCCTGCCTTCTCATCCTGCCTCTGGACAGGAGCTGCCCATTTGGTCTTGTGTAAGAAGCACACTCTTCACGAGTATTATTTTATGCTTTACAGACCAGTCCAATCTTTGTCTGAAAAGTGGTCTTCAGGAAAGGTTTTAGCTCTGGGTTAGCAGAGCGTCTGGGGGCCATGGCTTCAGGGGCTCCTCCAGCCTCAATCAGACCATTAAGTCTGGTCTTTTTAATAGGTTTTGAGTTCTGCTCCTGACCCCTCTCCAGTTCCATGGGGACTCTGTTGTGTTCTCTGTCAGGGCGGTCACTGGCGGCAGCCGGGCACCATCTAGTTCTTCCGGTCTCAGGCTGATGGAGTCTCTGGTGTACGTGGCACTTTTGTCTCTTGGACTCATATTTTCTTCATCTTTGTTTTTCTTCATTCTCCCTTTCTCCAAGTGGGCTGGGAACAAACTGATGTCTTAGACGGCCGCTCGAAAGCTTCTAAGACCCCAGACACCACTCACCAAGGTGGGCTGCAGAACATTTTCTTCATAAACTTTGTTAGGCCAATTGGACCTAGATGTCCCCCAAAACCATGGTCCCCAGACCCCAGCCCCAGCTCCTCTCCCTCGATAAAATGTATTTTTTCTGCATTTGAGCTGCTCAGGAAAGGGCAGAGAAGAGTCTGCACCTGTTCCATCTTCTGTAGGTAAGGCTGCCAGAAGTTAGCTTTTCCCCTAATTATATAATACGTAAATTTTCCCACTAGAATACTGCAGATGAAGCTGAAGCTCCCTTGAGCACGGTTCCCAGCCACACTGCCTTTCAAACAGGGGATCACTAAGTTTGTCGTGGATCTTTTTAGCCCCTCCCCCATGTATTTACACGGATATGTATGTATTCAAACCAAACAAAACCCATTGCCCTGGAGTCGATTCCGGACGTCATAGGTCAGAGTAGAACTGCCCCAGAGAGTCTCCGGGGCTGTATATCTTTACAGAAGCAGACTGCCACATCTCTCCTGCAGAGCCGCTGATGGATTTGAACTGCTGATCTTTGGGTTAGCAGCCGAGTGCTTAACCTCTGTGCCACCGGGACTCTTCTACGTATTTATAAAAAAAAAAAACCTGTTGCCGTGGAGTCGGTTCCTACTCACAGCAACCCTACAGGCCAGAGCAGAACTGCCCATAGGGTCTCTAAGACTGTAAATCTTTACGCAAGCAGACTGCCACGTCTTTCTCCCGTGGAGGGGCTGGTGGGTTCAAGCTACGGACTTCTCAGCCAGCAGCTGAGCACTGTGCCACCAGGGCTCCTTGAAACAGGGCTTAAAAAAAAACATGCAGTAAAAAAAAAAAACTGTCTCCACCGAGGTGACTCTGACTCATGGCGATCCCATGTGTGTCAGTAGAATCGTGCGCCATAGGGTTTTCAATGGCTGATTTTTGGGAAGTAGATGGCCAGGACTTTCTTCTAAGGTGCCTCTGGCTGGACTCAAACTGCCAACCTTTTGTTAGCAGCTGAGCACGATAACTGTACTATTCAGGGACTCCCTGGCATACAGTAGGTGCTCAATAAACTGTTGAGAAAATTGAAAATTCATGCATTCACTTAATAGATATGTATTGAGCACCTACTTACTATGTGCCAGGCACTGTTCTGGACATTAGGACAAGGGAATAGATGAATAAATGAATGTAAAGTGAAAAATCAGTGGGCCCAACTTACACACTGCCTGTCTCCATCTAATGATGTCTCCATCAAATCCAGCAATATCTGCTCTGCCTGCTCGGGGCTTTTTTTGGCGTATCTTCATCTCCCACCTTTGTCCCAGGTGCCTGAGCCTGTTACAGTGGTCCTTGCTTTATCATCTCCTTGTTGTCGCAGGCTGCTGTCGAGTCTGTCCTGACTCGTGATGACCCCAGGCACGACGAAACCAAACACTATCCCCACGGTTACATTAGCTGATTTTTGGAGGTAGATTGCCAGGCCTTTCTTCCTAGTCCATCTTAGTGTGGAAGCTCTGCTGACACCTGTTCAGCATCTGTTGGGGGAATGGTCTACCTCTGTGTCTCCCACCCAGGCAGCCTAAGTAAAAGCCTTGGGCCCAGAACATTCTCTGATAAGGAGTCTGGGAATTGGGCTGGTAATTAGGCTCTCCTTAGTTCCTTATCTTAATCAGAGAAGCCTTCCACCTGTTCTGGGCACACAGTATCTTTCTCTGTTTTTTGCACACGCACAGGCATCACACAGCACCTGGCCCGCCCCACCTTTATATCTGTTCGCGGCAGGGACGGAATAGCGTCTCTCGTGCTATGGCAACAGAGGGGGAACCTGCCAGATTGTAAGAACCAGCCTCGAGGGGTGGACTGAAGGGGAAACAGGCTTTGCTAGGCTGAACACGAGTGCCATCATGTGATCTGTTAGTTCACTACCGTTTGCTGAGTTATTCTTATGTAAACCCCTGGCCTGTAGCCACTATAATCCACCACCACTATGAAACCTCTGCCCTCCCACTGTGGGGTGCAGAGATCTGCTTTGGTCCTGAAGCCGCCCAGGACTTGCCTTGTCTGAAGTCTCCCTAATAAAACTCCTTTGCTGCCATCCTGGAGTTGCTGCCTCTTTCTTCAGTCTCTCGGCCCCCTCCAATTTTGGAGGCAAATTTCAAGTTACTGGTCTGTGCCTGGACAGCATCACAGCAACACCCAAGCCTCCACCGACGGACAGGTGGAGGCGTGCCTGAGGTGCACTGGCTGGGAATCGAACCTCAGTCTCCTGCATGAAAGGCGAGAATTCTACCACTGAACCTCATATCGTTCTACCACTGAACCTCATATCATTCTACCACCTCATATCACCTCCTTAGTGTAACAAAACAGATGACCAGATACAGTTTAATAATTTTATTAATGATGACCTACATTCACTCTGTGCGTATCTAAGATTTACATCCTAAAGAGCATATTGTATGTACATACAGTGGGCAGTCCAAGATCGCAAATGCAACCCACAGCTCTGTAAGGGCTGTGATCTGTTCCAAATTAAATTAAATACATAACACTCTTCCCTTCCCCGCTCAACATGTACAATAAAAACTCAATCTTTCTTCTTTTAAGGAATATAAAATTGCATTGATAACTGCACTGATTAACCACAATGACATTCGAACATTTAAAACCTGAGAGACAAGCCCAAATATATTTGACGGCTAACATGTCCGCACTCGAATTCGTGCGTGAACCCTAGTGTAATACAGATTGGTCAGTGGTTTAGTGGAGAGTGCATGGTTTTAGGCTGCTCTCGTGGTGATTAGCGCTGGCCGGCTGTGGTGTTGGACTGGAAGCCACACTTGACCGGGGAGAGGGCCTTCCCGCCTCTAACCTCCTTAACTACACGCTGCGAACAATCGGGGCAGGGGGAGGGGGTTTGTTACTGTGGTTGGTATCGTTTTGTCTTCTGTTTTCATTTCTTCTTGTTTTTAGGAGGGGAAAAAAAATCTTTGGCCCATTTAGGTGGGATTTTTACATGACAAATAGGCAAATGAAATACGCATATGCTCTTTAGCAAGTGCCTTCGTCCACTCCGATAGTTCAGCCCTCGTGTTTGTCATACTGGACAGCAGAACCCCTAAGGAGGGAAGCCCCACAAGAATAAAAGTGGTCAGAAAAATAAATACGCAATTAAAAAGGTGGACAGGCAAGCTTGTCATTGTGGCCCAGAGGCAGTGGGAATTTCATCGCATGATACTTTATTTTTACATCAAGTACTGAAGAAGATTCAGTGCATAATTGTTTCTTGGTCAAATGTGACTCTCTCTGAAGAAAGCACTCCCATCAAAACGACAGGCTGTGTGGAGACCTAGCACCCGTGACCTGCAGCAGTTCTATCTGCCACCAAGATGACCTGGCGGATGGTTCCCATCGCCCCCAGAATGGGTCTTCTTTCTCTGCAGGTGGGATTAAAGAATCCTCCTGGCCCTTTCTCAGGTTCTGCTCCTTTCTTGGTAGTAAATCTTGTGCTCTCCTCTGTTGGGGTAAGCTAAAGTAACCCTGAGGCATGTATTATGTTCTATTCTTCGGTGAACTCCCCAGACACATACTATTTGACCGTTTTGTCCCTTGCTCCCCAGCTCAGTCACACACCACTTAGCTCCTTTTTTGCTTCGTTATGAGAGGAAGGCATTTCAGTTAGGGGAATCCAGCACAGCTGCCTTCATAAGGGAAGTCTCCTTTGTATGGATAGGGGGCAACCACAGGAAAAAGTGTATTTAGGGTTATCTGTACTCAGTTCAACTGAGAGGGGAGTAATACACCCACAATTCCACAAATAAATCCTTCAGTCTCCCTTGCATTTAGGGCCTTTCGTGATTAAGGCACTGAGTTTTGAAGACATACAAGGTCAGTGAAGCTACAGACATGACCACTACCTTCCTTAAAATAAGAGAGGCAAACACAGACTACCAAACTAGACAATGACAGAGCTACCCGCAGTGACAATAATCTGTTTCCAAAAGCATAGCACGTTTAGCTAATGTATTATATGAGTGTTACCTGTGACTGTTAACACCTCCGACTTGGACAACCCCTTTTCTTTTAACAAAACAAACGCTGGCATTGCTCTGGTAAAGTTAAATGCCCTTCAGGCCCAGGTATTCAGTCACCACTGAGGAGGAAGGCTGTTTCCACTTCCAGGAGATGTGAAGTCATAGCCCCACTAATCCCTCAATGAGCTCAGCAACGTTCCAATCCCTTAATAAACACGAGCTGGTGCCAAGATTTTAGGGGGACCTTACCAAATGGTCACAGAGTGACCCGGGAGTAGTATGAAGATATACCCGGAAGTAGTAGGGTTATATTTCACAAGACGGAGGCTACTATTCTAGAAAAACAAAAAGACCAAATCTTTGCTGGAAGGAAAACTTCTGAATTTTTTTTAAGAGTAATTTTTCACCCTGAACTACCCTCAGGATTAATACCTATTTTTCATTTGGTTTTTATGAAAAGAGTTCTCTTCCTTTTGGAGTGGCTCTCTGGAATTATTTTTTGGAATTACAACTGAACCCAAACAGAGTGATGATGTCCACCATGGCTTGTTTCAGGTGCTTCCCAAAGCGATGAGAGTCCTTGAATTTAAAAAACAGAAAACACAACCATGAAAGTGTGGAAGTGCCCACATCTCAAGCCTCTTCAATTTTAACCCAATTCAAAGACTTGAAATTCCTCTTTTTTGCCAATTCTCTACTCACTGGCCCAATCACCAGCTTACACAGTCAGTCTGGGGGAATGTGCAGGTGACATACAGCAGTCTGTGTGTTGGCGGGGTGTGTTTTTTAATCTGACGCCTCCCCTGAGGCCACTGCTTTACAGAGAGCACAGTCAGAAGCCGATGAATCCCAGTTCTCCCGTCACCAGTGAACCTGTGGTACTGTTTGCCAGGCTGCGTACACCGTGGAAAGGGGAAGACAGGCAAGGATAAGTGTACCATGTTCTGAGGAAGACATCTGTCCCACCCACAAAAGGACTCTGCAGATCTCTGATGTCACCTGTGGATATTTCTCAGCATGTACAGATCCCTGTGAGTCGCATGTGTATATTTCTCAGCATGTACAGATCCCTGTGAGTCGCATGTGGATATTTCTCAGCATGTACAGATCCCTGTGAGTCACATGTGTATATTTCTTAGTGTGTGCAGATCCCTGTGAGTCGCATGTGTATATTTCTTAACATGTGCAGATCCCTGTGAGTTACGTGTGTATATTTCTCAGCATGTACAGATCGCTGTGAGTCGCATGTGGATATTTCTCAGCACGTACAGATCCCTGTGAGTCGCATGTGGATATTTCTCAGCACGTACAGATCCCTGTGAGTCGCATGTGTATATTTCTCAGCATGTACAGATCCCTGTGAGTCGCATGTGGATATTTCTCAGCATGTACAGATCCCTGTGAGTCGCATGTGGATATTTCTCAGCATGTACAGATCCCTGTGAGTCGCATGTGTATATTTCTTAGTGTGTGCAGATTCCTGTGCAGTCACGTGTGTATATTTCTTAACATGTGCAGATCCCTGTAAGTTACCTGTGTATATTTCTTAGCATGTGAAGATCCCTGTGAGTCACATGTACATATTTCTTTGCGTATGCTCGCTATTCTTAGTCTACTCTTTAAGGGTTATGGAAAGTCTGAAAGTTATAGAAGCAGTCTGTCACTTAAGATTTGAAACTACTGATATCAGCACAGATAAAAAACATTTTAAATCAAATATGATGTATTTCTTTAAAGCTAGGCTCAGAGAATTTGAAATTTATTTATCTGAAAATTTTCAAACCAAGAAAAAGTAAATGATGAAGTTGAAATTTTACGTCCAATGAAGGATGTCCTCCCCTTGGCCCCGCTTTAGAGAAGGGAACTTCCTGTCCTCACAGTCCCCTTGGCCCCACTTTAGAAGAAGGAACTTCCTGTCCTCACGGTCCCCTTGGCCCCGCTTTAGAGAAGGTAACTATCTGTCCTCATGGTCCCCTTGGCCCCACTTTAGAAGAAGGAACTTCCTGTCCTCACAGCCCCCTTGGCCCCTCTTTAGAGAAGGGAACTTCCTGTCCTCAGGGTCCCCTTGGCCCCACTTTAGGGAAGGGAACTTCCTGTCCTCAGGGTCCCCTTGGTTCTACCTTAGAGAAGGGAACTTCCTGTCCTCAGGGTCCCCTTGGTTTTACCTTAGAGAAGGGAACTTCCTGTCCTCAGGGTCACCTCGGCCCCACTTTAGGGAAGGGAACTTCCTGTCCTCAGGGTCCCCTTGGTCCCACCTCATAGAAGGGAGCTTCCTGTACTCACGGTCTCAGGGCTGGAGAACTTGGAAGAGATGTGGAAGTTGATGAGCTTCTCCCCCACCAGGATGTACGACACGCCGTAACCATCGTCAGCGACCTGCAGAACAAGAGGCTTACGGGGTGCTGGGAAACGAGGCCATATGAAAAAGAGAATCTGAAACGTTTTAAATCCACCCCACGTCTGTCAGTTGGTCATACCATGGTGGTTTAAGTGTTGACATAGTGCTGGAAGCTCTGCCACTGCTATTTCAAATACCAGCAGGGTCACCTGGGGTGGACAGGTTTCAGTGGAGCTTCCAGACTAAGACAGACTGGGAAGAGAGGCCTGGTGATCGACTTCCGAAAATTAGCCAGTGAAAACCCTATGGATCACAACAGAATACTGTCCAATAGAATGCTGGAAGACGAGCCCTCTAGGTTAGAAGGCACTCAAAATACACAGTGGTCATAACAATGGACTCAAACACGCCAACGATTGTGAAGATGGCACAGGACTGGCACAGGACCACCTTGTTCTGTTATATATGGGGTCACCATAAGTTGTAGCTGACGCGACGGCAACTAACAACATTTAAATACAAGGCTGCCTTTGACATCGCTGTTAGTAATCAGCTGGAATCCTTCAGGGCAGGCCACCTGTAATGTCGTGAGGAGCACTCGCAAATGAGATGGGTCTGAGATGGCGGAGATGGGCGGGCGCTATGTCCCTGGAACTGGCGGCTTGGTGTATGCGGACACCCCGCTCCACTTACCGGACCAAAGCCCCCTCCGCTGGACACGTATTCTGGATTCCTTTCCAGGTCAAACAGCTCAACCTGCTGTTGAGGGGTCTGGCTGGTGGACAACCTCCAAGGCTCAGATAAGACCTTTTGAGTAAAACAAAGACAGCTGAATCAGGAAACGTCCCAATGACACTCCCTAATCCCACGCTCTGCCGTCACTGCAGAGCCCTGGTGGGAAGACATAAGAAGTTGGCTCCGTCTTCTGACTGTTTTAGACTTCCACCAGCTCAAGGCAGTGTATCTGCAGAGAGGGCACAAAGCAGGTGATGTCACCTGGATGGGACGCGGCCAATGCCAGCTAACAACATCTCAGGCAGAAAAAGTGGCAGGTCCATCAAATAAGATTTAGATGGGGGCAGTGGTGTGCTGGAGCCGACTCATGCCAGTGCCCACGAGCCAACTGGTATATTACCAGAAATGCTTCAAGCCAGTGGTTAAACATAGCCATTCAAGAAAAATTAAATTTTATAAACTTACAATTAAATTATATTTAAAACATGGACGATAAACGCTCAGAACTCATCCCTTCGTGGTTATTTTGGTCCATTTCACTATTATCTATGCTCTCGAGGTTACTTATGTTTATTAAGTCAGTAGGATGAGGTAGTGGTGGCTCAGTGGTAGAATTCTCGCCTCCCATGCGGGAGACCCAGGTTCGATTCCCGGCCAGGGCGCCTCGTGTCCAGCCACCACCCGTCTGTCAGTGGAGGCTGGTGTGTTGCCACGACGCTGAACAGGTTTCGGCAGAGCTTCCAGACGAAGGCGGATGAGGCAGAGAGGCCTGGCAATCTACTTCCAAAGAAATCAGCCAGTAAACACTCTGTGGAGCATAGTTCTACTCAGACACCCACAGGGTAGCTGGGAGTCGAAACTGACTCAGTGGCAATGGGTAGTAGTAGCAGTTGGATGTTGTGGTGTTTGGGTGCCGTCAAGTCGGCCACCGACTCACAGAGACTCCACGTGTGACGGAGTAGAACTTCCCCAAAGGGTTTTCTTGGCTGTGATCTTTATGGGGGCAGATTGCCAGGCCTTTCTTCCATGGAGCTGCTGGGTAGGTTCAAGCCACCAACCTTTTGGTTAGCAGCATAGTGCTTAACCGTTGTGCCACCAGGGCTCCTTAGTAGGAGTTCAGCCAGCAAACTGACTGAAGAAGTGACTTACTTCCTTAAGAAAAGGGGAGTCGACGGCCAGGTACTTGGACACCACATAGAGGCAGAAGAGGTGGCGATCGATGCCAGAGCCTGTCATCGCCAGGCGGTACAGCAGCTGATGCTTCTCAGAGGCCATCCTGAATAACCTGAGCCGATGTTCGACCTAAGTCACAGAGAACAGGAGTGATACGCAGGGGGCATTTCAGGTTGTATGGGGCAGGTCTGAGCCTCAAAATGAACAGCAACGGGCCTCTTCCTCAGCATGGTCACTAGCCCGGGGGCCCTCTGGTGGGATGCACCCAACACCCACCGAGGAGCCCCACTGACCACCTGCCCCTTCCTCAGACTTGTGCCACGAGTGGGGGTGGTCCGAGGCCACGGAGGGGCAGCTTGTTGGAAGCACGTTTGCTGTACCCTCTGCGCAGCCCATGCAGTGTTATCTCACCGTTCACGCAAACGAGCTCACTCAAAAGGCTCAGGGGCTCACAGTTGAACAAGGATTAAAACCAGCTGCCGTCAGGTCGATTCTGACTCATGGCAACCCCGTGGGTGTCAGAGTAGAACTGTGCTCCATAGGGTTTTTTTTTTTCTCAATAATATTTCACTGTGTTTTTGGTGAAAGTTTACAGAGCAAATTAGGTTCCCATGTAACAATTACTACACAAATTGTTCAGTGACACTGGTTATGTTTTTCACAACATGTCAACACTCTCATTCCTTCCTTCTGGCTATTTCTCTTCCAGTCATCTGGTCTCCCTGTTGTCTCTCCCTTTCATCTTTGCTTTAGCGTCACTGTTGACCATTTGGTCTCCTACAGATGGCTCTCCATAGCGTTTTCAAGACTGATAATTGGAAGTAGATTGCCAGGCCTTCCTACTGAGGTGCTTCTCTATGGCTTCAAACCCCCAGCCTTTTGGTTAGTGACTGAGTGCTAACCAAAAGGAGCCCAGGGACTCCTTCAGGAGGTTTTATGAGCCTCACACCTCACTGACTGAAAATGGAGTTGGGTCCCCCTCAGTGACCCACAATGTCACCATGGGCTGTAAATTACCTTTCAAAGGGGTCTGGCTACCAACTCAATTCAAATGGCCCTTCTGGGCCTCTACATCTGACCCCAAAAGACAGCTTCGGGCTGTTTTCAGCTCTGCTAAGTGAGCCAGTAGACCAGGGAAACACAGTGCCGTTTAAGCAGAGGCCTGCTGAGCCTGTGACCCACCCATTCGAGACCTGATCTTCAGGTCTGTTTTGTCTTTTCAAAGAACCGAGTGACATCGCTGGCACAAGTTTCCTTCCATAACCCCATTTGCTTATTGACATCACCAAGGTTTCTTACAGTTTTCATCATACACATGAGTAACCCAGATAGAATCTGCAGGGGACACTGTCTCATTCTAACAGTAAGTGACACTCTTCCATGGATACATGGACTCATGAAAAGAAAACCCAGCGGCACCACAAAGTTCGTGTTCTGCATCCCAGTGAAGTGAGTAGGATCTGTGGTCTTAAAAGCTTGCTAGCGGTCAACTAAGATACAACTATTGGTCTCTACTTGTCAGGAGCAAAAGACAAAGAAGGAAACCAAAGTCTCAGAAAAGAAACTAGTCTACAGGGCGGACAGCCTCCATGAGCCACGGTCTCATCTGCACTGAAACCAGGAGAACTAGATGGTGCCCAGCTACCACTATCAACCATTCTCATCAGGGCTACAACAGACGGACCCTGACAGAACAGGAGAAAGATGCGGACTAGAGCTCAGATTCTTAAAAAAGTCCAGACGAACTGGACCAGCGGAGACTAGAAGAGTCCTGTAGACTACTGCCCTGAGATACTCTTTAGACCTTGAATCGAAACTATCCCCCGAGGTCACCTTTTAGCTAACTAACAGATTGGCACACAAAATAAAGGGTATTACCCATGAGTACAGCGCTCCATTAAAAACCATCTGTATGAGACCAAATGGTCGACGCTGCCTCTTAAGCAAAGGTGACGAGATAACAGGGCAGGGAAACTAGAGCACTGGAAATGGAACCACTAGAAGGCAATTAAAGAGAACGCTGACACATTGTGAAAAAGGTAACTTAATGTCACTGAACAATTTGTACAGAAATCGTCAAATGGGAACGTCATTTGTTGTGTAAACTTTCACCGAAAACAATAGAATACTATTTTTTTTTTTTTAAAAAAAAGAAAAGAAAACCCAAGTCATGAGCTTTTGAGAAGGCTACAGAGCACAGTTGCACTGGTTGCCATGACTCGGGGTTGACTTGACAGCAGCTAGCTTTTTATGCTAACGTCAAGACCACTGAAGTCTAATCTGATTTGTAGAAGTTACAGTCAGACAGCGAAGGACATAACAATCTCTTGGTACATGCCTGCTCGTTGGAAAGCCCCCTTTCTGGTCCCTGGGAAGAGGTGGAACACAGAGAAAGCTGGTCACGGCATCAGGGTAGAAAGTGTGAGTCTGACTGGAGGCGAGAAGATGGGACGTTGGTGCTGAGACTCCTTCCTGGGAAGCATGTGGCACCCCGGCTTGCGCACACTCACCGTCTGGCCTGGGTCCATCATGGCCAGCACAAAGTTGCAGGACTCTGCGGTACAGGAGCGTACGGTCTCTGTCCTGCCCTCGCGGAAGAGCCGTGTCATGGAGGCTTCGTATGTCAGGCAGAATTTGCCCATGTCCTAGGAAAGGAAGAGCACTTTAATACGAGGCCAGGTGGATCCACAGAACCCAGAGCTCAAGATGCCATAGGTCAAGGTCAGCAAGGAGAAGCCAACGCTGCCATCGGCGTCAGGTTTAGTCATTGTCAGAGTTTTTACACACAGTTACATGGCAGGCAGACAGAGATGTCGTTAGCTTTGGGAAGGGCTCGGGCAGGGAGTGAGGAGTCCAGTTTCTGGGGAACCCAGGCTTCCGTTTCAAGATGCACCTGATGCCATCACACAGCCTCCTGGGCATCACATACCTCGACTACATTCCCTTCATGCTAGCCTAACAGAAGAAATGAACAAATGGGTGTCAGAAGTAGCAACTGAAATGCTCCTTCAAAGCCAGCAGGTGTGTTTCTGGTTGAAAGGGAGAAGATGAACATTGGCCCCGAGACTCCTTCATAGAAAGCACTGTGCTGTCCTGGCTCATGGTGACCAGGTTCAGGTGGACCGGAAAGGACAGGCAGCAGTGGGTGGGCCCAGTTTACTCCCGACCAAACACTTCTTTGGGTGTTGGGGTGGGCCCTGGTGACCTGGCTCATCTCCAGGGGATGTCCTGCACAGCTGGTGCTGCTCATCAATCCAGGGGAGGGTGAACTTCAGGGGCGATTCGGCTGGCCCAGTGTATACTCGCTTGTGTGCGGGCTGCCCGCAGTGTGGACCGTGGAACTGCCCACAGCTCGTACCAGGCCAGACAGGACTAGGATCAGCTGTGACTGGGAAAGACCAGGGCTCTGCTGCAGGCTGCAAGACACACTAACCCATGCGCACTGTGATCCAGTGCTGCCTTCTGGGGAGAGGAGCACCCCAAAGACAGAGGGGAGCAGCCCAGACAAGGGATCCCTGGAACAAGACAGTATTAAACACCAGGACACGAAACGAGGGCATCAGCCAAGAAAGGAGGTATTTAATGACAACAGAGCACTCCAAGCCAAAGCAGCACTATGGAAGGGGGCCCTGGGCTGAGCTCCGGGATGCCCCCAAGCCGGGGGCCTCGCAGGAATCTCTCCCTCCGCCCATGGACCAGCTCACGCTTGCACAACTTTCCCGCTCACTGTACAGGGAGAGGCGGAGAGGGTGAGGAAACGAGCAGATGGTTTTGCTTGTCTCCAGCCTGTGGTTTTCTACACTGAAGGCTTCCATAGCACCCTCTTGGTCAACATAAAACACCACGAACTTACAACAGCCTTCCTTTAAGACCTCAGTTACCAAAACCCTCCTGGGTGGAGACCAAGAGGAGCTCCCTTTCTACGTTCTACCCTTCGAGAACGTCTCCTGACTACACGGGTTCTCAGGGAGGCTCATTATGAAGAAGTGGGAGGAGGAGCAGGAGACACAGGCAGAAAGTACAACTTTGGTATTTCAGTCATTAATAAGGGTTAACGTGGAATAGACGGTGCCACGGTTTATTTGAAATCAACTCTCCAATGCCAAACTTGAATTGTATTAAGTTGTCAAACAACCATGCATTATACTCACACTTTTGAAAAACGATCATCTAAAAACCTTTTGGCAAATGCCCTGGATGTTAGTGCAAGAGCCCCCACTCAAGCTCAGAGCCCACCACAGAGTCAAGACCACTTAACCTGCTGCGACCAGCCATCGGGAGGAAGGGCGGCCGCTGACATCGCCAAGGCAGCACCAGACTCTAGGGGCAGGATCAAACACAAAGTTGGCAAAGACACTGACACTTGGGGCGTGAGATACAAACCCATGACACCCTAGGGCTGCTACCACGTGCCTGGCTGCTTAGGGTGGCGGGACCTGGGGATCGTCCACCTCTAGTTTCCAAATGAAAAATAAATATGACCCCAAAGCAGAAAGCAAGTCAGTGTTGATTTGAACTGGAACCGCTCCATAGGGTTTTCTTGGTTGTAATCTTTACAGAAGGAGCCCTGGTGGCACGGTGGTTAAGAGCTCGGCTGCCAACAAAAGGTTGGCAGTTTGAATCCACTAGCCACTCCTTGGAAATCCTATGAGGCAGTTCTATTCTGTCCTATAGGGTTGCTATGAGTTGAAATTGACTCAACGGCAACGGGTTTAGGTTTTTTTGGAATCTTTATAGAAGCAGATCACCATGGTCTTTCTTCCATGGTGCCATGGGTTAATTGTGTCCCCCAAAATATGTGTATCAATATGGCTAGGCCATCATTCCCAGTATTGTGTGATTGTCCACCATTTTGTCATCTGATGTGACTTTCCTATGTGTAGTAAAGCTCTCTCTATGATGTCGATGAGATGGGATCAGTGGCAGTTATGTTAACGAGGCAGGACTCAATCTATAAGATTGGATTGTGTCTTGAGCCAATCTCTTTTGAGACATAAAAGACAGAAGGGAGCAGAGAGATATGGGGACCTTATACCACCAAGAAAGCAGCACCAGGAGCAGAGGGAGTCCTTTAGACCCAGGGTCCCTGTACCAAGAAGCTCCTAGACCAGAGGAAGATTGATGACAAGGACCTTCCTCCACAGCAACAGAGAAAGAAAGCCTTCCCCTGGAGCTGATGCCCTGAATTTGAACTTCTAGCCCAATAAACTTGTTTGTTGAAGCCATCCACTTGTGGTATTTCTGTTATAGCGGCACTAGATAACTGAGACACACAGTACCACGGGGTGGGTTCAAGCTGCCAATTTTTCCGTTAGTACTTGTGTGCAGATCATCTGCACCAGCCAGGGGCCTGCACCCATACTACAGCGCCCTGATTACTATAGTTTTCTATTTCTGTCTTTTAGGCTTCCAAAGAGCAAGTCTCCACCTCACTCTGCTCCCAGCTCCACTTTAATACTTTTCTTTTTCAGAACGATATCGGTTCTTTTTTAGCATCAACCCTTCCAGATGAACTTTAAAACCAATTGGTAAACTAACTTCTGGACCTTTGACTATGTTCAAATTAAATGTGTAAACTAGGAGCCTTTGTCTTCCTCTACGATGCTGAGCCTTTTTATCCAAAATCACAGCCTTTCTTAGAATCTTCCACGTTCCTTGGGCTGGCTTCTGAGCTTTCCTTCACAAAGATCCTGTCTGCTTTATGAATGTATGCCTGGAGAGCTCAGATTTTTGTTGCTAGTCTCCATTGTATTTTCTACTTGGATATTGTTCACAAGAAAGGTATTGGTCTTCGTACGATCCTGCAACTGAGAGCAATCCTGTAACCTGAGCGTGCGTCTGACTTGTAAAATCCCTCCCTCCGGGTCCATCTTCCAAGCAGACGTACAGATGTTCCTCTTGGCCAATTACCCTGTCAGGCTACACCAGCTGCACTTAGGCAAAAGCGTTCTAGAACACCGGGGCACCCGGAGGCTCCGCATCGCCTTCTAAGAGGACTGTCCCACATTTTAACCTTTAAGCAATAAGCTGACTACTGACAAATTTTCACCTTTAAGCAATAAGCTGACTACTGACAAATTTTCACCTTTAAGCAAGAAGCTGACTACTGACAAATGACAGTGGTTATCATGCTAGGGAAAAAGCCCCTATTACCAGGGCCCTTTAGTAAGAGTTGCCATCAGGGATGGATGTTAAATTTTAAATGCCTTTTTGGTATCTCCTAAGATGACCGTCTGGTTTCTTCTCTGACATAAAAACATGATTTAATACAGTACAGGATTTACTATTGCTAAACCGCCCTCCTGTCTCTCATATAGCTGTTCTCAGTGATCACTCTTTTCCTATAAACTGTAGGTTCTCGTTACTAAGACAGCGAAACCTATGAGAGTCAGAACTGACAAGACTGCCTTGCTTTTCCGGGTCTCGCAAGTTTTCCGCCTTTAACAGGGTGTAGTGACCATGGCTCTCTATTAGTGGAGAAGAGTTGCGTTTTCTTTTTCTGGCAGGTTTCCACATTACCCAGGTTCCGGCTCTCGCAGGTTTTGCTGTATTTTATTTAAGGTTTTTGCTCTTTTATAAGCAAAACGGGTCTACAGCTGCCTTTTTTGTTTTTTAATTCTGTTAACGTCTAGGTAACAAACCATTTGTCATTTCAGCATTCTTCACGTGTACAAGTCAATGACATTAGTTAGGTTATCACGGTTGTTCGACCACTCTCCATTTTCAAATTTTCTCATCACCCTTAACAAAAGCTCAGTGCCCCCTAAGTGGTGAGCCCCCTTTTCCCATCCCTCTCTCCCACCTGCGGTGTCTTAGTCACCTAGTGCTACTATAACAGAAATACCACAAGTGGGTGGCTTTAACAAAGAGGAGCTTATTCTCTCCCAGTCCAGTAGGCTACAAGTCCAAATTCAGGCTGTCGGCTCCAGGGGAAGGCTTTCTCTCTCTGTCGGCTCTGGAGGAAGGTCCTTGTGATGCATCAGTCCTCCCTGGGTCTGGGAGCATCTCAGCGCAGGAACCCCAGGTCCGAAGGACGGACTCTGCTCCTGGCACTGCTTTCTTGGTGGTATGAGGTTCCCAACTCTCTCCTTACTTCCCTTTCCTTCTATCTCTTGAGAGATAAAAGGTGGTGCAGGCCACACCCCAGGGAAACTCCCTTTATACTGGATCAGGGACATGACCTGGTAAAGCTGTTACAATCCCACCCTAATCCTCTTTAACACAAAATTACAATCACAAAATGGAGGAGAGCTACAGAATACTGGGAATCATCGCCTAACCAAGTGAATACACACATTTTGGGGGGGGACATAATTCAATCCATGACACCTGGTAACCACAAACAAACTTTGGTCTCTATATACTTGCCTATACTGAATATTCCATACAAGTGAGATCATATAATATTTGTCCCTTTCTCCCTTATTTCCCTCAGCATGATGTTTTCCAGGTTCATCCATGTGGCGGCATGTGTCAGGACTTCATTTCTCTTTACGGCTGGTAATATTCCCTTGTATGGATGGCCCACATTTTGTTTATCCACTCCTCTGCTGATGAACAGTTAGGCTGTTTCCAGATGGTTTTCTTTTTTTGTCTGTAGCATAATGGCTGAAGACATGGGTTCTAGAGCTAGCCTGCCTAGTAAACCTCAGCCTCGCCTCTGACTAGCTGTAGATCACGGGCAAGATAATTGCCCTCCTCGTGTGTGAAGTGGAGACAAAGACCGGCCCTCCTCAGGGGTGTCCTGTGGGGAAACCGGTTCCCTGTAAACACTCAGCCTTGTGCCCGCCAAGTTCATCTACCAAGTTCATCATCATCCTCAGGGTGACGCCAGTTCTGTGGCGGGAATCGCCACCTTCCTTCCTTCCCGTAGTCCCCAAAGCCGTAAGGTCTTCAAAGCCTAAACATACCCTTTTCAGAATTACTATCCGAATTGAATGAAATAATTCAGCCTAGCTTAGTATCTGGCACAGTAACGCTGCGAAGACCGGAACCTGTGTAAGGTGGAAACCTGTCATAGAAGGAAAACTCGAGTACTTCCCACTAAAACAAGCAACGGAAAAGTGGTAAGACTGTACCCTGTCAAAGGCGGAAAACTTGCAAGACCTGGAAAGGCAAGGCAATCCTGTTGAGTCCCGGCTCTCACAGGTTTCACTGTGTATAAGTGCTCAATAAATGACACCCAAAAAACCCAATAAATGACAGCCATGATTATTGTTGTTGGCACAAAAAATGTGTTTTTGTTGAAGATGTGCTCCGCATTCCTGAATAAATGACTGCGTTTTGAAACAGGCATAAAGCCTGACCTGACCCAGACCAGGTGCTTTGTAGGGGCTGGTTTTCTGGCAGCTTTTCCCTTTCACCCATGGCTACCGTCTTCTCCAGCCTTCCACCTTTTCTGAGTTAATTTGTGTTGCCACAGGAAAAATAATTTCATCGGGATTTTCAAATGTATTGCTAGGGCACACGGCATTCTTTTAGTAAAAATCTTCTCTGTATCCAAGGCCTCATCTCCCTTCACAGTCCTAACGCTGCTTATTTATGTGCACGAGTTTGCTTGGCGATTTTTAAAATCAAGGTTATTCATTCTAAACTCCAACCCCTCAACTCCGTTACACCCTTTAGTCGTTTGATCGATCAGCGATGGACGACGAAGGTGAAGGCTCTCACAACACTGTGCTTCCGTCTAAATGCTTCATGCGTTTCAGGGATCATGCTATTTGCCAAAGTAAAGCTTTGTGACTGTTACGATCCTTATTAAGAACTGTACTATCATTTACTTTAAAGAGAATTTTGGTCCACTGGTTCTAGCTTACAGGTGGTTTCTGATCGACTGCTAACTCAAAGCTTGGCAGTTCAAACCCACCCAGCGGTGCGGCAGAAGAAAGGCCTGGAGAACTGTTTCCATAGGGTTACAGCCAAAACCCTAGGGAGCGCAGTTCCACTCTATAACACATGGGGTCGCCCTAAGCCTGAGTCGGCTTGACAATGGGTTTGGTTTTTCAGTTTCTCGTGGCTCTAGCTTATTTGGTATCAATGTTGCCACTTTTCCCTGAAGTCTTCTTAAAACCGAACAATAGTTCAGCCTATAAAAAAGGTCTGCTTTGGGCATCATGCTCTTTAAAGAACTATCTACGTGGAATCAACCCGACAACAGCAACTCGAAAGATTAGATAGGAACATTAGGGAGGGCAGTGAGCTTAAGTTAACGGGGAGGAACAGCTCAGAAAAGGAGGGTGAGAAGGGCTGTGCAACTTGAAGACTGTAATCAATGTCACTGAATAATACACGCAGGAACTGTCGAATTGGCCTATGTTTTGCTGTGTATATTCTCAATGACAACAACAAAAGAAAAGAAAAAATATGTATACGTCACTTTTACTTCTCTGCATTTGTTCATTGTCTGGACTTCCGTGATGGAGCGAGGACAGCTGACAGGTGCAGCCTCCAGGGCCGCCACGGGGCTTCACCTCGGCCACAGTCTAGTGTCACCTGGGCAGGTCACCTCACCTCTCTGCACCTCAGTTTCCTCCCCTGTGAGATGGGGCTAATAGCAGGGCCTCCCCAATGGGGGATGGTGAGCAGTGGTCTATGTACAGCACTTAGACCAGTCCCTGGTACAGAGCAAAACACAAAAGTGCAGCCACTGTGACCGCAGGTGCTCTGCCCGCTGTACGTGTGAGATGCGTGAGCTTGAAATCAAAGTGTTTAATTAAAAGCGTGGGGCATCCCGGAGCACTGCCACAGTGACTCCTGCTGCCCCGTGGAGAGACTCCCTCTGGGTGAACTGTGCTCCCTGATGGGCAGGGAGCCCTGCTTCCGGGCTACATCCTCTGACAGGGCTGCCATCTGCAAACCCCAGGTGAGGAAGAAGAGGACATGCTGTGTGCACACCCGGGGCTCATCCGCCCAGAACACCCCATGGTAGCAGGCCAGGTCCTCATTTATGGAAGAGCAGAGGCTGCTATGGACTGAATTGAGTTCCCCAAAAATATGTGCTGGGGGTGCGGTCCCATTTGGAAATAGGGTTTCTTTGTTCTATGAGCCCATTGGTGTAGGATGGGTCCTAAACCCAATCACTTCTGAGTCATGAAAAGAGCAGATGAGACGCAGAGGTACACACACGGGGGAAGACAGGAGGTGCTGCGTGAGGATCGTCTATAAAGCCAGGGAACCAAGGAACGCCCAGGAAGTAGCTTCTGACGAGGAAGGAATCAACATGGCCGAGACCCTGATTTGGACTTGAAGCCTCCAGAGCTGTGAGAAGATAAACTTCAGTTCTTTAAAGCCATCCCCCTGTGGTATTTCTGTTACAGCAGCACTAGGCAGCTAAGACAGACACGTTAGGCATTTGCCCTGAGTGCTCCTACTTTACCAAATGCTAGGTCTTGGAGCTTATTTCAGGGTTTCACTCTCCTCCGGAGGCACAATGGGGTCTCACATTGCTCGAGTTTCCCAGGTCCTCCCTCTGATCTCTGTGTAATAACACAGGAAACTACTACTGCCCGAAGGGGACTCCGTGGACCTCCGTCCTGCCTGCAGAGACCCCCACAGTGGGCACTGAATACCCAGGAGGCTGTGCTTTCCGCACCAGCGGCCCCCGTCCCCGGGCCAGGTCTCGGGTGTGTGCTCAGGCACAGGCCCAGGCTTGCACACTTACCTTGTAATGAGCCAGCTGGAGGGCCAGCTGGACGAAGGCATCCGGGCTCGTCCGGCACTTCTTGATCAAGGCTTTCCCAAAAGTGGTGAACGGGAAAGAGTGAAAATCCACGTCATCGGCCAGAAGGTTTGCGGTGCTCAGGGATGTCTCTATCACCTCTTGACACTTCAGAAAAAGAAGAGAACGGTTTTCCTCAGTGATGTACGCCCAGCAGTAAAGCAGAAACTAGTTCTCAGTGAGGCTGTGAAGCTGTTACTTGGGAATGTTTACATCACGTTTTCCTGGTGGTTCTTTCCAGAAAGGTTCTCCAGGGGCCTCAGTAAGGTACGAGTGCGGCACTCCCGAGATGTGGTGGGGGCAGGTGGTCCCAAATGGTAAGAACGCAGCTAGACTGGGGCCTTCTAGCTCCCACTGGGAACCTGTTATGGGTTGAATTGTGGTCCCCCCAAAATATGTGTTATAAATCCTACTAGTGGTGACAATTCCATTTGGGAGCAGGGTTTTCTTCATTACGTTAATGAGGCACCGTTAGCGTAGGGTGAGTTTTCAGTCAGTCTGTCCGGAGACAGAAGAGCACAGAGTGAGCAAGCAGCAACGCTGCACTGTTGAGGGATGGCAGATGCCACACCCCGTGATGATCACTAGAGAACCAGAAAACAGGAGGTGAAAAGAGAAGGACCTTCCCTCAGAGCTGAGAGGGAGCGAGCCTTTGTAGCCTCCTAAGCTGTGAGAACCTAAATTTCTGCTCTTTACCGCCACCACGTGTGTATCTGTGCTACAGTGGCCCTAGAGAACTAAGACCCCGAAGGGCATTTCCAGGAGTCTGCAGCTGACAATCAAGGAGCCCATTTTAAAAACCGAACAGTAAGTGACTTGGTTGGCCACCAGGGCCCTGAGCCCAGGTGCTTTTGCAGAGGTTCCCCTCTCTGCAGAGCACATGCCACCTGGGGGCCCCAGGACCAGCAGGCGCAGGCTGAGGAGAGGGCAGCACAAGCTAGGATATCCTACAGCCTGGAAAAGCACTCCTTGGGCCCAGGAATTCTTGCTCAGATTAGATGAGACAGGATTTGGCATTTCCAAGCCTAAAATTCCTTCCTATGAGGGCTCCTACCAAAGGGTTCCACCTGAAGAATCTTTACAGGAACAAAAATTATTTTATGTTGTAGAAATTACAAATTAGTGATTTAAAGTACTTCAACTCTAAACCAGGTGATTATGTTTGGCTTTGTTTAGTTTTTCCTTTTGAACACTTTATAGATGTCTAGCTAAGTTTGGGAAACCCTGGTGGTGTAGTGGTTAAGAGCTATAGCTGCTAACCAAAAAGTCAGCGGTTCGACTCCACCAGGCAGTCCTTGGAAACTCTATGGGGCAGTTCTGCTCTGTCCTATGGGGTCGTTATGAGTCTGAATTGACTCGACGGCAACAGGTTTGGGCTTTTTTGGATTTAGCTAAGTTGGAGGAGTCCCTGGGTGGCACAAACAGTTGAGCACTCAGCTGCTAACTGAAAGGTTGGCATTCGAACCCACTCGCAGGTGCCTCAGAAGAAAGGCTTGACAACCTACATCCGAAAATCAGCAAGTGAAAACCCTTTGGAGTACAATTCTACTCTGACATACGTGGGGTCGCCATGAGTCAGAACCGACTTGATGACGACTGGCTTTTCGTTTGTTTGTTTTTTAGCTAAGTTTGAGCTAGAACTCTCACCGATAAACTTAGCCAAAAGCTTAAGACAGAACAAAAAATACCTACTGAGACTCCCAACAGAGACTAACAGGAGCTCTAGCAGCTCGCGGCCCTGGTAAAAATTCCCCAGGTGAACAAATTCCAGCCTCAAAGGTTTTCAACTGAGCTCCTTGACACACAGGAAGCTCTGATGGAATGTGTCGTGAGAGTTTAAATTCATTTTCCGCCCAGGAAAATCCTCACAACTGGACCAGGAAGCCACACCGTGAGAAAAGACTGAAGTTGTCAAGGATTCCAATTTACTTGGATCCACAATCAACACCCATGGAACCAACAGTCAAGAAGGCAAAAGACGCACTGCACTGGGCAAATCTGCTGCAAAAAAAAAACCTCTTTAAGTGATAAAAAGCAAAGATGTCGCTTTAAGGACTAAGGTGTGCCTGACCCAAGCCATGGTGTTTCCAATCACCTTGTATGCACGCGAAAGTTGGACGATGAATAAGGAAGACTGAAGAAGGATTGACGCCTTTGAATTATGATGTTGGCAAAGAATATTGAATATGCTATGTACTTTCAAAAGAATGAACAAATCTGTCTTGAAAGAAGTACAGCCAGAATGCTCCTCAGAAGTGAGGACGGCAAGACTTTGTCTCCCATACTTTGGACATGTTATCAGGAGGGATCAGTCCCTGGAGAAGGACATCACGCTTGGTAAAGCAGAGGGTCAGCGAAGAAGAGGAAGACCTCGATGAGATGGATTGACACGGTGGCTGCAACAATGGGCTAAACATAGACACGATTGTGAGGACGAGGCAGGACTGGGCAGTGTTTTGTTCTGTTGTACATGGGGTCACTAAGAGTCGGAACTGATTCAATGGCACCTAACAACCACCATCCGGGAAACAGTGGCTGCTCGCCCTTGGACTCACCTCCTCTGGGATCTCCCACTGCAGCCTGGTGGGGTACGGGATGTTCGGGTTGATGTCCCCCTTACAGTGCCCGTCCTCGGCGTAGCCCAGCTGGAAGCTGTCGGTGGCTAAGACACTCTGTCAAACAGAAGACACACAGTAAATGCAGGGAAGGTTATTATCGTTAATAAAATGCATCTGACCTCCAGAAGTAGACAGATCCTCCTTCTTTACAGGGATATCAGAAAGACTTAACAGTCGCTACTAATTTATTGCTTACAGTTGGCTTAGCACCTTATACCGTTCTCACAGCCACCTGGAATCCTTGGGTTGTGCAAACGGTAACTGTGCTTGGCTGCTAATCAAAAGGTTGGAAGTTCAAGCCCAGCCAGAGGCACCTTGGAAAAAAGCCCTGGTGATCTGCTTCCAGTAAACCAACCACTGAAAACCCTACGGAGCACAGTCCTACTCACACACGGGGTCGCTGTGAGTCAGGATTGACTCAATAGCAGCTGTTTTTTGTTTCTGGTATTTTGCTTCACAGCCCCCTAATAAGGTAGGTCTTCTGTCCATTTTAGAGGTGAGAAAAATGAGCCTGGAGGGGTCCAACATGGACCCTTGCGTAAGATCACACGGTGGGTCAGGAGCAGAGCCAGGATTTGAGCTGAGCGTCCAATGGGAACGCACAACATGAGGTCCCACTGAGCCCACCAAGGCGCCCGCCCCATGCCGAGACCTTGGGCAGCCGGGCTGACATCTAGCCATAGGTGGTAACTGTTACTCCCATCTTTATAAATGAGAAAACTGTGCCTCAGAGAGGGGACAGCACTTGTTAAGTCCACACTCCTCAGTGAGCAGGGCTCGAGCACAGGTGTGATAGCTCTCACCATGAGTAACTAGGCCAGTTCATGCAACACGCATTTCCAGAGCACCTTATGTGGTCAGCAGCCCTTCCAGCACCAGTGAGAGCAGTGAACAAAACAGACAAGAATCCTGCCCTTCCTCAAAGAGCGGAACAGAGAATCACCACATGACCCAGCAATTCCGCTCCTCGGTGTGCCCCCAGGAGAACTGAAAACAGGTGTTTATGGAAAAACGTGCACACAGATGTTGACAGCAGCACTGTTCATAATAGCCAGAACATGCAACAACCCCGATGTCCATCCATGGACGAACGGATAAACACAATGTGGTGTTCACATACAGTGGAATATGGTCCAGCCATACAAGGAACGAAGTTCTGATACACGCTACAGCACGGATGAACCTTGAAGACGTTATGCGGAGTGAAACGACACAATCACAAAAGGGTAAATGCTGCATGATTCCACTTATGTGAGGGATCTAGAATCGACAAATCCACAAAGAGTAGACTCGAGGTTACCAGGGGCTGAGGAGTGAGGAGAACGGGAAGCGGCTGCTATCGGTCACAGGGTTTCCTTTGAGGGTGATGAAAACATTCTGGAATTAGTCATGAGGTTGCACAAAGTTCCACTGCTATCCAGTACAGCCAGAGGGCTCCTTGGAAGCCAAAATGGCGAGACTTCGTCTCATGTACTTTGGACATGTTATCAGGAGGGACCAGTCCCCAGAGAAGGACATCATGCTTGGTAAAGGGTCAGTGAAAGAGAGCAACACCCGTAGCGAGATGAATTAATACAGTGGCTGCAACAATGGCCTCAAACACAGAAACAATTGTGAGGACAGCACAGGACCAGGCAGTGTTTTGTTCTGTTGTGCATAGGCTCACTGTGAGTCAGAACCGACTCAACAGCAACTAACAACAACGAGGTCGCACAACTTTGTGAGTACACTAAAAACCATGGAATTGTACACTTAAAAAAAAAAAAAGATTTTAGAAAGAGGATCTTTGTCCTCGTTGAGCTGAATTTCCAGCGGGGAAGGCCGACAAGACACCAACACAGTACGATGTTGCCAGATGCGGGGGGGAGAAGGGGGCGCCAGGCTCGGGGAGTAGAATGGGGGCCACTTACACGCGCTCGGGTTTGTACACGCCAGAGCGAGTGAAGGAGCAAGCCGTGCTTCAGCCTGCACTGCACTGCACCAGAGCCCCGGACAGACCCGCACACATCAACCCCAGAAACACACCGAGGGCAAGCCGGGTTCCGCCTTGATGCGATCTGGTTTTTAACCGGTATTGCACTCTTGCACCAGACCCTGTGTGAATTTGGCACTGCGCCTCCACAACAAGACACTGGGTCAGTTCCCATCAACGTCCAGGGTGCTGTGCTCCCAACCAGCACTCCCTGGAGTCACAGCCCACTCTGTCAGCTGGGCAGTGACAGTTAAGCACCACTTCTAACTGGCCACCCTCATCTACAACGAAATCCTTTATCCTTACCTTATCCAGAAACCAAAAAAACCAAACCTGTTGCTATCGAGTTGATTCCAACTCCTAGCAACCCTACAGGACAGAGTAGAAGTGCTCCATAGGGTTTCCAAGGAGCGGCTGGTGGATTCGAACTGCCGACCTTTTGGTTAGCAGCAGTAAGCACACTGTAGCTCTTGACCACCATGTCATCAGGGCTCCAGAGTACTTAAAAACAAAGGGCTGACTTGTAGTTTCCAGTAGGTGTCTCCACCCTGCTGTCATCCAGGCTGTCTGACTCAGACTCTCCCCTTTTCCAAAGAACAGCTCTTGTGCACTTGTTATTCAGAAAGTCCCTGGAGTAGAAAATAACCCAAAGAAACCAAACCAAACCCTTTGCCAGCCGGTTGATTCCAATTCATAGCAACTCTACAGGACACAGTAGAGCCACCCTCATAGGGTTCCCAAGGAGCGGCTGGTGGATTCAAAATGCCAACCATCTGGTGAACGGCCAAGCTCTTAACCACTGCGCCACCAGGGCTCCAGGGAATAACAGGCCTGGGCTATTACTGTGTTCAAGGAGATGTCATGTGCGCCCTGTGGCCATGCCCAGAGGCTGCAAAGGTGGTTTAATCTTTGCTGGGTTTTCAGGTGAAAGGCTCTCTGAGTTTTTTTTTTTTTTTTTTTGGCTTTAGCCAACAGCTTTGGCAGTGGTTAAGAGCCTTTGACCCTGGGCTGCTTTTATCACATATTAATGTCTCAGGGCCACACTGGTATCTTAAAGGTGGTAGCATGCTGCTTCTTCCTTTTTATCCTCTTCCCGACATAGAAAACTTCCTGTGGCTGGAGAGGATGGTTAGGTTTTTGCCACGACCCCAACTGGAGGTAGGACGATCAAGAGTGCTAGAGGAAGTACAACTGGAGCTCCCAGCTGAGTCCTGGGAAAGAGTGCGGGGCGAGGCTCACTTCCTGAGGAAGTGGGGTCAAGCTGAGTCCTAAAGAAAGAGGCACCAGCAGCCAAGGGAAGATGGGGAGAAGACTTCCGGGCAGAGGAACAAGCAGCTGCCGAGGCCCTGAGGGAGAATGTTCTAGACTTTTTGATCACGGCCACAATAGCTGGATCCTGATCAAAAGGGAGGAAAATGTGGAACAGAACATCAAATCCTTAAAGAGTCCACACTTACCGACCTACCGAGACTGGAGGAACCCATGAAACTATTGCCCTGAGATAGTCTTTAAACTTTGATCCAAAACTATCCCTTGAAGTCATCTTTAGACTAAGACAATGGGGAAAAGGAAGCCTATGAGAACTCTCTACACTCTCGGCTCATTTTTTCTGTAAACCTAAAACCACTCAAAAAATAAAGTATATTCTTAAAAAAGAGAGAGAAAGGCAAAACGAGGTGGTAAAAGATCTGCTGTATTTTTGTAAAACAGGATTTTAATACACTTGCTTCCATTTGGCCTAAATGTGGTAGCTAGGAAAAATGAGGGAATAGACAATAAGTAAGAGATCGTTTATTTCAGGATAGGATAGGTGATTCTGCCCTGGAATCACCGAGCTTCCGTTATGTCTGTCCTGAAGGAGATGGCATTAACGGTGGTGCTCTGGGGGGAACCCAGGGTGTATGAAGCGAGGCAGTAACGCTGGTGATTTGCGGATTTAATTTCACACGCAGTCCTAACACATGTTAAACGTTCATATTTTATAATCAGACAAATACCACAAAATTCAATTCAGTCCGCCATTTGGATTCACAAAAGCAATTTTCCATTCCAGCTAGTGTGTCGAGAACTCACCTCCCAAAGGTGGCCTACGATGGGGGCGTCCGCCCAGGAGTGCTCTGCATTCATGCCAATTTTGCCGTTTTTGAAGACAATAAACGTGAACGACTTGTCAAACCACCTACGTGAAACAGATATGTTTATGGAACTCAAACGCTTTAAAAAGACAAAAATGAACAAAAACATTGTACTTGTCTTACTCTGAATGAGCTACTCTTCTCTGTCCCCACTTTAACAGTTAAGGTGCCTGGTGGTGCAAACAGCCAAGTACTCAGCTATTAGTCAAAAAGTTGGTGGTTCGAACCCACTTGGTAGCACTATGGAAGAAAGACCTCGTGACCTACTTCCATAAAGATTATAGTAAAAAAAAAAAAAAACCCTATGGAGCAGTTCTACCGACTCTGTAGCATCTGGGTCACCATGAGTCGGAATCAACAGCGACGGGCTGGGTTTTTCTCCTAACGGCCAGAGATGTAACTAAATATCTGCAAAGTGGTAATAAAAGTACAACTAGGACTCTAAGCCATTTGTTTCTTCCTGTCCCAGATGCCAAGGTACGCACCTATGACCTGGAGAACAGGACATACTATCACACTTTGAAAGGCTGCACGAGGTGAAGGGAGGGAGAGCAAGGAGTCGGTACCTGCGCCCCCACCCCGCAGCTCTGTGAATCCTCACCCTCCAGGTGAGGAGGAGGAGGCCCCAGAGGGGGAGTGGCTTTGCAGCAGTCACGTGACCAGTGTTGGCTGACATCGGGTCTAACTGCAAACTCAGGCCTCTCCACCACCTTCTCCCACCCAGCTCCAGGTAACCCGTAGCCACTAGTCCTCACGAGCGTCCCCAAAAGACAACGGCAGCGCACAGAGGAGAGAAGAACCTCACGCTTGCTGCTTAAGCAGTGTGTGTGGGGGGGGGTTGTGAGTGTGTGTGCACGCGTGAGTGTATGAAAGCATGTGTGCACGTGTGTGTATGTATGTAAGTTTATGAGTGTGTATGTGTGCATGCATGAGTGTCAATGTATGAAAGCGTGTGTGCACGTGTGTGTGAGTGTATGTATGAGTGTGAGTGACAGTCTTGGTGCAGAGAAGAAAATTAAAAGTTATATTTTTATACTAGCCTTAAAACTATCACATTTTTATTACCACATGTGAAATTTCTTTCAAGCTTACAGGCAAGCTAATCTCTTTCAAAAGACAAGGATCACCCTTAATCACTGCTGCTGAGAATGGAAAAAGGTACAGCCACTGTGTAAAACACTTTGGCAGTTCTTAAAAAGCTGAACACAGAACTACCACAGGACCCAGCAATCCCAGCTCCAGGTTCACAGCCGGAAGAAGCAAAGGCAGGGACACAAACAGAAACCTGTACGCCAGCGCTCACTGCCGCACTGTTCATAATAGCCAAAGGGTGGCAACAACCGAAATACCCATCAACGGGTGAACGGATAAGCACAACGGGGCCATCCAGACAACGGAATACTACTGAGCCATAAAGAGAATGAGGTCCTGATGCATGCCACAACGTGGATAATTAAAAACATTACGCAGAGCAAAACACGCCAGCTACAAAAGGACAAATACAGACAGTCCCCGGGTTAGTAACGTCTGACTTATGGACAACTCGTACTTAAGAAGGGACTGCTTTACCAATGTCATACAACAGTGTGTGGATTAACTGACGAGAAACTAATTTGTTCTGTAAACCTTCATCTAAAGCACAATTAAAAAAAAGAGAGAGAAGAAGGAAAAAAAAAAAAAGGGCGGACAGCCTTAAAGCCTACTACATTAAAAATGTGAGTTAAATACATTCAGTGGCTCATGATAGTGAACACATACACTACTTTGTGACACTCATGGAAACATTACTACGTTAGGTAGTTTGCAAGTATTTCTTAAGTGTTTTATATGCCTCTCATTGCCATCGAGGCAATTCCAACTCATAGCGACCCTATAAGACAGAGTAGAAACTGGCCCACAGGGTTTCCAAGGCTGTAAATCTTTATGGAAGCAGGCTGCCACATCTTTCTCCCATGGAGCGCCTGATGGGTTCAAACAGCCAACCTTTTGGTTAGCAGCGGAGTACTTTAACCACTGCACCACCAGGACTCCTTTTATATGCATAACCCATTGCCATCGAGTCGATTCCAACTCACAGCGACCCTACAGGACAGAGTAGAACTGGCCCATAGGGTTTCCAAGGAGCACCTAGTAGATTCGAACTCCTGACCTTTTGGTTAGCAGCCATCGCTCTTAACCACTACAGCATAAAACCCAATGCCATCGAGTCAATTCTGACTCATAGCGACCCTATATGCGTAGTAAGGTAAAACATGTACTATATACTAAAACAAACGCTTAACTGACGCTAAATAAAAACTGTTCTGACTTACCTACAAATTCCATTTAAAGACAGACTTAGGGACGGTTCATAACTCAGGTATTATCTGTACTATCTGATCTCACTTACATGGAATAAGCAAACATACAGAGGATTCTGAGTGGTTACCAAGGGTGGGAGGGGAAGAGGGAGCGTTGCTCAGGGGGCAGGGAGTTTATGTGAATGGTGGTGCAATGATCTGGAAAGTACAGTGAGAATGGCTTCACAACTTGAACGTTGTCAATGTCACTGAATTATACACCTGAGAATTGCTGAGATGGCATGTTTTGTTTTGTATGTTTTCACCATAATTAAAAAAAAAAGGCAAGGACCCACCTGTCGAAACATTTGCCATGCAGCAGGGACTTGGCGTAGCTGTCCATCGACATGTCGGGGTCTTCCTTCTTGTATCCTTGCTCAGTTTCATCCAGTGTCACAAAGAAGGCCGCCTTCTCCACGGCATCGAGAGACTGTTTATTTTTCCCACGTGCAAAGTACGTTTGGCGGCACTTGGCCCAGGGCACCCTGCGGGTAGGACGAGACACAGTCCAACACGCGGCAGTGGATGTACAGGGAGCTCTTGAGGAGTTCCTTTCAAACCCTTTGGTTACCATTGGCCTAACGGTACGCCAGCCACTTTTTATGCCTCTGGTCCTCTGGGGTAAGGCGTTACTCCCGTTCTAATGCATTTACCACCAAGGTGGGTCCCTTCTGAAATGTGTGAAGCTCAGGAGACCGGATTGGAGCCTCATCGTTGTGTCATTGTGTATGTTGTGGCTGTTTAGCTTCGTAAACTTTTGTAAACGTTTGCCTTTTTGTCCTTTATTTATGTGAGATAAGGCTTGTGAGCATAATTATGGCTCTCCTGGGTGACAGGGAGCCCTGATGGGTTTGTTTTGGTTTTTCTGTGTCGTATTTGGAAAACCAGAGGCTCCCCATGTAACCTAATGGGAAAGCGCCAGCAATAACTTACCTACCTAGTCCGCAGCGGCATACTGTCATGCCACAAATCAATGGCGCCAAGGTGCCACGCACCTCGTCGGCGGACTTCATTGCCAGATCCATATTTCTCAAAATCCACATTAACCCACCCAAAACCCAGTGCCATCGAGTCGATTCCGACTCATAGCGACGCTATATCCACATTACCAACCAAAAATTTAAACACTCAATTAGTAAGCATGCATTCCAATACTGAAAACACATGCCATCAAAAAAAATTTTTTTTTTTTAATACAATAAGAAATTGGTAATGAAAAGGTTAAGGAGCACAACAGACTCGTGGAGATCTACTTCCAAAAAGTCAGCCGTTGAAAACCCTACGGCGCACAGTTCTACTCTGTCATCACACATGGGGTCTCCATGAGTCGGAATCAACTCACCGGCAACTGGGAAAAAAAGTTACCTGGATACATATCTGCCTGGAAAAGGTAACCCACTGTGTTCTGAGTGCCCGTCACAGGACCAAAAGCAGTGAGGGCTGCAGCCCCACACCAGGTGTTACCGCAGGCCACTGATACCAGCAGCCACCCTCCAAACAGACCACTGGGTCCAGAAGGGAACTGTAAAGAGCTTCCCAACACCAAAAATCCCACTGCCGTAAAGTCAGCTCCGACTCATGGCGACCCCGTGTGTTACACAGCAGAGCTGCTTCATAGGGTTTTCTGGGCTGTAGTATTTATGGAAGCAGATTGCCAGGTCTTTCTTCTGTGGTGCTGCTGGGTGGGTTCAAACCACCAACCTTTAGGCCGAGAGCCGAGTGTAGAGCGTGTGCACCACCCAGGTACTTTAAAGAGCTCACAAAAACTCTATCAAAGGGTGCAGCTGCCACAAGAGGGGCTGCCCACCTCTCTCCTGCAGTGAGGGCCGCCAGCTTGGCTTCTCCCGCCTGGGGCTCAGACGGGTCGTCCAGAATCTTCTGTATCTGCTGCTCGATTTCCCGGGGCTTCAGCAGCCGGCCGTCATGGTAGAGCCAGACCTTGAAGTAGCGCCCTCTGTGGTACACGACAATGTGCTTGCTGTCTTTTAGGTGCTGGATGGTATCTGAAGCCACGGCACCGATCACAGAGACAAAAATCAGTACCACCAGTAAGAACAACTTTAAAATACTTACATTTCCAACTTTTAGAATGGCATTTAATTTCTGCATTACTCTAATCAGTTTAAAGAGTTCCTTTTCCAAGAGTCCGCAAAGGAGCAAGTATGGACCGATACAGCGGCTGCAACAAGGAGCTCAAACACAGCGACAATTGTGAGAATGGCGCGGGACCGGACAACGTCTCGTCCTGTTATATGTAAGGTCACTAGGAGTCAGGGCCGACTCAACAACAACTAACAACAACACAGAAGAGGAGTTGAGAGCTTTGGAATCAGACAGCCCCGGCTTCTAAGTTCAGCTCTGCCACTCACTGGACGCACGATCTTGGGGGCAAATTACTTAACCTCTCCAAGCCTTAATTTTCTCATCCATAAAACGAAGGTAATACTGGCTCCCTGGTGTGGTTGTGAAGAACTAAAAGACAATACCCACGGAGCATTCATTCATATACAGCAAACACTCCGAACACGTGTTTATTTTTTACTAAGTAATTTACAATAGGGCAACTAGGAAAATGTTAGAACAAAAACCAAACCAAACCCATTGCCGTCGAGTCGATTCCAACTCAGAGCAACCCTATAGGACAGAGTAGAACAGCCCCATAGCGTTTCCGAGGAGCGCCTGGTGAATTCGAACTGCTGACTTTTTGGTTAGCAGCCATAGCACTTAACCACTCCACCACCAGAGTTTCCATAACGTTCTTAGAAGGGAGTCGGAGATTGCCAAAACAAAGAACCCGTCAACAGGAAAACACACCCCAGAGAGAAACGTAAAAAAGCTTAAGCATAGCAGGAACATGGTGAAGTAAGTTCAACGAACAGAGATTTATCAAGTCGTCCCAAGGACTGCTGGGAGCGGGGCACACAGTCACAGCTGGCAGGAGACACCAGGCTTGCTTAGTGGGGAAGGCAGCTAAAGGCACGATTAGAAATACCACGAGCGTTACAAGTGTAAGAGGCTAAGAATCCATGAGGCAACGGGAACCAGCATAGCCTGGACATACCAGAGAGGAAGTCCTGGCCCACCCAAGGAAGTGATGGTTCAGGAAGGAATTGGCTGGATAAAGCACAAAACAAACAAACAAAAACCGAAACCCACTGTCATAGAGTTGATTCTGACTCAGAAGGGCCCTAGAGGACAGAGTAGAACTGCCCTATAGAGTGTCCGAGGCTGTCGTCTTTACGGAAGCAGGCTGCCACATCTTGCTCCCGAAGAGTGGCTGGTAGGCTTGAACCCCGACCTTTCAGTTATCTCAGCCAAGCGCTTTAACCACCGTGCCACCAGAGCTCCTCACACATGGAACATGAGTGGAAAAGAAGCCACCAACTAGGGGGACTCTGAAGAAGTGGCAATGGGTGATTATTAAAATGACCATCTTAAAGGGAAAAGGGTGCATTTACAGAAAGCGTCAGAGCAGGCAAATCTGCAGACAGAAATAGCTTCTGCGTTGCCTGGAGCTGGGTGGGAGGGGGTGACTGCCAATGGGCGGGGTTTCTTTTTGGGGTGATGACATTCTTCTAAGAGGGACTGTGGTGACGTTTACACAACCCTGTAAATACACTAAAAACCATCGGACCGTACACTTTAACTAGGCGAGCCCTAAGGGGTGTAAATTACATCTCAATAAAATTGCTAAAAAAAAAAAAAAAAGCAGCAATGAAAGTGGCTAGAATGGCCTGCCATGAAGGTCTTGAATTCAAGTGGGCCAGGTCCCTTGCCCCCCTCCCCATGGGAGGGTCAGCTGCATTACAGGCCACAGACAGGATGCCCTAGGTCCTGGTGTGCCTGGGATGGTCCTACTTGGTGCGCGTCATCCTCTTTCATTCCCAAGTGCCCTGGTTTGAACAATCAATTTCGTGGCCATTCTGCAAAGAAGGACTCCTGTGTCCCAGGCCAGGAGACTGGTACCTGAACAGCTAGACCATGGGTCAGGTATCTGAGTTCATTCCACAATCTACCCTGCCCTTGACCAGAGCAAACTGCCCCTGGAGAACCCCAAGGAAGGAATACAAACATTTCTAAGGCAGCCTTCAACCGAAGAGAAACGCAAGTCAGGAAATATGTCGCCTGTCTGGGCGTAATGAACAGAAAGAAGTCTCGGCAGGAGGAAGGTCACTCCTACGCTGAGGCAGGGTCAGCATTCAGAGGTGTGGTCTCTGCTCTCCTGTGACGTTTCACTGCTCTGAGCACAAGGGCAGGACGTGCTGACTAGGGTGGGAGCCTGGAGTAGCCCCACTCACCTTTCTCCTCCCCCGGGATCCACCCCATTCACCTGTCTCCTCCTCCGAGGTCCACCCCCTCACCTGTCTCCTCCCCCAGGATGTGCCCAACTCACCTGTCTCCTTCCCTGGGATCCACCCCACTCACCTGTCTCCTCCCCTGGGATCCGGCAAGTGTTGAACAGCCTCTCCCACTGGGCAGAGCAGAGTGGAATGGTGGACCCCAAAAGACAAAGCTGTAAGAAAAATGTGTTTCAATCGAAAAATAATTCCATTGGGCAGGGAAGTAGCAAACTGATGTCACGCGCCAAATGCTGGGCTTGTTTTCTGGCTTGGCTTCATCTTTTCCAAACTCGGGACACAGAGCTGTCCTGGGGACATGCTTAACTGTGTCAGGCACCTCATCCGAAATCAGACGTCCTATTTTTTTACTCCATTACTTGTAAACTGACACTCAGCCCGCAGGAAGGTGTGAGGAAGAAATGTCTTGTTTCTCAGGAGGGACTCACAAACAATATCACTTTCTTTGCAAAACACATCAGGGGTTTCTTCAAAAGGCAAATTACAGAGCTGAAATACGGCACAGGTGTGGGCATTAGAAGACACAAGGAGAGTTAAATCTCTAAACAGTGATGCCAGGTGGACGAGGCCAGACTGCAAAACAGTACAAGCTGCATGTTTCTATTGATTTACACCACTGGGAAGTGCCAACTACTCCTCAGGGACCGAAGCGGATCGGGGCTGCCTGAGTGGGCCTGGGGGGCCCGACAGAGGTGGGAGGCGGAAATGACGGAGGGGCCCAGGGGACGCCTGGGGGTGATGGACGTGTCCACTGACCTGACTGAGGTGGTAATGTCCTGGGTATGTGTGTGCGTGTGTGTATGTATCTGCCAGAGTTCATCAGACTGCATCCGTTAAACATAGTGTGTCACTTACACCTCAATACGGCTTTGTTTAAAAAAACGTTTTCAAAAGCAGTTTCTTTACACTATGGATTGAATAGTGTCCCCCAGGAAGACATGTTGACGCCCTACCCCCAGGACCTGTGCAGGTGACATTGTTTAGAAAGCCTTTGCAGATGTAATCAGTGAAGCTGAGGTCACGCTGGAGTAGGGGGAGTCCTCATCCCATCTGGGTGGTGTCCTTATCAGATATGCGAAGAGACAGAGACACACACGGGGGCACAGGCCAAGCGAGGACAGAGGCACAGGCGGAAGTGATGCTGCAGCCAAGGATCACCTGGAGCCACCAGCAGGCAGGAGGGAGACAGGGAGGGACCCTCCCCTAGAGCTTCCAGAAGGAATCAACATGGCTGATACCCTGGTCTGGGATTCCCAGCCTCCAGAACCGTGAGAGAATCAATCCCTGTCGTTAAGCCCCTTACTTGGTGGTCCTGTCTCGGGGTGCCCCAGGACGCCCACACTGTCTACGAATGGGCTTGGCGGTCCTGTCTCGGGCCACACCAGGACACCTACACTGTCTACGTACGGGCTTGACGGTCCTGTCTCGGGCTGCCCCAGGACGCCCACACTGTCTGTGTACTGGCTTGGTGGTCCTGTCTCGGGCTGCCCCAGGACGCCCACACTGTCTACCTACGGGCTTGGTGGTCCTGTCTCGGGCTGCCCCGGGATGCCCACACTGTCTATGTACTGGCTTGGTGGTCCTGTCTTGGGCTGCCCCAGGATGCCCACACTGTCTACGTACAGGCTTGGTGGTCCTGTCTCAGGCCGCCCCAGGACGCCCACACTGTCTACCTACGGGCTCGTTGGTCCTGTCTCAGGCCGTCCCAGGCCGTCCACCCACACTGTCTACCTACGGGCTTGGTGGTCCTGTCTCAGACTGCCCCAGGACGCCCACACTGTCTACCTACGGGCTTGGTGGTCCTGTCTCGGGCTGCCACAGGATGCCCACACTGTCTACCTACGGGCTTGGTGGTCCTGTCTCAGGCTGCCCCAGGACGCCCACACAGTCTATGTAGGGGCTTGGTGGTCCTGTCTCGGGCTGCCCCAGGACGCCCACACTGTCTACCTACGGACTTGGTGGTCCTGTATCAGGCCGCCCCAGGACGCCCACACTGCCTGTGTAGGGGCTTGGCGGTCCTGTCTCGGGCTGCCCCAGGATGCCCACACTGTCTACCTACGGGCTTGGTGGTCCTGTCTCGGGCTGCCCCAGGACGCCCACACTGTCTATGTAGGGGCTTGGTGGTCCTGTCTCGGGCTGCCACAGGATGCCCACACTGTCTACCTACGGACTTGGTGGTCCTGTCTCAGGCTGCCCCAGGACGCCCACACTGTCTATATAGGGGCTTGGCGGTCCTGTCTCGGGCTGCCCCAGGATGCCCACACTGTCTACCTACGGGCTTGGTGGTCCTGTCTCAGGCCACCCCAGGACGCCCACACTGTCTATGTAGGGGCTTGGCGGTCCTGTCTCGGGCTGCCCCAGGACGCCCACACCATGTACGTACAGGTTTGAGCTCCTCCCGGTCGAGCTTGCGTCTGTAGAGCAGGATGGCATGGATGGCGTTGCCCGCCCTGGCCGCCTGGATGTGCGTCGGCAGGATGTACAGTAAGTCCTGGAAAAGGGGGACCGTGAGGGCAGAGACAACGTCAGCAGGCAAAGAGCAGTTACCTTCAGCACATTGTTAGACTAACAAATGAATACATCGGAAGTCCGAGGACAAACGGGATATTGGCAGAGGCTGGAATACCTCCCCACAAAACACTCCCTAATCGCAAAGGCGGAAGGAGAAACTATAGTAAGAAGCCTGGCCAACGCCACCTTAACCCAGTGCTCAGAGTAAACACCAGCCAGGGGACAACTCGGACTTCTGTCACCTGACAGGATGCCGTGAGGACACAGGGTCTCTTCTGGGACGTTCCTGTAAAGACTACGTCCCCTGAATCCAGTCCTGAGGGCACTGCAGACAAACCCAAACTGAGAAACGCATAACAAAACGACTGTCTTGTCATCTTCTAAGGTGTCATCAAAGTTTAGGGAAGGCTGAGGAACAATCTCTCTGCCCAGGGAGGCTGCAGACGTGACAATCTCTGCCCAGGGAGGCTGCAGACGTGACGCTCAGCTTCCTGACTTGGAAGTGGGTGCTCTTGCTGTAAAGGTTGTTACTGGGACAACCAGGACCGTGAGTGGGGTTCCAGGGTGGGGTGGCTGTGACGTATCTGCGTAAACTTCCAGATTATGTGGGACAGCCTCCTTTTACCAGGAGGAGATATACAGGAAAGAATTCCAGGAGAAAGGGCATCAGATACCCCACTTACTCTCAAATGGCTCGTGAATAAAAAAGTTCTATGTACTACACTTGCAATTTTCCCACAAGTCCAAGACTGTTTCAAAAGGGGAAAAAAAGGAAAAAGAAAGTTTTAAAAGAGAAAAAAAAAAAAAAGCTAACTACAAGCAGAGAGAAATATGGAAATGAAGAACAGAAGGAAAGGAAAAGAGGAGGTATTTCACGTGCCAGGCATCAGCAGTGGCCTGGAACCCAGGTCGAGGAGTCCTCCAACAAAAGAATGGTCTGTGCTTTCCAAACAGGTTCACGCTTCCAAAGGCAAAGGAAGACCAAAGAAACATGAAAACTAAACACACCAAGCAGCCCTCCACAGGGTCTTGGGGTAGAGGGGGAAACACTCTGCATGTCGTTGGGGGACAAACTCTTGGCCAACCCACTGTCCCTAAGCTCCTGGGGGAAACAGGAAATGGCCCCTAAAGCCAGGGCCTTTGACTGTCAAGTTACACTTTCAAATCACGAAAGCAAGCACACACAGAGCAAGGAATTCGGTTTGCCGTGAGCATGTTTTTTCAATCCAAATTTCTCACAGCACTCAGTGCCCTTGAGCTGTTACCCAAACACCAAAGGGAGCTACATGGCTCCTTGGCAGGAAAGCAGGTCCCTGGACTCCGCTGTAGGAGTGTGAAGCCTTGGACCCTGGAAGCAGGACTAAGAGGTGCACAGGCCACACCGAGAGTTCCAGGCAGCTGGCTGGGCTGTGAAGACTCTGCTGCTGCAGGACAGACACCTGGTCGCCCAGGTCTGCGTGAGGCCATCCTGCCTGGACTGGAGGACTCACCATGGCATAGTAGTTGCTGTTGACCATTAGTGGTCCCCGTCCTCGGAGGTAGATGTACTCTTCCCACCAGTCACTCACCTGTGGGGCAGAGAGGAGAGACAGCGACAGGCTGAACAGGCGCAACCACGGCAGGATGGCAGGGCAGGCTGCTTGGGGACAGGCATGCAGGGCTTCCTATCAGAGGTCCTAGGAGGTCCCTGGATGGCCCAAACAGTTTGCACTTGGCTAGTAACCAAAAGGTTGGAGGTTTGAACCTGCCTAGTGGCGCCACAGAAGAAAAGCCTGGCGATCTGGTTCCGTACAAATTAAATCCTATGGAGCAGTTCTACGGTGCAGCACAGGGTCTCCCAAGTCACGAATCAACAACAGAGGTGCTGGGCTCACCGCAATGTCTAACGGGCCACTCCAGAAGACGGCCGCTCAAGAAAGTGGGGGACGTGGAGTTTTGCAGTCAAGACACAGAAGGCGGATTGCTTTCATTTTACAGATGGTTAAAGAAAAAAGGCCCAACAGAAAATAAGCGACCCATGTTTTACCACTAATTTTCTTTTGGATTGGCATGGTCGCTGCAAGAATGGGCTCAGATATACCAACAGTTGTGAGGATGGCATAGGACTGGGCAGGGTTTCGTTCCGTTGGACACAGGTATCCACGAATCAGAGCCAACTCAATGGCAACTAACAAAGACACATTTCCTTTACAACCAACTTGATTTTATAACCAATTTCAAAATGTCCCCACTGCTTGCCCTCCTCTTCCTGGGCCTCCCTGAAGTGGCCACTGTGTCACGTCCCATCCGTCACCTTTCTGAGCCAGGTGCTGACCCCAGGAGCCCACATGTCTTGTCTTCACCTTCCAGGACCCAGGTGGCCAGCACCTTCCTCCCACCAAACCCACCAGTATCTTCTCTCTTCCCAGCCTCCCTGATCAGGGAACGCTTTTCTAAACCTTTCGTTGACACACATATACACAGAGAAGGGGGCACGGACAAAAGCAGAGGTGGGGGGCATGATGATGTCTATACACTCTGTACTCCTGCGTAGCCAGCCCCAGAGTGTCCCACGCTCCTTCCCATCACGCCACCCACCATGCTCCCCACTCCCCACACCATTTGAGTTCTGTTGGGCCACTGTCAGCCCCCCGTCTTCCTTGCTAGCTGCTCCTCCATGCCTGGACCACCTTCTCTGTTTTGTCATTGAGCGTCTCCCCGTCCCCTCCAGGCACAGGGGAGCTCAGCGGGCTCACAGGCAGACTGAACTGCCAGGACATTCACTCGAAGGTGACCTTGGAAAGACTCTTGGGACACGTTCCAGCCCCACAGACACAGCCGAGGAATCTGCCCGATCCCACAGCCACCAGTGGTGTCCTGGACCCTGGCCAGCAAGCTCAAGGACGATGCCCTGGGATGCAAAAGGGACCAGGCGACAGGAGAGGGAGGAGCAACTTGGAAAAGGAAGGTGGGAACAGTTGCACAACTCAAACAACATAACCAGTGTCACTAAATTGTACATGTAGAAACTTCAATGGGTGTATGTTCGGCTGTGAGTATTCTGAACAACAACAAAAATAAATTACTTTTAAAAAATCATTAGACAAGATGAAGTTCCTGGGCTAGAAGACAAAGGACCGTGGACTCAGGGGACGTCTACGTCAGTTGGCACAACATAATTCATAAAGACAGTGTTCTGCATCCTGGGGGTCTTAAAAGCTTTCGAGCAGCCTCTAAGACAAAACTACTGGTCTCTTACTACCTGGATCAAAGGAGAATTTAGAAAGCCGAAGACTCAAGGGATCATACGAACCACGGCCTACAGGACCCCAAGACCAGAAGAACTAGATGGTGCCTGGCTACCACTGCCGACTGCTCCGACTGGGATCACAATAAAGGCTCCCGGGCTGAGCAGGAGAAAAACTGCAGAGCAAAAAATCAAATTCACAAAAAAGACCAGGCCTTCTGGTCTGACAGAGAATGGAAGAACCCCTGAGACTATGGCCCTAAGACCCTTCTGAACTGGAATGAAGCCGTTCCTGGAGACCCCTTCAGCCAAACAACAGACAAGCCCATAAGATAAACAATAACACCCAAGAGAAACATACTCCTTAGAAAAATTAATCGTAGGAGATCAAATGCCCAAAAGCAAAGACGGGAAGGCAGGAAGAGCTAGAAAATCAGGACAAAAGCAAACGGGGAACCCAGGGTGCTGACAAATTGTAGCGAATGAAACCAAGGTCACGAAACACTTTTTGTACAAACTAACAAATGGGAAGCTAAGACGCTTTGTAAACTTTGACCTAATTCACAATTAAAAAAAAAAATTTTTTTTTTGTTCTGCTTTTAAAAAAAGAAATGATTAGAAGAGCAGAAGGTCTTCCTTGGGGGAAAAAAAGGAGGTTTCAATAACCAAATTATTTCTTACACAAACAGAAGAAAAAGTAAAACGAAAGGGAATGAGATCTCAAGTCTTTCCAGAAATTTGTCTAATAAATTACAAATAAGAAAAATATTCTTTTTTCCAGGTGATTAAAAAAGGACATTTTAAAACAATGAAAAGAAAAAAAAAAAAAAGGAGGCGAGCCAGCGGCTGGGGCAGCTCATTCATTATGACTGCAGGAGAAATGTCTCAAAGCAAGGTTCCCATGAAAAGACCAGGGGTCCCCCCGCCCCCCCAGTGTGAAACAGCATCACGCCTGGTGTTGGATGCCAGTTCTCCTAGCCCGGTACCCTCTGTGCAAAGGAAAACCACCAATGGACCTGCATGGCGGTCCCGCATGGCTACCCCTCGGCTTGCAGGCTGAAATCCCTGCTGGCGCTGTTGTTAGCTGCCATCGAGCCCATTCCAACTCATGGCGACCCCGTGTTTCAGAGTAGAATCGCTCCATACGGTTTTCAAGGCTGTGAGCTTTCAGAAGAAGATTGCCAGACCTGTCTTCCTAGGCACCTCTGGGTGGATTTGAGTCGTCCACCTTCCAGCTAGTAGTCGAGCACTTAGCCATTAAATCGCCACTGTGACTGTACATACGAATACCCCTCTGGACACAGGGTGAAATCGTCAGTCTAAATGCACACTGGACCTGACGTGCGTGCAGCCTTGCGTCATCTAAACCGTCAGGTCAGCTCTGTGTTCCTGGCCCCCAGATTCAGATTTTCAAACACATCATCAAGAGAAACAGCGTGTGTGCGCACTTACGTAATTTGTAGCCCACCAGGATTTTAGCTTCAAGTACCACTGCAATTTTGGTCCAAGGTTGATGGCAAAATCCTGCGCCAGCTCTGTCATCCGTCTGAAGTCCTCCTCCTTCATGAGGGGCCTCACTGACTCCAGATACTGGAGTTAAGGGAAGAAAAAGCAAAGTTAACACACAGGGATCAAAGCCTACACTGTCTTACCCGTGCCCTAGAGAAAACACAGCCGAATGGAAAGACATAACACCCTCCCCAAGCTGGTTCTGTTGCTCCTTAGGCAAGTTAGCTAACTCCAACGCTACATGCTGTTTTAGGCTCAGAATAAACAGTTCAACTTCTTTATCCTTTACTGGCATGAAAGCTCCCCAAATCCTGCGTCCCCACACAATCATCAAAGTACGTTCCACCGCGTCAGATCGACATTTGGTTAACGAGAAAATTTCTACAGTGTCTTCTATCCGTGATGTGACCTTTAACCTGTCCTTCGCTAAGCTGCAATGGCCTGGGATGGTGGCGAGGAGGGGAGGTGCGCCGTGCCAAGGGCAGTGCTGTGAGGGGCGTCGGCCAGGTGTTCAGGGTGGCGGGACGGGAAGGAGGAGTGAGACGGGTGGAGACAGGGATGTCATGCGGCCAGGCCGAGGCTAGGTCTCCTGGTTCAGGGTTTTCGTCTCCATCCCCTTCAAGCACGTGGGTGTAAAAGCGTATGTTTCAGCTCACATGCCTGGCATTTTTAAAAGTACGCCCCAAAGCTTCTGAAATGTGCAAAGCAAAAACTTACAGAAAGTAACACTACAGCTAACCCCTGCTTGGTGTCGTTAATCCAACAAGCCAGTTGCTACCGTTGTAAGCTGCCGTCGAGTCAGTCCCCGACTCATGGTGACCTCACGCACAATGAAATGAAATACTTGGTCCTGTGGATTGGACCATCGTGAGCTATAGGGTTTTCACTGGCTGAGTTTTAGAAGTCGATCTCCAGGCCTTTCCTCCTGGTCCATCTCAGTCTGGAAGCTCAGCTGAAGCCAGTTCAGCACCCCAGCAACACGCAAGCCTCCCTGCTCCACTGACAGGTGGGTGGTGACTGTACATGAGATGCGTTGGCTGGGAGTCAGCACGGGTCTCCTGCGTGGACGGTGAACATTCTACCAGTGCACCACCAATGCCCCCAGATAAGTTAGTATCTGCTGTGAAAACTGCTTTGGGCCAGCAGTGATCACTCGAGCCCTCCTTGAGTGTTTAAAGACAGAATCTCATCCCCTAAGACAGATTAGTTGTTACATATCTTAAGATTTATTTGACGTAAAATATATGCTAGTGAGACTGCAAACCACGCTCGGAAGGAGCTGACGTCAAACAGATGTGAAGGAACTTGCTGACGTCACCTGGGAGTGAAGGACCAAGCCTGCGGAGTTTCTTGGTCAGAGTTTAAAGATGGGCTGCAGAATGTAGAGAAATTTGAAGCCTTGTGTATTGCTAACGGAAATAGAAAATGGCGCAGCCACTTTGGTAAACCGTCTGGTGATGCATCAAAAAGTTAAACACGGAATTACCAAATGAACCAGCAATTCTGCTCCTATGTGTATACCCGAAAGACTTGAAAGCAGGTAGGTGAACAAAACTTGTACACAGATGTTCACAGCAGCGTTATTCACAACAGTGAAAAGGTGGAAACAATCCAAGTGCCCACCAACAGAAGAATGGATAAACAAAACGTGGCCCCTCCACACCAAGAGGTACTACTCAGCCACAGAAAGGAATGGAGCTCTGACACCTGCTACGACATGAATGAGCCTTGAAAACATGACGTTGAGGGAAAGAAGCCAGACACAAAAGACCACTATTGTATGATTCCATCCACATAAAATGTCCAGAACAGGCAAATCCATAGACAGCAGATTAGTGGTTACCCGTTATTGCTTAAGGGGTATGGGGCTTTCATTTGGGGTGATGGAAAGTTCTAGAAATATACAACAGTGATAGTTGCATGACATTGCGAATGTACTTAATGCCACTGAACCGTGTGCTCTTTAAAGTGGCTAAATGGTCAATTTTATGTTACATGTGTTTTACCACAATAAAAAAAAATACATATGTATGTATATATACGGGGCTGCTCCCTCCCTCGTGGGGTGATCTTCAGGATTAAAGCAGAGAGGGTGACTGCAGCTAATGTCACGACTGCTCTCGCAGGCAATCCACCATCTGCCCCGCACCCTGCCACTGGGGAGCCTGCTTTAAAATGGGTGGGGGCTTGTCAAAGACCATTTTCCTGAGACAGGCTGGGGGCCGACCATCTCCACACACCCAGCTGTGCCAGGGTCAGCGAGGGACACTCAAAAGCTCTCTGATGCCCCTCCCCATCCAGACCCCAAACCTCCGTCAAGCAGGCGCATTTTTAAAACACCTGGGATGCGGTGCTACAGCAGGAGACAGAGGGTTTTATGTGACAGCCCTACAAGGTACTGCTGAGAGTTAACACAGCCCAACAGCGGCCAGTGAATGCAGTCAGAGTTAAGACGTTAGCTTGTGCGTCAAAAAGACAACCAGCACACACACAGCAGGCCATAGGGTGCGAGGCGGAGCCACACTCACCCTGTCCACGGTGTCTTTCACAGCCGGAACAGGAAGGCGTGGCAGTGAGGTCTGGAAGCTATACAACATGGGCTTTCGGCCTGAAAAAATCTTCACCATACCCTTAAGGAAAAAAAAAGTTACATTAAAAAAAACAAGACCATATTAAAGATCAGAAGCCACTTCTCAGCTGTATACAACTCGCTGATTATTCACAGATTTTCTGTGGCGATTTCTTTCTCCTCCGGCCCATTTCTGCCCCCACACTCACAGGTCCCAGCAAACCACACGTAGCCCCCAAATAAGAACCACGTTGAATAAAAGCCTGTGTCTAAGAAAAGCTTGGAATGGAGCCGGCCCAGCATGGTTTACTGGCCCGGCCCCTCCTGGCATCTGTGGTATCCCAGTATGGCTGCACCTGTGCACATGAGTAAGTCTCGCCTATGTCTTCGAGCCCTTGGCTTCGGCGACTGGCTTGAGGCTCATGGGTAGAATCCAAGCTGAGGAGCCTGGACCTCGTGCCATCCTCGTAGGAGGCCATGTTGTCCTTTCACTCATTGTTGGGCCTAGTGGAGATCACAAACTTGCCTATTCTTACTGTTTCAGCTGGAATGATCCAAACGTGGTGTAATAGCTGGTCATCTCATGCTGACCAGACTGCAGGGAAAGTTCTAGAGCTCATGCTGGAGGGAGGCAGAGAAATAGCATCAATGACACTTGGACCTGAGGAGCATTGGGACTCAACCTACAGTAGCGTGGAGGCCACCTGAGGGAAGATTACGTAACGTCTGTGTAAAGTGTGAGAACCACCCCTGAGTGTCTTCTTGCTGGGGGCCACCTGAGGGAACGTCACATAACATCTGTGTAAAGTCTGGGTGCCACCTCTGAGTGGCTTCTCGCTGGAGGCCGCCTGAGAGAATGTCATGTGACATCTATGTAAAGTGTAGGAGCTGCCTCTGAGTGTCTTCTTGCTAGAGGCCACCTAAGGGAACGCACGTAACGTGCATGTAAAGTGTAGGAGCCACCCCTGAGTGTCTTCTCACTGTACAATTTGGTTTCTTTGGAAAACTTTCAGCCAAGCAATAAGTACTTTGGAACAGGGAAGCCTGGTGTCAGGGGTATGCAGGGGACATGGGCACTGGCCACTGGGCTCCCTCTGAGTCCCCCAAAGGTTTTCAGCTGCTGAGGATAGCAGGCCCAGCTGCAGGCGCACCACCCCCTGGTGATGGTGAGCTGCTCAGGAGGCCCCGCCTCAGGCCACAGCTCACCAAACTACTAGGAGTTTGTTTCACTTATAAAACCATGAAATATCCCAATGAAAGCAAAGGCTTTAAAGGAAAATCTTCAGTTATGACCCATTGAGTCAATTCTGACTCATAGCAATCCTATGGGACAAAGTAGACTGGCACATTTCTCTCCTGCCGAGTGCTGGAGGGTTCAAACCCCCCACCTTTCGGTTAGCAGCTGAGAGCTTAACCACTGTGACACTAGGGCTCCTTCTAAGTATGACCAGTTTCATTCAAATTCATCCAGGCCATTTAACAAGGGCCTGTGAGGGACTGTGAGTTAACGCAGTCCAGTGTTTCTTTACAAGAACTTAAATTATTCACAGAAGACAGCCTTCATGGCTACTGGAAGTTGACTTTTGAGGCTCCTAGCATCACCGATGCTCCTTCTTCGCCTCCCCTCACCGTGAGCTCTAGAACTTTCCTTGTGTTTGTTAAGCATGAGATGACCAATTATTATACCAAGTTTAGAAGTTTACAAGGTAATGGGGCCTGAATAACTTGATGAAGGCTCAGGTGACGATACAAACTGGGCGACAGCACATGGTGAGGCCAGACACCGGTTCACAGGCCTGCGGAGCTTACAGGAGCCCGTGCACCAAAGACAGAGGCCCCACAAGTTCAGAAACGGCTTCTACCTTGATGGTTTGTTTCCAGAAAACTTGAGCTCATGAAAAGTTTTACACAATGGAAGTTGGATAAACATTCATGCACATGACAAAGTAATTCGCTTTGAGCAAGTGACACTCAGGCTAGGGACAAGGGCAGCTTCAGAGCACACTGGAAACGAACCACGAAACCATGGGCATCCCAGTCAGGTGGATCAGCTGAGGGAGATTTCTGAACACCTGGTTCCATGTTAGTCAGAAAAGCTACAAAGCAGTAATGGCTTTTGTGTTATGAGGAGTGTGACAAAGAAGTAGCACTTTTATTTTATGGACGACCTGAACTGCAAACCCAGACGACGTAGATATTAAATGCTCAACACCCTCTAGCACCATTAAAGGAAAAACACTCTCGGGCCCAAATGTAGGCATCATGGTATATCAAGCCCCTCCAGGAAGTAAGGACAACACGCAGGTCCCAAGCCAAGCATCAAAGGGGCAAAAGTTCCACAAGATTCCTTGTTTCAAGAGTAAAAAACATCGATACAAGCGCCACACCGAGCAGGAAGTGGGATTACCATCCAGATCTTGGTCGTGCGGCTCATCTTGCCATGCTCATTAAACATCCACCCGTGGTAGGAGAGCAGCACCTTCAGGGAGTAACGCATGGTGATAATGAGTGCCACCCACAGGCCGGTGCCAAAAAGGATGCCGCTGACGATGTTCTTCGTCTGGTCCGACATGTAGCCGCTGCCGAAGCAAAGCAAAACAATGCATTAGTGTGGAAAAAAGATGGTGTGGGTTGCAACTGACCAAGACCTGTGCTGATAGGCTGAACCACCCCTCCCCATCTGTCAGTGTGTCACACCGTGGTGGCTTTCATGTGGCTGTGATGCCAGAAGCCATGCCACCACTATTTCAAATACCAGCAGGATCACCCACGGTGGACAGGTTTCAGCAGAGCTTCCAGACTAAGACTAGGAAGAAAGGTCTGGCAACCAACTTCCAAAAACCAGGCATTAAAAACCCTATGGATCACAACAGAAGATTGTACAATATAGTGCTGGAAGGCGAGCCCCCTAAGTTGGAAGGCACTAAAAATACACAGTGGCTGAAACTCTGGACTGTCACGTCAACTATCGTGAAGATGAAGCAGGACCAGGCAGTGTTTTGTTCTGTTGCACGGGGGGTAGACGTGAGTCAGAGCCGACTCGACTGCAACAAATAACAACAAAAAGATGGAGCAGCCCCTGTTCACCAAAAGAAAGAACATATAACCCCAAGTGGGAGTCAGGCCGTGTCAAACAGAGAAAGCTCATGTGAACCCACCTCTCTAAGAGGTTACAGGCAATTTTCTTCCCACCTCAAAATCAACCAGTTCCATCTGCTTTGGAGGTCTATAAAGCCAACGAAGGATAATGCACGTAATCAGAAAAAAGAAACATCTTTCTCCAGAGACTGGAGCCCTGGTGGCACAGTGGTTAAGAGCTTGGCTGCTAAGCAAAAGGTCGGCAGTTCGAATCTACCAGGCACTCCTTGGAAACCCTATGGGGCAGCTCTGCTCTGTTCTATAGGGTCGCTATGAGTTGGAACTGACTCCACGGCAGTGGGTTTCCTCCAGAGGCTAGGGATGATGACAGAGGGAACGCTGTGAGACTGCTAGCTTGTACCACACCCCCATGATGAAAACTACACCCCAAAACAATGCGTACCTCCGGGACTGGGGGCTTTCACCAGTTTGTCCCTGCTCTTTATGTTTTGTTTTGTTTCCTCTCAAACACACCTTTGGATTTTACAATCACTCATAAGAAATTCAAAATCATTTGGCACAAATCACTTAATCAATAGAGCTAGTTTTTACATGATTAACATAATCAATGTCATTGACTTGTACATGAAAAAATACTGAATTGGCAAAAAAAAAAAATTCTCCCAACACTGGGAAAAGAAAAAAAAAAAGGAGCTTGTGTTTAGTTGAGGTAGGAATGGTGGAACTGTTTATCACGGATAAATGAAGAAGTTGCTCATATCCATAATCATTTAAATAATAAACAAAGAAAGTGGTTTCAGTTGCGATGGGAAATTAAATATTTTATGGTAAATGTGGACCTTAACAATGAGAAGAAATGCAGCTATTCATACATCTTTGTGGTTCTGATTTCAGTTTTAGTTGTCTTAGAAACTGGAAAATATTTTTAAAATAATAAATAGCTAAGGGTGCTTCAAATTATTAAAACAGCCAACACCTAAACTAAAAAACGTATATCCAATATTCATAAACCACCAATTTTATAATACATAGAAATAAACATCTTCCAGGTAAAATACTTTGGTTTCAAAACTATTATCTTCCTATAACTTGCCAAATCTTCCCTTAAAATTTAACTATAGTCTCTACTTTAAACCCGATGTTGTTTTCTAATAACCTAATCTATAAGCAAACTTACCCATATGTACCCGTTGCCATCGAGTTGATTTTGACTCATAGAGACCCTATAGGACAGAGTAGAATTGCCCCATAGGGTTCCCAAGGAGTGCCTGGTGGATTCGAACTGCTGACCTTATGGTTAGCAGCCGTAGTTCTTAACCACTACGCCACAAGGGCTTCCTAAGCCAACTCAGACTTACGAATTTAAGAAGCTGTTTTCTGGATAGTGTACACTTTAGATTTCTAAGTACTACATCAGTGAAGGGGAAAGACATACACACATACTGAATTCTCAAAAATCAAAGAGCATTTTAGCATAAACAAATGACACGTTCAGGATTTTTTAACACATATATGTACATATGTTGTTGTTGTTAGGTCTTATTGAGTCAATTTCAACTCACATTGACCCCACGTGACAGAGCAGAACTGCCCCATAGGGTTTTCTAGGCTGTAATCTTTACAAGAGCAAATTGCCAGGTCTTTCTCGTGTGGATGGATGTGTATATACGTAAATATACAATATACATTACATATAGACACACACGTATATACATACATCCATATATACACACAACACACATATGTACATGTATAGACACACACATACATAACACACATATGTACATGTATACACACACATACATACTATACACATACATGCGCTTCCATAAAGAGCTTCGGCAAACACTTTCATTTAAATTCACAGTCCATAGCAGGCTGCTGCGGATGGACAGACAAGACACAAACCCCCTCGGCCACATCTGGCTGCCTGGCTTCTGGAAGCTGTTACCTGGGATGTCAGAGACCCTTCTCAGGAAGATTGTCCCAGAACAGCCTGGAAGCTGGAAGTCGCTGGCCCAGTTTACCACAATAGGTTTAGAGGGACAAAGAAACAAATCTTCTAAAGACCCAGATTACAAACGGCTTTAAATAGCTAACACTTCTAAATATAATCCAACGTGAAAAGGCAACCCATGCTAGAGAGAAACTGAAAATCTGTATCGAACTCACAACAGCCTGCAGAGCACACAGGACCAACACAATGGGTGCCCACAGGTGAGCCCTGTCCACAGGTGAGCGGACCATGACCCATCAGTAACCGGAGGAGAGAGGCATGGGCCCCAGAGTGTCCTAGGTCTGTCAGCTGCTTTCCGAGTGATGAGAGTGACAGAGTCCCTTCCACAGCTTCCCCAGTCTCCAGCCAGACTATGGAATCCGGCAGGCGTCCAAGCCCAGGCACGCTTCCATAAAAATGACAGGCAATTTTCATTCTGTCCCCTGCAGATGCTAATAAAGGCATGAGCCAGGGTTTGTTACCCAACTGGCGATTACAAGTCCCTCAGCTGGGCACTAAGTCCCTTCCTGAGTCTCCAGGGGCTCCATGAATAAGGAACAGCGTGTGGAGAACGCCTCTGCAGACCCTTCTGCAAAATGAGGGTCAGGAGTTAGGGGCATGTATTAACATCGTCGGAGCCCTGGGGGCGCACGGTCAAGAGCTCGGCTGCTAACCGAAAAGGTGGGCCATTCTGTCCTATGGGGTCACTATGAGTCGGAATTGATTCAACGGGAACAGGTTTGGGTTTTTTTGGTTAACACTGTCTGGATGAAGTGCACTCATACGAATATTCACATCACTAAGTCAAATCCAGTTAATCTTTTATTTAAAGTCATCAGAAAGAAATTCTGTGAGTCAGTTTTAACATAGATCACATTTTACTAATTTATTTTCCTATTGCTTTTTGACCAAATGACATGTAAACCCAAACAACCAACAGGGCTCAATGACAAAGGTCCGGAACTCCATTTTTGACTTGGTCACAATCCCGGCATTGAGAACACAGGCTCAGGAAGTGTGTGGACACACCCTGGGTCCCATTATGTTATGTCTCTCACATGTCTGACTTCACCTTCCAGACACAACTCCAGCCTGAACAACAACCTCCCACTACGAAACACGGACTTGGGGGAGTATTATTTCTCTAGTCAGAGTCCTGGTGGCAGAGTGGTTAAGAGCTCAGACTGCTAACCAAAAGGCTGGCAGCCACTCCTTGGAAACCTTATGGGGCAGTTCTACTCTGTCCTGTAGGGTTGCCATGAGTTGGAATTGCTCAACGGCAGTGGGTATTTCTCTAGTCATAGACCTAGGAGTACCGCTGACACAAATGGTTACGCACTCAACTAACCAAAAGATTGGTGGGTTGAACCCACCTAGAGGTGTCTCGGAAGAAAGGCCCGGCAATCTGCTTCCGAGAAACTTGAAAACCCCATGGAGCAGTTCTCCACTCTGCACAGTTGGGGTTGCCAGGAGTCGGAATGAACTCAACAGCAACTAGCAACAGAACAACAGTCACAGACCTAAAATGTCTGCAAATGGAAGCAAGCAAAACAGCAGAAGGATCAGGTGTCCGGCACCAGCTATCTGCGGACGCTTCAAAGATACTGTAGTGCTTTCAAACGAGAAAATAAAAACGCATATTCAAGTGCAAGGATCACAGGTGCAAACAAGGTAACAGCCCTGTGTTCCATTGTCCAGTTGCTCAATAATCAACACAGCAGTGGTGTTTGTCTCGCGGGAAGGTTCTCTGAAAAGAGACTTAGAGTCGGTCCTCCGTATCTGCGGCTCTGCATCCACAGATTCAACCAACTATGGACAGAAAATGCTTAAGAAAAAAAAAGCAAAGTTCCAAAAAGCAAAACTTGAATTTGCTGTACGCCGAGCTCTATGCTGAATCCACGTGAATGAAGTGGTGTGCAAGCATCCCCTGCTGTAGCCTCCCGCCATTTCACAGACCCTCAGCCTCTCTCCAGCACTCACTGTTCGAGCATTGTTTGCCCTGTGTCTCATCGGTTTGCTATTTGTGTTGCACACCCTTTGTTTCTGGGGAAAAATGGCTACTAGAAAGCAATGAAGTGGTCAAAGCAATCCCTCAAAGGCTAAGTGTGAAGGGGCTGAGGGGCAGCAGAGGAAGGAGTTTCAAGCTAGTAAGGGGTGGCTGGCTAGCTCTGGAAAGCGCTGAAGCCTCAAGAACTTCAAGATCACGGGAGAGCCGCATCGGCTGAGGCCCAAGCCACAGCAGGCTTCCTAGAAGAGCTCAAGAAACTCATAGAAGAGAAAAGCTGCTTTCCAGAGCAAGTCTTCAATGGTGATGAAACAACTATTTACATAGCATCTATGTTGTATTTGGTATTATAAGTAATCTAAAAATTAATAAAGCTTCAGGGAGGATGTGTGTAGGTTATACGCAAATACTACATCATTTCACATAAAGGACTTGAGCATCCATGGATTTTGGTACCTGTGGGCGGTTCTGGAACCACCAGATACTGAGGGATGACTGTACTGAAGAAAGCAATAATTTTGGCATTGAATAGATTCCCATTTCTTCTTTCCGCGATCTTGGGCAAGAAATGAATCTCCCTGAACACCTCCTGACGGATACAATAGAGATGCCTACGCAAGGTAACCTCTTATGTCTACGTGAGGTCATCTGACACGCCTATGCGAGGTCACTGGGCCTGAGCACTGACCTACAGGAGATCCTGGATCAGAGTCAGGGACATCTGAGAGCTCATGGAATAAAGGACATTGGAGGTGTTCAGCCAATGTTGACTGAACAAACACTCAGCGTGCCCTTTATTTTTTTTTATTATTTTTTTCACCCTCCTCTTCTAAGTTGTTCCTCCTTCATTAACATAAACTCACTGCCCCCTAAAGTTCCTATCTAATCTTTCAAGTTGCTGTTGTCAATTTGATCTCACATAAATAGTTGTTAAAAAAGCACAATGCTCAAGACAGACCTTTAGCTAAATTATTGTTTGGTTTTAAGATATCAGGGAATATTTTGATTTAAGCTTTAAAGAATATCTCAGGGCAATAGTTTCAGGGGTTCATCCAGCCTCCAGAGCTCCAGAAAGTCTGGAGTCCATGAGAATTAGAAATTCTGTTTTACATTGTCCCCCTTTTGATCAAGATTTTTCTATGGAATCTTTTCTCAAAATGTTCAGTAATGATAGCCAGGCACCATCCAGTTCTGGTCTCATGGCCTAGCATACCCTTTAGAACAATCCAGCACACCTGCATGAGACCCATGGACCAGGAGCTTCTTAGAGAAAAATATCTACCTAGATGCACTTCCAGGGAGCCCCTGGGTATCACAAATGGTTAGGTGCTTGACTACTAGCTGAAAGTCGGCAATTAGAACCTACCCTGAGGCTCCCTGGAAGACAGGCCCACCGATCTCCTTCTGAAAGGTCACAGCCTTGAAAGTCCTATGGAGCAGTTCTACTCTGTACACACGAGGTCGCCAGCAGTTGGAATCGACTCAGTGGCAGCCAACAACATGCACAGCTTAAACCTGGATTCCTGCCCTGAGTTTAGAGTCTAAGGGAGTAAAATTCAATAACAAGAGCACCTCTGGGCCAAATCTCCTGGCAAAAAGAGAGCTTGCTTTCAAACTCCTAGAAAAGTCTAAAATTTCAAGAGGAGAGAATGACAGGGATTCCCTTGGAGGGGGGGGGTCTCTAAACCACTGAGAGGGATCTAAGGGTCTGGGTTCACCCCAGAGCGCCCCACAGCAATCTGTTCACAGGGGCACAGCTGGAACTCTAGAATGGACTCAGAAACAACCATGCTGGGAACTAACTCCCTGGGCAGAAATTTCTTTGGCAACCCCGCTGGCCAGGCTAGATGCTCCTGGGGTTTCAGAGAGAGGGAGCACAACTCCTGGGGGACCTTAACAGCAGTCCAGAAAACAGGAAGCAAGCCTACATGGGGACAGCCAGCAAAAGCTTCCAGTGAGTCTGGAACAGCAGGTGTCCACAGGCACGACATTTGAGAAGACAGACAGACACTGGCAACGAAGCCTCGATCACTTCTAGGATCATCTGTGATGCCACAGGATGACTTACGTCGTGTCGAGGGTCCGGTTGATTTTTGCGATGATTCCCAGTGAGGGGTCGATCTTGGCGTACATGGTTGACATTACGCCTACCACCACGATAAGCCAGCTTGAGGGACTGGCTGGGTAAACGCCCGTGATGATTCCATTCTGAAAACAAGCACAAGCCATAAGCAACGCCCTTTGCATAGACATACACGTTAAATCAGATGCCCCCAGTCACGGGGACCTCCCAGCTAACTCCAGAGCTTGAGAATCTTGGTGAGGTGCCAGGCAATGGGGGGAAGATGGTTTGAGGCACATGGTTTGCAACACACTGCCACTAGCTGGAAATGTTACCTCCACTGTTCCAACTTTCTCCCAACTTCTTCCTTTCCTCCCAAACACCTCCCAAACACCTCCCGAAAGTCTCTCAAAGGCTGATCCCAGGACTTGAGAATCACCTGCGGCACTAGTTTAGCATACAAGTTCCTGGGCTCTACCCAGACTGACTCCCAACACCCACCGGCTGAGGATGGGCCACCAAGCCATCTAGTCTTCCCCTAGTCTGCTCTGGTCTAGGGTGCCTGTGACTCCAGCTTCAAAGTCATCCCCTCACTTCTCCTTGGTCAAGATGCCTGCTTGACCTCAAAGTATTTAAAGGAGAAACTCCTACAATGTCAATAATTTGCTGTAAAACACTCCAAAAAAACCCCAAACCTGTTGCTGTTGAATCGATTCTGACTCATAGTGACCCTACAGGACAGAGTAGAACTGCCCCATAGGGTTTCCAAGGTGTGGCTGGTGGATTTGAACTGCTGACCTTTTGGTTAGCAGCCAAGCTCCTAACCGCTGTGCCACCAGGGCTCCAAAACCCCAACACCAGTCCCAGTGCCCTTCAGTCGATTCCGACTCATAGCGACCCTATAGGACAAACTAGAACTGCCCCACAGAGTTTCCAAGGAGCACCTGGTGGTATCGAACTGACAACCCTTTGGTTAGCAGCCATAGCACTTAACCACTACGCCACCAGGGTTTCCCAAACAGTCCCCTTTAAATGCTCCAGCCCCCCCCCCCCACTCCCCGCAAAAGAAAGGTGAGAAGAAGGGATCCATGAAACAAGATGATTGGTGAAGTGTTGAAGATCAACGCTGGGAGGTTAACAGAGAGAGTTGCTAATCTATTCTCTTCACATTTGTGTATGTTTGAAAATTTCCAATTCGAAAAAAAAAAAAAAATTCTTGCTTACCAAAGCCATCATGATAAGATACTGATGAGAACAAGACAATGGATTTTAAAAACTATCAAGGCCCCTTTTATCTGAATTCCCTTAGAAGATACTCACATCCCTAAATTTAGCCCTATTGGATCTCCAATTATTGGAAGATGTAGGAGAAAGAGACTTTACACAAAGGGGGTCTTTTCACATTCTCTGAAGTAAAAAATTTTTTCAACCCTCTCATGAGCAGCGGGACATACAGGGCCCACCTACAACTTCCACCTCTCAGGTTTATTGGTAAGCTACCATACCACTGCCAGTAGGTGCTGCCGGCAGGTGGGGACCTGTATAACGGTTTGACATGGAAGAAACAGGCGTGTGTCACAAATTACTGTTTCTACAGTGTATGGTGTGAGGTGTTGTATCCTGAAGGCGCAACTGTGCCAAACTTTTGTCTCTTTTGCTTTTGTTCAGTGAGCTAAGCCTTGTAAGTATATTTTCTGTTCCTCTGCATTATTCAGAAGTTGAGTTTCTTGAGAGTTCCCGTGAATATCACACTTTTAGGCACCATACATTATACGCACGGGTCCAGGGATGCAGAAGGTGATACAGAGCCCACAGGGATATATCTGTCCCACATAATCCTACCCCCAGTGTTCGGAGGGACAACTGTGTCCCACATAATCCTACTGGAGTCCAGAGGGAAATGTGTGTCCCACATAACCCTACCCCCAGAGTCCAGAGGGACAACTGTGTCCCACATAATCCTATCCCTAGAGTCCAGAGGGACATGTGTGTCCCACATAACCCTACCCCCCAAGTCCAGAGGGACAACTGTGTCCCACATAATCCTATCACCAGAGTCCAGAGGGACATGTGTCCCACATAATCCTACCCCCCGAGTCCAGAGGGACATGTGTGCCTATATAATATGTATCAAAATCCATATTTCATAACAAAATTTCAGAAATGCTCCTTGATTCAGCATCCATTAATGAAAACATGTGGTATCAACAACAAAAAAATTTTTTTAATTAATTCATACAAAAAACGGTTAAAAAATAAATGAATTAGAATTAAATAAAAATAAATAAATGAAGGGTGGGAAGCAGGAGAGAGAGGGGAGTTTTGCAGTTAAACAGTCCCCTGTTCTCGTGATGCTCCCAGTCCTTTCTGAAGCACACCAAGGCCCTGGTGTCGGAAGCAGCTCCGGCGGCCCTCACTGATCCCTCCCCTCTGCGCGTCCCGGGTCTCGCCTAGTAAACCACCTGCTATGCGTGCTCACGTACTTTCACATCTGGCCTGCTCAGCTATACTATAAAAACCAGAAGAGCTGCTGTTGAGTTGACTCTGACTCCTGGCGACCCCAAGTGTGTCAGAGTAGAACTACACTCCACAGGCTTTTCAATGGTTGTGACTTTTCAGAAATAGATCACCAGGCCTTTCTTCCAAGGTGCCTCTTGATGAACTCAAACTGCCAACCTTCTGGTTCACAGTTGAGCACTTCCCCGTTTTTGTTACCCAAGGCCTCCTAGGTGTTAAAGGAAACCAAAAAACCATACCGGCTGCCATCAAGTCAATTCCAACTCATGGTGCTTCCACAGGGTTTTCTTGGCTGTGATCTTTATGGAAGCAGATCGCCAGGTCTTTCTTTCACAGTGCTGCCACCGGCTGGGTTTGAACCTCCAACCTTTAGGTCAGCAGTTGAGCACTTGACTGTCTGAGCTACCCAGAGACTCCTAACTGTACTTTAAGGTCTTTAAAATCAGAACAATATTTTCACTGGGTTGAATATGATGGAGAGGCCTCTGCACCCGCACTTCCATTTTCTTAGATTTGAAGGTAAAAGGGCCAGTCCTCAGCCAAATCCTCAAGCTGATGGAGCTTAGCTTTGCCTCCCTGGTTTTTCCCCAGTAGGTGGTGCCCTCCTCCACTGCTGGAGGATAACGCCAAGGGCTGAGGGGACGGGGTGTGACTCCGTCATTTACATGGGGCCAAGGACCCACTGCTGAGCCCAGGACACTCCTGCCAGGCTGGGGCTCGCCCACCTTCTCACCCATGTCACGTGGCCCGCTCCTCCAGCTCCCCCAAACCCTCTCTGTGCTACCCTCTGAGAAGGAAGATGGAAACCCCAGACTCTGAACAGCAGCTGCCCTGGGGGTGGCCAACACACTCACTTCTGTCTTGCTGTTCTTTCATCTCCTCTAAATTTTCTAAACACGCATTCACTGCTTCTGTGATTTTAAAAAGTGAATTAAAAACAAAAGAATAAAATGTAAACGACTCTTGTACTTAAAAGGGTGAATTTCCCACTTTTTCGGGCAAGCCGAACAGAAAACAGGTGAAGTTAACTGTATGTGAATTTTCATGGACATTTTTTTGATGCTGGAATTATTTTATTGGCGAGATATTTATTAAATAAAATCATTTATGTTTACAAAGTTGGAAAAAAATCCTTTTTTCCACTAGGTATAACAGATCCCTGACTCAGAGCAGGAGATGTGGATTCTAGACTTCCCACTCACCCTCTCCGAGCCTCAGTTTCCTCACCGATCTGCCCTGCTGACCTTACAGGACTCCTTCAAGAATTCAGCAAGCCAATATATGCGGAAGTGGTTCAAAAACTAGGTACCACAGAGATATAAACTATGTGCTAGTTATAACTCTGAAATGCTTATATTTCGACAGCACCTAGAAAACTATTGCTTAGATATTAAAGTGAATGTTATTAAAAGAAAGAAAAAAGCTGCCGGCGAATCAGCTCTAACTCATGACGACCCCGTGTGTATGAGTAGAACTGTGCTCTCTGGGGTTTTCAATGGCCGATCTTTTGGAAGTAGATCGCCAGGCCGTTCTTCCGAGGCACCTATGGGTAGACTCAAACCTCTAACCTTTCAGTTAGCAGCCGAGCACATTAACCAATGGCACCACCCAGGGACTACGAATATCACACAAACTTAAATGAAGAACTGCAAACCTTGAATCTGATGAACTTCTTTTTCCAGGAATGAAGTCCAGAGAGATAGATTTGTTTAAGGGCCTCATGGCTCAGCTGGAGGTCGATCCCGTCTGGGGTGACGGTGAACTGAAAGGCCACGGCTTGGTGAGCTTCTGCCATCGTGAATGGTCACCTGGAGAGGAAAGGAAGAAGACTGTAGAAAATCCCCTACACGGAAATTTAGTTGGCTAAGTGTTTCCTCTCCATTTAACAGACGTAATATTTTTCATGAACACATCCAATTCAGAGCCACCATACCTTACACCCTAGTCCCCCATCCAAGGAGCCCCGGTGGCGCAGTGTTAAGCACTCGGGTGCTAATCGAAAGGTCAGCGATGCCAAGCCACCAGCTGCTCCACGGAAGGAAGAGGTAACAGTCAGCTTCCATAAAGATTAACCAAAGCAAACCCATTGCCCATGCATCAATCCTGACTCATAGCAACCCCACAGGACTCAGTAGAATTGCCCCACAGGGTTTCCAAGGCTGTAAATCTTTATGGAAGCAGACTGCCACATCTTTCTCACAGCCTTGGAAACCCTATGGGGCAGTTCTACTCTGTCCTAGAGGGTTGTTATGAGTCAGAATTGACTTGACGGCAAAGGCTTTGTTTTCGTTTTGTGGTTTATCCCCTGATCGGCACTGTATCAACAATTGCTGCCTTTTGCCTAGAGACCCTGGATGATCAACAGAGGCTGGGGACCCTAAGCCCCTCGTCCGGCCTTCAGGCCCAAGCCTGTGGATCCCTCACCCCCACTGTGGCCTCCAGACCCCAGGAGCAGGGATCCCCCACCTCCTAGACCACAGGCAATGGGATTCCCCCAGCCCAGGCCCTAGCCATTCCAGGGAACTGTACCTCCAGGCCAAGAGCTCAGTCCGTACCCAGCTTGCTATGGAAGCCAGTGGCTGTTCAGCAATTTAGTCTGCAAAGGCCTATCTACCTCCTCTAGCTCACCAGCCCCGAGGCTGGCCTAGAAGAAACCCCACAGGTCCTCACACAAGTCCACAGTGGCCCTGACCCCTGACCTTCAGGTAGGAACGCTGGGCCTAACACCCAACGCCTTCACCTGCCGAGCCTGTGGCTGCTGTTCTGAGGAGCTATTTTAAGCTACAGATACCACCATGAGGGACTTCATTAAAATAAGACAGGCCGAGTCCTCAAGAGCGGGTGTTCTGAGGTCGGGTCTGGGTGTTCCTCCTCAGAGTCTCTGATTGAAACAAAACTGCCTCCAACATTCAAAGGACTGAACAGTTACCAGGGTATTTTACCTCACCTCTGGGCACAGCCCTTCCCGGGCTCGCTTCCCTGCCAGCAAAAGAAAACACACTTCGTTTCAACCGCTTTGGAGACCTACGATCTATTCTGTCTCCCCTCACAGTCTGCCCTCACAGTCCTTCCAACACCCCACCCACCATAGTCACCTCACCCTCTTCCACACGCAGTCGTCCTCTCCCCCCAGAGCTGGCTCCTCTCCCCTCTGAGGGTTGTGCTATATTGCTATCTCTGTCTACACTGTTTTGACGCAAAGTACTAAATGGATGTTGTTGTTGTTGTTGTTGTGTGGTGCCATTGAGTTGATTTTCGACTCATAGTGACCCCATGTGACAGAGCAGAACTGCTCCATAGGGTTTCCTTGGCCGTGATCTTTACAGGAGCAGGTCACCAGGTCTTTCTTCCACAAAGCCTCTGGGTGGGGTTGATCTGCTGACCTTTCAGTTAGTGGCTGAGTGCTTAACCACTGTGCCACCCGGGTTCCTTCATATATTTACCACACAGACACACACACACAAATATACACACACAAAAAAAAGAAGCCTACTCTGCACTGAGTATGGGGCAAGGAAGCAGACCGGGAAGAAGCTGGGCCACGTGCCAGCAGAGTGCGGACGGGGCCTGGCCCGGAGTGGGGACGCTGGGGAGGGGAGGCTGACCGGTGGAAACATGTTTCAGAGGCACCTGGGTGGGCTTGCTGAGGAAACGGACGCTTGGACTTCGAGCTTGAAGATGCCCGTGGTGGCCGAGAATTCACATATGGATAACCTCCTACTTTTGAAATGTCACCAGAGGAACCTAGTGCTGAGAAGAGGCTGGGGTGGGTGACGCGTCTGAGGAGAGGCTGGGGTGGGTGACGCGTCTGAGGAGAGGCTGGGGTGGGTGACACGTCTGAGGAGAGGCTGGGGTGGGTGACGCGTCTGAGAGGCTGGGGTGGGTGACGCGTCTGAGGAGAGGCTGGGGTGGGTGACGCGTCTGAGGAGAGGCTGGGGTGGGTGATACATCTGAGGAGAGGCTGGGGTGAGTGACGCGTCTTGAGGACAGGCTGGGGTGAGTGACGCGTCTTGAGGACAGGCTGGGGTGGGTGACGCGTCTTGAGGACAGGCTGGGGTGGGTGACGCGTCTTGAGGACAGGCTGGGGTGGGTGACGTGTCTTGAGGAAAGGCTGGGGTGGGTGACGAAAAGAGGAAGTCGGCACAACTGCATCCCATCCCACGTAGCCTTAACCATGGAGTCAACTCCAACTCGCAGTCACCCCACATGTGTCCGAGTAGAACTGGGCTCCACAGGGTTTTCGATAGCAGATTTTTCAGAAGCAGACCACCAGGCGTTTTTTCTGAGCTATATAACTGTGGCCTAGAGCAATCTGTAAAACACTCCACAGCATTTACAAATTATTTAGTGGCACTGGGTAAACATCCGTTGCCTGGTCAATGTTGAAGAAACGGACTCCATTTTAGAAAGCAGTCACAGTTGTAGACAAATGCGTCCCACAGTTGGGTTTATAATGTTGGAGAGGGCATTGAAGCAAACAGCCTCGAATCCATTTCTCGGAAAGATACCCAAGTGGTTTGAAGATCTCCCCAGAGTCTCCAGGTTACCTCCTCACCATCCCTCCCAAAGCCTTCTGCATCCACATTGACCAAGTGGCCGAGGCAGGTGTTACCGAGTTAACTCCGCACAGTGCGCACCACATCACGGCAAATAAAACTACGGGACAGGTTACTGTTTAAATAATTACCAGATCTTTCCCGGGCTTTATACAGAACACAAAGGGACTGCTAATGCCAGCAGATTAATACAGTGTTTGTAGCCGATTCTATCAGAAGGTACGTATCCGATGCTGCCGAGGAATCCAACCTCTTCTCAGGAGAATGAGATAGGCTGGCAAGAGGTACGACTTCCTTTCCAGGACGAACACACTCTGGCCAGAACTATCTTAATTTAACTTGGGATTTGCTTATTTTGATGGACTCAAAGCAACCTTGAATCCTAAATGCCCCTAAAATGGACACGTTGTTTTTCCAGTTTTGCAGCAGCCAAGACGCGCTGCCTGGAGCAACCTCCCCTCTCCCCTCTCTTCGAGCCCTGAGCAGGAATTGGTGAGCCCGACAACATGGGCTAGAGAAGCCCTATGCAAATCTATTGGGAGTAAATCCCACCCTTGATCCTGATGCCTGAAAACCTGGCTACTGCTTGCCTCATGTGGCCATCCAGGAAATGCAGACCAGAACTCCGATGAGATACCCCGTCACATCCACTAGCGTGGCTGGAATCAGAAAGATAAGAACAAGGTATGACAAGGATCTGGAGAGACTGGAACCCTCATCCATTGCTGGGGGGAATGTAAAACGGTGCAGCTGCTGTGGAAAACGGTTTGGCAGCTCCCCAAAAGATTAAACCAAAAACCAAACCCATTGCTGTCGAGTCTACCCTGACTCATAGCAACCCTATAGGACAGAGGAGAACTGCCCCATAGGGTTTCCAAGGACCACCTGGTGGATTCGAACTGCCGACCTTTCGGTTAGCAACCGTAGCTCTTAACCACTACGCCACCAGGGCTTCTCCTCAAAAGGTTAGACATAGGATTACCACATGACCCAGCAATTCCATTCGTAGGTACAGATGCAAGAGAAGTGAAAACATAACATCCGCACAAAAATAGGTACGCGAATGTTCACAACAGCGTTGTTCTTAATTGCTCGAAAGAGGAAACAACCCAAATGTCCGTCAACACACGAATGGATAAATAAAATGAGGTCTATCCATGCGGGAAAATATTACGCGGCCGTAGAAAGGAATGGAGTCCTGATACACGCTCCTACACGGATGAACCTTGATGAAAGAAGCCAGATACAAAAGATGACACAGGACGTGATTCCACGTACATGAAACATCCAGAAGAGGCAAATCTAGAGAGACAGAAAGTCGATTAGTTGGGGCAGAGGTATTGGGAGGGATGGATAAAGGGTGCAGGGTTGCTTTAGGGAGTGATGAAAATGTTCAAAAATTGACAGAGGTGATGGCGGTACAGCTCTGTGAATACATTGAAAACCATTAAATCGTACGCTCGAAATGGGCAGACTGTATGCGTAGTGTGTAGAGCTCAATAAAGATTTTATCAAAACACTGCCTCATTACCTTGAGTGCTATCTATTTTTATGTACTGGGAGGTGTGGAAATTCCTGGCAGTAAACAATGTGGCCTTTGGTCCTGGTTCCTAAGAGTCAATGAGTGGGTGGGTGGGGGCTGGTTATTACCCCCACACCTAAAGCCAATGAGGGGGGGATTTATTATCCAGCTCATGTTTGGCACCAGAGGTGCACGATCTCCACCTCCCTGAACTGGTTTGACACCACGTGTCCCTAAACTTTCTCAATGATGTAATGGGGGGGTAGGCAGTGGGCTGTGTGGACGAATTTTTCCTCCCTTCACCCCATTCACTAGGTGTTTGCTGATGACATTAAGGAATTACTGCTAAGTAATTATGGTACTCGTGAAGAATATTGAATACACCATGGACTGCCAAAAGAACAAACAAACCCGCCTTGGACGAAGTACAACCAGAATGCTCCTTAGAAGTGAGGATGGCGAGACTTTGTCTCACGTACTTTGGACATGTTGTCAAGGGGGATCAGCCCCTGGAGAAGGACATCATGCTTGGTAACATGGAGGGCCAGTGAAAAAGGGCAAGGCCTTCAACCAGGTGGATTGACCCAGTGGCTGCAACAATGGGCTGAGGCATAACAATTGTGAGGATGGCACAGGACTGGGCAGTGTTTCGTTCTGTTGTACACGGGGTCGCTATAATCAGAACTGACTTGATGGCACCTAATAACAACAACAACAACAATTTTCAAATGAGGGGCCCTAGTGGCGCAGTGGTTAAGTGGTTGGTGATTCGAACGAACCCACCAGTAGCTCAGCCTGGTGATCTGCTCCTGAAAAAGATTACAGCCTAGAAAACCCTATGGGGCAGTTCTACACACGTGGGGTCGCCATGAGTTGAAATCGACTCCAGAGCAACAAGTTTGTTCGTTTGTTTTTCAAGATGTGATATGGTATTACGGTTATTTTCTAGAAAGTCCCTATCTTTTAGCAATATAAACTGAAACACATATGATAAAACAAGCATTTTATCATGTCTGGGACTTGCTTCCAAATTATTTGGGGCGGGATACTAGATAAAGGCACAGAACGGTAATGGGCACGAATCCGTAAAGCTGGCTGAGGGCCAGGTGGGGTCCCTAATGCCAGTCTCTCTTCTTTTGTGTATGTTTGAAAACTTCTATAATAGTTTCTTAAAATGTGTTAAAATCAAATAAAATGCATCCGCTGAAGCTGGGGCTAAATCTCTCACATTTAGAGAGCACTTTTCAAAGCCCTGGTGGCGCAGTGGCTAAGAGCTACAGCTGCTAACCAAAAGGTCAGCAGTTCGGATCCACCAGATGCTCCTTGGAAACCCTATGAGGCGGTTCTAGTCTGTCCTATAGGGTCACCATGAGCTGGAATTGGCTTGACAGCAACGGGTTTGGTGTTTTTCTGTTTTTGTTGTTTCAAAGTTCAAGGAGCCCTAGTGGTACAGTGGTTATGCACTCGGCTGCTAAGCGGAAGGTCGGCAGTTTGAACCCACCAGCAGCTCCGCAGGAGAAAGACCTGGTCATCTGCATCCGTAAAGATTACAGCCAAGAAAACCCTCTGCGGCAGTTGTACACACATGGGGTCACTATGAGTGGGAATCCACTCATTGGCACCTAACAAGAGCATACCTGTGCAATCCCTTTTGGGACCCAGGGATTTAATGATTTTTTATCAGTGTAAGGTGTGTTATGCTAATGAGGCCATTTATCAGTGTAGGGTGTGTCCTAATCACTTCTGAGTTATCAAAAGAGCAACACAAAGGGTGGGGCCCCGGAAAGACGCCAGGTAAAGGTGGCCAAGGAACTTAGGAACACCAAGGCTACAGAGGCCGAAGGAGGCAAGGACCTTCCCCCAGAACCAACAGACAGAGAGACCCTTCCCCTAGAGCTGGCACCCTGAATTTGCACTTCTAATCACTTGAACTGTGAGAAAATGAATTTGTTTGTTAGACCCATACACTTGTAGCATTTCTGTTACAGCAGCATTAGTGCCGTAAACACGATTGTTTTCTGTTTGAAATCAGGAGATACCGCACACACATACAGAAAAGCAGAGAGCGCCCTCTTGAAATGAACAGATAGGGACATTTTGCCACAGTGACTTCAGAACGCGCCCCCCCCCCTTTTAAAGAAATGAAACATCAGCTACAGCCTCTGCCATGGATTGAATTGTGTCCCCCCAAAATAAGTGTCAACTTGGCTAGGCCATGATTCTCAGTGTTGTGTGGTTGTCCTCCACTTTGTGATTTGATTATCCTACATTTTGAGATGTGCTGAAAATCCTAGCTTCTCTACCTGTGGTTATGGTCCCATTTGGGAGTGAGCTGTCCATTACGATGATGAGGATTCATACTCAGTAAAGTAGAGGGTCAGTGAAAAAGAGGAAGACCCACAATGAGATGGACTGACACAGTGGCTGCAACAGTGGGCTCAAACACAGCAACTCTTGCGAGGATGGCACAGGACCGGGCAGTGTCACCTAACAGTATCAGTGAAGATTAGGGCGGGGTGCAACACCCTTACTCAGATCATAGCCCTGATCCATGTAAGGGGAATTTCCCTGGGGTGTGGCCTGCATTACCTTTTACCTTACAAGAGATAAAAGGAGAGAGAAGCCAGCAGAAAGGGAGGGACCTACTACCACCAAGAAAGAAGAGCCAGGAGCAGAGCACATCCTTCGGATCCAGGATCTCTGCACCAAGAACCTCCTAGACCCAGGGGAAGAGTGACGCCAAGACACATGGAGATCTCCAGGGAATGTCAGGCCCTCAGATGCTGAAAGGAGACAAGGACCTTCCCCCAGAGCTGACAGAGAGAGAAGGCCTTCCCCTAGAGCTGGCACCCTGAATTCAGACTTCTAGGCTCCTAAACTCTGAGGGGAGCTATGGTGGCACAGTGGTTAAGGACCTGGCTGCTAACCAAGAGGTCAGCAGTTCAAATCCACCAGCTGGTCCTTGACAACTCCATGGTGCAGTTCTACTCTGTCCTGTGGGCTTGCTATGAGTCGGAGTCAACTCAATGGCAACAGGTTTAGTTTTTGGCTAAACCATGAGAGCATAAATTTCTGTTTGTTAAAGCCACTCACTTGTGGTATTTCTGTCATAGCAGCACTTGGAAACTGAGGCGGTCTCCATAGCCCTTTCTCTTCTCTCCCATTCCCAGAGGTAAAGACTACCCTGAATTTCGAACTTATCTTTCTCATCTGTGTTTGAGTCTCTAAAAAGTATATGCTATTGTGTGTGTTACGTTTATGCAGACGCTATCATACCATATACGTCTTTCTGCAACTTGCTTTCTGTCCACGCTATACTCTGGATGCACACCCATGCTGATCCACGCACTCTCACCCTTTCACTTCGGCACCCCACTGCCAAGAGACTCCGCCATTTGGCTGTTTGTGACCGTCTGAGAGTTTTGTTTTCAGTATCGTAGACAAGGAGATGGAGAGTGACCCGTAAGGGTTAGAGCAGTATTTTTTATCAAGGGTGGGAGTCCAGGCTGAGCCCTCCCCCCCAGGAAGTGTCCCTCCTCCTAGTCTCCCCTCTCCCTGATCCAGTTCCTTGGCAATGTGGTCAGCATGCCTACTACGCCCTCGTGGAACCCAGCCTCCTGGCTCTGCTTCCCAGGGCCCTGGCTGTGTCCCCAGGTTTCCCAAGGCCAATTTCCCAGAGGGGCCTGAGCAAGCTGGCATGGAACCTCGGGGCCGGTCTCACCTTCTGCCTTGCATGGAGCAGGTGCTCAAGCTTGGTGACACCTCCTTTCATTGCTTCCTTCCAAGGGGCTGGGCCAGTGGCTGGTGGCCACCACATCCACGCTGGCTAGGGAAGTCCTGACACAGTGACAACTGTGCCACTCTGCCCACCTTATGGTCCCTCCCCTTCCGTGTGCCAAGAATATGCCACTTCCAGCACAGCGAATATAACTAAAGTCACTGAACTTGCTCTTGGGTGCCATCGAGTCGATTCTGACTCACAGCGGCCCTACGGGACAGAGTAGAACTGCCCCATAGGGTTTCCGAGGCTGCCATCTTCACAGAAGCAGACAGCCACATCTCTCTCCCACAGAGCAGCGGGTGGGTTCCAAGTGCCGACCTTTTGGTTAGCAACTGAGTGCTTAACCACTGCGCCACCAGGGCTCCTTACTGGCAGCACAGGGAACATAATGAATGTCACTGAGCTTGTTGTTGGGTGCCGTTATGTTGATTTTGACTCATAGCAACCCCGTGTGACGAACTGCCCATAGGGTTTCCAAGGCTCTCGTTTTTAAGGAAGCAGATGGAGACATCTTTCTCCTGGGAAGCCACCGGCGGGACTGAACAGCCAACAGCTGAGCGCTTAACCACGGTGCCACCAGGGCTCCTTGTCTAGACACGTAAAACATGTTGAAATGGCGAATGTTTTGTTCTGTATACTTTAACTACAAAATTAAAAAAAAAAAAAAAAGAAGTGCCACTTCTGCACCACAGCATGGCGGGGCAGAAAGGCCTCCCCAGGCTCTCCTGTCCCACAGATGGGGGCAGGCACCCCGAGTGAGGCACATGGCCACTCCTGCCTGCATTGTCTCCAATTCTCCCTTCCTGGCTCAGTCCTGGCTTCCCAGGGACACCGCCCCAGCCAGCTGGACACTGTTGTCACATCTCTTTGTTGGTGGCTGGAAACCCCCCCAGCAGCACAGCCCTGTCAGGAAGAGCCGGGGGCGGCTGGCTGCACTCTGGCTGGCAGGCAGGCTCACGTCTGGATCCTGGCCACCCACACCCAAGCCCCTCTCCATCCCATCCATCTCCAGGGCTGCAGGGGGTCAGCCAGGGGCACACAGACCGTGAGTTCAGAGGGGCGGGTGCCCCTGCCCAGACCACCTGGGCCGCGGAGGCTCTGCTGGCCTCAGCTTACTTATACAATTGCCGAACCCTTAAGGGACCTATTCCGGCCCACTTTCGGTTACTTCTTCCTCCTGGATGAGGTCGCCAGGCTAACCCAGCTCTCTCTGTTGCTGCCACCACCCCTCCACCGGCCCCTGAGGGGGGCCACCTGCTCCTCTTCCAGCCTGACCTCGCCCCGCTGGCTCCCACCCATGAGCCACGCCCTTGGCTTAACTACAACCTGTAGGCCCTCATTCCAAAGACCTCAAATAGAAATTAATCTCCTTGTCTTTCCCACACACCTGCACCCTCCCTCCCCAGGGTACCACTGCCCCCCACCCCTGGCCCCAGCATTGATGTAACCAGAGCCCTCTTTCCTCCCACCCCATGCAAATCCAGCCGACAAAGCCTGCTGGGCCTCCTACTTCCCTTTCCATGGCCCCCACCAAATCCCAGTGCATTTCACTTCCCCTGGATTGTAACTGCAGCTCCTGGATTCACCTTTCTTCCAGCTCTTCCTCCTCCACCCCACACCTCCATACACAAACCTCCGAAGAGACTTGCTCAACTACTCTGTCAGCCCTGTCACCCCCAGGCTGTGCCTATCTATTTCTAGCTGCTCTCATCTGGGGTTTACTTCCATCCCCAGGTCTCCTGAGACCATCAGGCCAGAGTGCAGAGAGGTGGGCCCCCAGGGGACAGTTTACACAGCCCGCCCCCTAGGATCCCGGCTACAGGGCAAGGGCACACCTGCTTCCCAGTTCTCAAATGGCTAGAGGGGAGGTCCAAAAATCCCACTGCTGTTGAGTCGATTCTGACTTCAGGCGACCTGTGTACAGAGTAGAACTGCTTCATAGAGTTTTCTTGGCTGTAATCTTTATGGAAGGAGCCCTGGTGGCACAGTGGTTAAGTGCATGGCTGCTAACCGAAAGGTCAATGGTTCAAACCCACCTAGTGGCTTCAGGGCAGAAAGACCTGGAGGTCTGCTCCTGTAAAGATGACAGCCTACAAAACCCTATGGGCCAGTTCTACTCTGTCACATGGGGTCGCTATGAGTCCAAATCAACTCCACAACAACAATCTTTATGAAAGCAGATTGCCAGGTCTTTCTTCCGTGGTGCCGACGGGTGGGTTCAAACTGCCAACCTTTAGGTTGGCAGCCAATTGCAAACGGTTTGCACTACCCAGGGGCCTCAAAGGGGAGAACACAACACTGGAAAGAAGATCAGAAAAAAAGGGGGAGAAAAATCAAAAAGAGAAATGAGAACAGAGAATACAGGTGGAAGAAGCCCGAGCTTAACCTCTCTCTTTCCGTCCCTTGTCGTTCCTGGGAATCCTCACTGAGCAATGAATGCATGCCTTGGGGCTAGAAGTTGGAAGCAGATGGACAGGGGAGCATACTCTCCACCGTGGAAACAGGTTTGGCTGGGCTCCAGAATAATGGTCCTGGGGCCTGTTCCTCATGGAAGGTCATTTCTTGCTGTGCAGCCCTGAGACCAGCTCAGCAGTAAACCAGAGGCGGCTACTCGTGGCAGCCACCCCCGGCTGCCAGGGAGACATCAGAAAGGTACTCGGCACACGAAGACAAAAAGCCCTGTCTGTCCAAGTAGTCCTGGCGTGGTTGTGTTTACTTTCGTGGAAAGTAACAAAATCGTGTCTCCAAAGCTGGTGTGGAGGCACAGCCCTGCTTGAGCCTCTGAATGGACTCGAGCTGGCCTGGCTGAGCCTGGTAGAGGCGCCCACCGAGAGCCCTGCCCATCGGTGAGCTTGTACAGACCCCCTCAGTGCACCCAGGGGCCCACCACTTCCCAGGCTAAGCTGGAGACCTGGTGACACGTTGCTGCGCTGGTGCCACTTCAGAAATTACAAGGTCTATTAAAGAAGACAGAAGCCCGGTGGTGCGGTGGTTAAAGCGCTCGACTGCAAAAAAAAAAAAAAAGGTCAGCGTTTAGAACCCATCAGCCACTCTGCAGGAGAAAGACGTGGCGCTCTGCCACCGCAAAGATGACAGGCTTAAAAACCTTATGGAGCAGTTCTCTGCCCCACAGGGTCACTATGGGATGGCCATGGGTATTAAAGGAGACTCTCACAGAGGTTTGCAGTAGGGCCTTTAAGCAGCTTAAGCTAATCTCCACTTGGTCCAGAATAAGACGAGTTGAGAACAACGACCTGTTTATTACAATTTTTAACAACCATGTGTGCTTGCCAACACCTACTCACAGCTCTGAAGCCTCACACTTTTCTTCACACCTTGCTTAAAGCTCATGGAGTCCCTAGGTGGCGCAGACGGTTAAGTGCTCCAGTACTAACTGAAAGGCTGGCGATTCGAACCAACCCAGAGGCACCTTGGAAGAAAGGCCTGGCGATCTTCTGGAAAAATCAGCCGTGGAAAGCCCTCTGGAGCACAGTCTACTCTGTAATACGTGGGGAATGAATCGGAAGCGAGTCCACAGCAATGGGAACCGGAGCTTAAAGCTCGTCTTCCAGGTGCCTGCTCGGCCCGAGCCCACGTTCCCAAAGCCCAAGAATCTACAACTTGCATTTGGTAACTCCACCTGTGTCTGCGTCTGCTGGCAAATCGCCCTTATTATAAGTTCTTTAATCTCCCAGAGTAAACTCTGAGCCTCTCAAGAACAGAAATCCTTGCTTAAGTCCCTCAAGCAAATCGTGGGCACCCCAAGACGGTTCTTTAACAGCGAATGTCAAATTAACCATCTGGGGAAAAAAAAAGAGACATCTCATTCAACGTTGGTAAGATCACCTTAATTTTAATAACTTTACCCAGTGCCCCCCATGAGGATAAAAATAATCAAAATCATCGCCTCTGACACCAACTGTAAGGATATATCAAAACCTCACTTTTCGGATCTCTGCCACTTCCTTCCTGCCCCCAGCTGCACACGTGGCACCTCCTCCCCCAGCCACCCAGAGTGAGGGCAGAGGTCACGAGGGAAAGGGCACTGTCCTCCAGACTGCCAGGTCGGACCAAGACAGATGCCAGCTGCAAACTTGGGGGTCCCCACAATACCCTCACTTCTGACCTGCTGGCTGTAACTCAGGGGTTCCCTCCACCCCTCAGGATATCAGCTGCAAGCTCAGGGGTCCCCATGACACCATCAATTTTGACCTGCTGGCTGCAGATTTGAGGTTTCCTCTACCTCTCAGGGCATCAGCTGTAAGCTCAGGGGTCCCCATGACACCCTTACTTCGGACCTGCTGACTGCAAATTCAGGGGTTCCCTCTACATTCTCAGGATATTGGCCGTAAGTTCAGGGGTCCCTACAACACCCTCACTTCGGACCTGCTGGCTGCAGATTTGTGGTTCCCTCTACCCCTCAGGACATCAGCTGTAAGCTCAGGGGTCCCCACAACACCCTCACTTCGGACCCACTGGCTGCAGATTCCAGGTTTTCCCACTAACCCTCAAGGATACCAGCTGTAGGCTAGGAGGTCCCCAGGGCCCCCTTCCTTCTGACATGCTGGCTCCCACGACTCCTGTGGGTTCAATACTTTGGGGGAACAACTCACAGAAAGCATGGTATTTAGGATTAGAGCTTTATTACAGCACAGAGGATACAAATGCAAAGACGCAAGGGGAGGGTTCCCAACGCAGAGCTTCCGAGTCCCTGAAGCTGCTTCCCCACCCCCACCCCACACATTGATGCCTCACCAACCAGCAAGCCCCTGGAGCCTCCGTGTCGAGAACCTGTACTGGGGCCTCGGTAGCCATCCTGATTGATTGGATCAGCCCGCCCCCAACCCTGAGGTCACTGATATCATGGGGTGTGGACTTTCTGGCCTGGCCAGCCCCTACCTAAACCCTCAGATGTGGCCAGGAGGCCTCTTCAAAGACCCTTGATCACAAACGAAATTTCGAAGTTTTTAGGTTCTCTCAGGAACCAAGGACAAAGACCAAATTCTTTGGGTAAAGTTAATGTGAACCCCACAAACAATCCTGGGCCAACAAACTGTTCTGTGCTCTGCTTTTCAAACGAGTCCCTTTTGGCCTCTTTCCCCACAATCAATTCCTTTTAAACAAAAACCCTTCACCTGGGGGTCAGTGGCCTGGAGGTCCTAAAACTGGCCGCTGTGACCAAGAAGGCTGTCCAGAGAGAAGTCCTGTCCCTCAAGGGGAAGCCCTGGTCAGCTCACAGGGACGCTAGCCACAAACCTGCAAGTCGACTGTGGACTTCAAGACAGTTGTCTTTACAACAACAGAATAGAAATACGTCAGTAAAGTCTGTGTCGTCAGAAGTCTTGCAATGCTGCCTTGCAGTCAACAAATGCTGGAAACAGGCAGACAGGTAGACAGGTAGATTAAAAAAAAAAAAAAACGCTGTTGTCTGAGTTGATTCCAGCTCACTGCAGCCCTATGTGTTACAGAGTAGAACTACCCCATAGGGTTTTCTTGGCTGAAATCTATGGAAGCAGAACACCAGGTCTTTCTCCCACAGAGCCAGTAGGTAGGTTCAAGCCACCAACTTTTAGGTTAGTAATTGTTGTTGTTAGCTGCTACTGAGTTGGTTCCAACTCGTGGCAATTCTATGTGTTACACAGTAGAACCACCCTGTAGGGTTTTCTGTAATCTTTAGAGAAGCATATTGCCAGACCATTCTTCCGTGGTGCCGAGCACGAACTGTTTTCACTATCCAGGGGATAGACAGGTATGGGACAGGTCATTTTTGTGCTTTTAATGATGAAGACATAGAATATTTCTTTTACCAAACTCCTTGGCATATGCTGAACAAAGAGATCTGTCTTTTCCTGCATGGGCTCATTTAACTCCCAGGAGAACCCTATGGAACGGCGACTGTTGCTGTCCCCATTCGCTAATGAGAAAACTGAGTCTGATTCCCAGGCTGCAATCAGCAGAGCTGGGGATCAGACCCAGATCCGTCTCCAAAACTCATGCCCCTCTCTACCCAGGCTAAGTGCTCGGTACTCCATAAGAAGTTCCACTTAAAATTCCTGCAGTTACAACGTGGATATAAAATCAGGTCACTCTGTTGTTACCAAAACGATATGACTGCAACCAGCAATAAAACTACACAAACTACAAACCCGGCTGGTGCCAAATCTAAAATCGTTCATATGCCCTGCTCAGGTCTTCCCGCTAGAACTGCACAATTCACACGAGAACAGTGTCTGCCTTCTATTAAAATCCAGCTGACAGCTGCCCGCCCTACCTCGAGGTAAACAACTGTTTGAAGTCCTTTGAGGAAAGGTTAGTGACAGGCTACCTGAGCATGGATACTGGGCAGGTCTCAGGCCACACAGCCTGCGTTCCTCATCAGGGCGGTCTCTGCTCTCCTATACAGGGAAGAAGTCACAGGGCTGGGCTGACATGTGTTGCCCCCACCTCTGGAAACACAGCGGGTAGAGTCCTTATCTTATAATCTACAACAGTCTTCCTTCCGGGATAACCAACGCCCGTGCCTGCCCGCCTGCCTGCCTGCCCGCCGCCGGCCTGTGAGTTATTGGCTAGGCCAAGCAAGTTTCACCTTCAGGACTGGCTCCAACGTGGGGAAGCCACAGTCACGTCACCCATGACTTCCAAGGTGACACTCCAGGTGACAGCTTCACACCTACCCAGAGTACTTCAAGGAAAGCGACAGGAAGGTTCTGGAAGGCCGTCACCAGCCCAGGGGTTTCCTCCAAACCAGCGTATGCAACGAGGGGCCTTCTTTCATTTTTTTTAATTGTGGTAAAGATAGATATATATACCTTTTAAAGATATATACACAGTAAAAGGTGTAAGGCAAAAACCTGTCAGAGAAGGAAAACTCATATATTTTCCACTAATACACAGTGATAGAAAAGTGGTAAGACTGTACCCTGTCAAAGGCGAGACCCAGAAAAACCAAGCAGTCCTGTCAAGTTCCGGCTCTCACAGGTTTCCCTGTATAAAAAAACATTTGCCAATTCAACCACGTTTACCTGTAAAATTCCGGGACATTGATTACGTTCACCACATTGTACAGCCATCACCACTATCCATTTCCAAGGTATTCCACCACCATTAACAGAAACTCAGTGCCCCCTAAGCAGTGACTCCTCTTCCCCCTCCCTGCCACCCCTGGAAACCACTAACGAACTCTGGCCTCTGTCATTGAATTGTGTCCCCCCAAAATATCTGTTAACTCCGCTGGGTCTTGATGCCCAGTGTTGCATAACTGCCTACCATTTTGTCATCCGATGTGATTTCGCTATGTATTGATGAGATGGATAAGCGGCAGTTATATTGATGAGTTCTATGACATCAGATAGTGTCTGAAGCCAATCTCTCTTGAAATATAAAAGAGATGCGAGCAGAGAGACATGGGGACGTCATACCACCAAGAAAGCCGCAATGGGAGCAGAGTGCATCCTTTAGACCCGGGGTTCCGGTGTGGAGAAGTGCCTAGCCCAGGGGAAGATTGATGACAAGGACCTTCCTCCAGAGCTAATAGAAAAAGCCTTCCCCTGGAGCTGATGCCCTGAATTTGGACTGCTAGCCTACTAGACTGTGAGAGAATAAACTTCTGTTTGTTGAAGCCATCCACTGTGGTATTTCTGTTATAGCAGCACGAGGTGACTAAGACAGCCACTATGAATTCATCTATTCTAGCTACTTCTAGAAATGGGATCATACAACATTTAACCTTTTGATATGAACACGCATTTCACTAAAGAAGATATTCAGGTGGCTAACAGATACATGAGAAAATGCTCTCGATCATTAGCCATTAGAGAAATGCAAATTAAAACTACAATGAGATTCCATCTCACTCCAGCAAGGCTGGCATTAATCCAAAAACACAAAATAATAAATGTTGGAGAGGCTGCGGAGAGATTGGAACTCTTATACACTGCTGGTGGGAATGTAAAATGGTACAACCACTTTGGAAATCTATCTGGCATTTCCTTAAAAAGTTAGAAATAGAATTCCCATACGACCCAGAAATCCCACTCCTCGGAATATACCCTAGAGAAACAAGAGCCTTCACACGAACAGATATATGCACACCCATGTTTATTGCAGCTCTGTTTACAATAGCAAAAAGCTGGAAGCAACCAAGGTGTCCATCAACGGATGAATGGTTAAATAAATTGTGGTATATTCACACAATGGAATACTACACATCAATAAAGAACAATGATGAATCTGTGAAACATTTCATAACGTGGAGGAATCTGGAAGGCATTATGCTGAGGGAAATTAGTCAGAGGCAAAAGGACAAATATTGTATAAGACCACTATTATAAGATCTTGAGAGATAATATAAACTGAGAAGAACACATACTTCTGTGGTTACGAGGAGGGGAGGGAGGGAGGGTGGGAGAGGAGTATTTACTGATTAGATAGTAGGTAAGAACTACTTTAGGTGAAGGGAAGGACAACACTCAATACAGGGAAGGTCAACACTCAATACAGGGAAGGTCAGCTCAAATGGACTGGACCAAAAGCAAAGAAGGTTCCTGAATAAACTGAATGCTTCGAAGGTCAGCGGAACAAGGGCAGGGGTTTGGGGACTATGGTTTCAGGGGACATCTAAGTCAATTGGCAAAATAAATTCTGTTAAGAAAACATTCTGCATCCCACTTTGAGGTACGGCATCTGGGGTCTTAAGTGCTAACAAGAGGCCATCAAATATGCATCAATGAGTCTCAACCCACCTGGATCAAAGGAGAATGAAGAACACCAAGGTCACAAGGTAATTATGAGCCCAAGAGACAGAAAGGGCCACATGAACTGGAGACTTACATCATCCTGAGACCAGAAGAACTAGATGGTGCCCGGCCACAACCAATGACTGCCCTGACAGGGAGCACAACAGAGAACCCCTGAGGGAGCAGGAGAGCAGTGGGATGCAGACCCCAAATTCTCATAAAAAGACCAGGCTTAATGGTCTGAGTAAGACTAGAAGAATCCCAGCAGTCATGGTCCCCAAACCTTCTGTTGGTCCAGGACAGGAACCATTCCCAAAGACAACTCATCAGACATGGAAGGGACTGGACAATGGGTTGGAGAGAGATGCTGATGAAGAGTGAGCTACTTGCATCAGGTAGAAACTTCAGACTATGCTGGCATCTCCTGTCTGGAGGGGAGATAGGAGGGTAGAGAGGGTTAGAAACTGGCAGAACGGTCACAAAAGGAGAGACTGGAAGGAGGGAGCAGGCTGACTCATTAGGGGGAGAGTAAATGGGAGTATGTAATAAGGTGTATATAAGCTTATATGTGACAGACTGACTTGATTTGTAAACTTTCACTTAAAGCACATAAAAATTATTTAAAAAAAAAATTTAACCTTTTGTGACTGACTTATTTCACTCAGCGTAATGTTTTCAAGGTCCATCCACGTTGTAGGTGAGGTTTCTTCTTGTTCTTCAGAATAAGTAGCAAGTATTCCCACTGTGATATCCACGGTTGAGGTGAAAAGTTACAAGCAGGGAAAAGTTAGCAATAACGGGAAGAAAAAAAAAATGGCTCCTCTCCAGCCAATGTGTGTGGAGACCCATTCTCTTCATATGCCATGAACTACTTCATCATGTGCTCTTACGCTCTTTAAGTAAATACGTACACGAACAAATACAAACGTTATTTTCCTAACATGGTCGGAAAGGAGCCCTGGTGGCACAGTGGTTAAGTGCTCGGTGCTAACCAAAATGTCAGTGGTTCAAACCCACCAAACACTCCATGGGAGAAAGATGTGGCAGTCTGCTTCCATAAAGATCATAGCTTTGAAAACCCTCTGGAGCAGTTCTACTCTGTCCTATAGGGTCGCTATAAGTCAGATTGACTCAACACCAAGGGGTCTGGTGTTTGTTTTTTTTCTAACCTCATTGGAAACACCTTAAAAGCAAGCATGTGAGCCTCAAAATCCATTTAATGTTTTTCGGGGGGTGTCATACAAAAGAACGGTGCAGGAACTTTCATTTATTAAAGATTTTATCTTGAAGTTCCAACTGAGCACTCAGTATCTGCAGTATTTGAATTGAACCACAGTTTAATTTCTTGCAGTGAAACATATCACAATAAACCATTCACACATATGGGGTAAGTACGATGGACCAGATCAGGTTATCCGGGAAATCCTGAATCATTATACTTTTTTCTACAACTCTCAAAAACAACACAACTTCCACCTCCCAAGGTCCTGTAAAAATAAAGCAAACTCACTGGGATTTCTCATAACCTGCTGGGACAGCTTTCCAACTGTTCTCCTATGTAGTTACCCAATTTCTGCAGCTTATCTAACTGCTATTCTGAAAAAAGGACCGAGAATCCTACCATTTTGGAGCATCAAAGAGCTTGGGGATGAGACACTGCTTGATAAATGCCATTTAGCGCTCCATATCAAGGACCACACAGAAGATGGCTCACTAGGTAGAGGCTACCTCGGATCCCTCTTGCAACAAAGACTCGGAAAAACAAGTGAATCGATCACATACATGACAATCTACGAACCCTGACTATCAAACACAGATCTGAAGAGTTGACCTGAGTGACAGACTGAGAACGAACAACCACGGGGAAGCGGCGACTGTTTTCGGAGCCTGGAGCCAGCGTCCCAGTCAGGAAACCTTGGCGCCGGGCTTTGGACTGGGCGCAGGAGAGCTGAGCATGGCATCCTGAGAGGGCGCAAACATGGGGTGCAGCCCTAGCCCCTTGAACTGATGTCGGGGGAAGCCCATCCAGTGCACGCAGGCAGCACAGCGACGCGGCTGACAGGAGGAGAAGTCCCCGGGAGGCAGCGACTGGTTTTGGAGCCGGGAGTACAGCGTTCCAGCCGGGGAACCTTGGCGCCGTGCTTTGGACTGGGCACAGGGGAGCTGAGCACGGCATCCTGAGAGGGAACAAACATGGGGCGCAGCCTTAGCTCCCAGAATTGACCTCGGGGGAAGCCCAGCCAGTGCATGCAGGCAGCGCAGCGACGTGGCTGACAGGAGGAGAAGTCACCGGGAGGCAGCGACTGGTTATGGAGCCAGGAGTGCTGTGTCCCAGCCGGGGAACCTTGGCGCTGGGCTTTGGACTGGGAGCGGAGGAACTAACCACGGCTTCTGAGACAGTGCAAGCACGGGATGCGGGCCTGACCCTCGGGGGCAATCTCTACGCAGCCAGCGCACACAGTCGACGTGCCCCTTGGGAATCTCAGAAAAACAGTCATCCCAAGCGAGATAAGTAACTTTGTCTATATTCTGGGGTGCTACTCTCTCCTATTTATCTGAACCCTCCCCTCCCCTTCCTAGGTGGCTTCATTAACATTGGAATTTCCTGAGCCAGAAAGTGAACTGCGCTGCAGTTTTTCTTTCTTTTTAGTCTTTTCCTAACCCATTCTCCTGGCCTGAGAGAAGCAGCTACAAAAAACCCAGGGACCAAAAATCCTTGCCTAATTGGACTAAAAACACAGAACCAGCTCCAGCCAAGCATATGTGATCCACAGTCTTGGGCTTTCATCCCTACAGGGAACAAGGTGGCTATTATAATGCAAAGACATTTGTGATAGGGATCTGACTGTAATTGTTTTAGCTGATTACTGGAAATACAAGTTTCCCAGGTCTGATATCTCTGTGTATTCAACAGAGCCCTCACTGACCCACAACAGGGAACTGAGGGCTGAAGCTCCCCCCAGACCACCTAGCCTCCTGCCTTAGGGGTCTAAGGAGGGTGACACCTACCAATCTGTAGAGGTACTTGCATTGGGGGCCTAAGGTACAGCTGCAGAGCCCACCCACCAAGGTGCTTTAGGAATAGAGACACACCTACCTCACTGGCACTAGGGAGAAGCCTGTCAGCATCCTGCCCCCCCGCCCCGGAGTGTGACCCCCTGCTGCTACTAGAATCGGGTGCACACAACTATCACCACTACTCCTCTAGGTGGATAGGTGTTAGGGTGCATCACACACTTGATGACCCAAAATCAGATTCTACTCAAGAATAGTGAATGGACTCAGGCTTATATATCTGGTAACAGCCCAAACCAGCTGGTAATAGGACATAAGTGAGTCAAGGGCTACAACAATCAAGACAGCGCAATCTAGTAGCCCATCTACATATATTGAAAGAAAACAAAACAAGATAAGACTCAGTGAGCAAATATAGAATAAATCACTACAATATCTTAGAGATGGCTCGGAGACAGCAGTCGATATCAAACCACATAAAGAGGCAAACCATGACTGCTTCTACAACCCCCCAGACTAAAGAATCAAAATCTTTCCTAAATGAAGATACAATCCTGGAATTGCCAGATACAGAATATAAAAAACTAATTTACAGAATGCTTCAAGACATCAGGGATGACCTCAGAAATGAAGTAAGGCAATCTACAGAAAAAGCCAAGGAACACACTGATAAAACAGTTGAAGAACTCAAAAAGATTATTCAAGAACATGGTGGAAAAATTAATAAGCTGAAAGAATCCATAGAGAGACAGCATTCAGAAATCCAGAAGGTTAACAATAAAATTACAGAATTAGACAACGCAATAGGAAGTCAGAGGAGCAGACTTGAGCAATTAGAATGCAGAGTGGGAGATCTGGAGGACCAGGGAATTGACACCAATATAGCTGAAAAAAAATCAGATAAAAGAATTTAAAAAAAATGAAGAAACCCTAAGAATCACGTGGGACTCTATCAAGAAGAATAACTTGCGTGTGATTGGAGTCCCAGAACAGGGAGGGACATCAGAAAACACACAGAGAATAGTTGAAGAGCTGTTGGCAGAAAACTTCCCTGACATCGTGAAAGACGAAAGGATATCTATCCAAGATGCTCATCGAACCCCATTTAAGATTGATCCAAAAAGAAAATCACCAAGACATATTCTCCTCAAACTTGCCAAAACCAAAGATAAAGAGAAAATTTTAAAAGCAGCCAGGAATAAAAGAAAGGTCTCCTACAAAGGAGAATCAATAAGAATAAGTTCAGACTACTCAGCGGGAACCATGCAGGCAAGAAAGCAATGGGATGACATATACAAGGCACTGAAGGAGAAAAACTGCCAGCCAAGGATCATATAACCAGCAAAACTCTCTCTGAAATATGAAGGCAAAATTAAGACGTTTACAGATAAACACAAGTTTAGAGAATTTGCAAAAACCAAACCAAAGCTACAAGAAATACTAAAGGAAATTGTTTGGTCAGAAAACCAATAATATCAGACACCAGCACAACACAAGGTCACAGAACAGAGCATCCTGATATCAACTCAAATAGGGAAATCACAAAAACAAATTAAGATTAATTAAAAAAAAAAAAAAACGCTCAAAACAGGGAATCATTGAAGTCAATATGTAAAAGATCACAATAATCAAAAAGAGGGACTAAATACAGGTGGCATAGAACTGCCATATGGAGAGGGATACAAGGAGATATAGGACAATACAAGTTAGGGTTTTACTTAGAAAAGCAGGGGTAAATATTAAGGTAACCACAAAGAGGTATAACAACTCCATAACTCGAAATAAAAACCAAGAAAAACATTACGACTCAGCAAGCATAAAGTCAAATACTATGAAAATGAGGAACACACAATTTACAAAGAAAAACGTCTCAGTACAAAAAAGTAAGTGGAAAAATGAAATTGTCAACAACACACATAAAAAGGCATCAAGATGACAGCACTAAACACTTATTTATCTATAATTACGCTGAATGTAAATGGACTCAATGCACCAATAAAGAGACAGAGAGTCTCGGACTGGATAAAGAAACACGATCCGTCTATATGCTGCCTACAAGAGACACACCTTAGAGACACAAACAAACTAAAACTCAAAGAATGGAAAAAAATATATCAAGCAAACAATAAGCAAAAAAGAAGAGGAGTAGCAATATTAATTTCTGACAAAATAGACTTTAAAGTTAAATCCACCACAAAGGATAAAGAAGGACACTACATAATGATAAAAGGGACAATTGCCCAGGAAGATATAACCATATTAAATATTTATGCACCCAATGGCAGGGCTGCAAGATACACAAAACAAACTTTAATAGAACTGAAAAGTGAGATAGACACCTCCACAATTATAGTAGAAGACTTCAACACACCACTTTTGGAGAAGGACAGGACATCCAGTAAGAAGCTGAACAGAGACGCGGAAGACCTAATTGTTACAATCAACCAACTTGACCTCATAGACTTATACAGAACACCCCACCCAACTGCTGCAAAGTATACTTTTTTTTCTAGCGCACATGGAACATTCTCTAGAATAGACCACATATTAGGTCATAAAACAAACCTTTGCAGAATCCAAAACATCGAAATATTACAAAGCATCTTCTCAGACCACAAGGCAATAAAACTAGAAATCAATAACAGAAAAACTAGGGAAAAGAAATCAAATACTTGGAAACTGAACAATACCCTCCTGAAAAAAGACTGGGTTATAGAAGACATCAAGGAGGGAATAAGGAAATTCATGGAATGCAACAAGAATGAAAATACTTCCTATCAAAACCTCTGGGACACAGCAAAAGCAGTGCTCAGAGGCCAATTTATATCGACAAATGCACACATACAAAAAGAAGAAAGAGCCAAAAGCAGAGAACTGTCCCTACAACTTCAACAAATAGAAAGTTAGCAACAAAAGAATCCATCAGGCACCAGAAGAAAACAAATAATAAAAATTAGAGCTGAACTAAATGAATTAGAGAACAGAAAAACAATTGAAAGAATTAACAAAGCCAAAAGCTGGCTCTTTCAAAAACTTAACAAAATTGATACACCATTGGCCAGACTGACTAAAGAAATACAGGAAAGGAAACAAATAACCTGAATAAGAAACGAGATGGGTCACATCACAACAGACCCAACTGAAATTAAAAGAATCATACCTGATTTTTATGAAAAATTGTACTCCAACAAATTTGCAAACCTAGAAGAAATGGATGAATTCCTAGAAAAGCACTACCTACCTAAACGAACACAATCAGAAGTAGAACAACTAAATAGACCCATAACAAAAAAAGAGATTGAAATGGTAATCAAAACACTCCCAACAAAAAAAAGCCCTGGCCCGGACGGCTTCACTGCAGAGTTCTACCAAACTTTCAGAGAAGAGTTAACACCACTACTACTAAAGGTATTTCAAAGCATAGAAAAAGACGGAATACTGCCTAACTCATTCTATGAAGCCACCCTATCCCTCATTCCAAAACCAAGTAAAGATATCACAAACAAAGAAAATTACAGACCTATATCCCTCAAGAATATAGATGCAAAAATCCTCAACAAAATTCTAGCCAACAGAATTCAACAACACATCAAAAAAAATCATCCACCACGACCAAGTGGGATTTATACCAGGTATGCAAGGCTGGTTTAATATCAGAAAAACCATCAATGTAATCCACCATATAAATAAAACAAAAGACAAAAACCACATGATCTTATCAATTGATGCAGAAAAGGCATTTGACAAAGTCCAACACCCATTCATGATAAAAACTCTTACCAAAACAGAAATTGAAGTAAAATTCCTCAACATAATAAAGGGCATCTATACAAAGCCAACAGCCAACATCACTCTAAATGGAGAGAGCCTGAAAGCATTTCCCTTGAGAACAGGAACCAGACAAGGATGCCCTTTATCACCGCTCTTATTCAACATTGTGCTAGAGGTCCTAGCCAGAGCAATTAGGCTAGACAAAGAAAGAAAGGGCATCCGGATTGGGAAGGAGGAAGTAAAATTATCTCTATTTGCAGATGACATGATCTTATACACAGAAAACCCTAAGGAATCCTCCAGAAAACTACTGAAACTAATAGAAGCGTTTGGCAGACTCTCAGGTTATAAGATAAACATACAAAAATCACTTGGATTCCTCTACATCAACAAAAAGAACATCGAAGAGGAAATAACCAAATCAATACCATTCACAGTAGCCCCCAAGAAGATAAAATACTTAGGAATAAATCTTACCAAAGATGTAAAAGACCTGTATAAAGAAAACTACAAAGTACTACTACAAGAAACTAAAAGGGACCTACTTAAGTGGAAAAACATACCTCGCTCATGGATAGGAAGATTTAACATAGTAAAAATGTCTATTCTACCAAAAGCCATCTATACATACAATGCACTTCCGATCCAAATTCCAATGACATTTTTTAATGTGATGGAGAAACACATCACCAACTTCATATGGAAGGGAAAGAAGCCTCGGATAAGCAAAGCATTACTGAAAAAGAAGAAGAAAGTGGGAGGCCTCACTCTACCTGGTTTTAGAATCTATTCTACAGCCACAGTAGTCAAAACAGCCTGGTATTGGTACAACAGGCACACAGACCAATGGAACAGAATTGAGAACCCAGATATAAATCCATCCACATATGAGCAGCTGATATTTGACAAAGGCCCAGTGACAGTTAATTGGGGGAAAGATAGTCTTTTTAACAAATGGTGCTGGCACAACTGGATATCCATTTGCAAAAAAATGGAACAGGACCAATATCTCACGCCATGCACAAAAACTAACTCCAAGTGGATCAAAGACCTAAACATAGAGACTAAAACGATAAAGATCATGGAAGAAAAAATAGGGACAACTTTAGCAGCCCTAATACAAGGCATAAACAGAATATAAAACATTACCTAAAATGACAAAGAGAAACCAGATAACTGGGAGCTCCTAAAAATCAAACACCTATGCTCATCTAAAGACTTCGCCAAAAGAGTAAAAAGACCACCTACAGACTGGGAAAGAATTTTCAGCTGTGACATCTCCGACCAGCGCCTGATCTCTAAAATCTATATGATTCTGTTAAAACTCAACCACAAAAAGACAGACAACCCAATCAAGAAGTGGGCAAAGGATATGAACACGCACTTCACTAAAGAAGATATTCGGGCAGCTAACAGATACATGAGAAAATGCTCTCGATCATTAGCCATTAGAGAAATGCAAATTAAAACTACGATGAGATTCCATCTCACTCCAACAAAAAAAAAAAAAGGCTGGCGTTAATCCAAAAAACACAAAATAATAAATGTTGGAGAGGCTGCGGAGAGATTGGAACTCTTATACACTGCTGGTGGGAATGTAAAATGGTACAACCACTTTGGAAATCTATCTGGCGTTTTCTTAAAAAGTTAGAAATAGAACTACCATACAACCCAGAAATCCCACTCCTCGGAATATACCCTAGAGAAATTAGAGCCTTCACACGAACAGATATATGCACACCCATGTTTATTGCAGCTCTGTTTACAATAGCAAAAAGCTGGAAGCCACCAAGGTGTCCATCAACGGATGAGTGGATAAATAAATTATGGTATATTCACACAATGGAGTACTACGCATCAGTAAAGAACAGTGACGAATCTGTGAAACATTTTGTAACATGGAGGAATCTGGAAGGCATTATGCTGAGGGAAATTAGTCAGAGGCGAAAGGACAAATATTGTATAAGACCACTATTATAAGATCTTGAGAGATAATATAAACTGAGAAGAACACATACTTCTGTGGTTACGAGGAGGGGAAGGAGGGAGGGTGGGAGAGGGTTATTTAGTGATTAGTTAGCAGATAATAACTACTTTAGGTGAAGGGAAGGACAACACTCAATACAGGGAAGGTCAGCTCAAATGGACTGGACCAAAAGCAAAGCAGTTTCCGGGATAAACTGAATGCTTCAAAGGTCAGCGGAGCAAGGGCAGGGGTCTGGGGACTATGGCTTCGGGGGACATCTAAGTCAATTGGCAAAATAATTCTATTATGAAAGCATTCTGCATCCCACTTTGAAATGTGGCATCTGGGGTCTTAAATGCTAACAAGCTGCCATCTAAGATGCATCAATTGGTCTCAACCCACCTGGATCAAAGGAGAATGAAGAACACCAAGGTCACACGATAACTATGAGCCCAAGAGACAGAAAGGGCCACATGAACTAGAGACTTACATCATTCTGAGACCAGAAGAACTAGATGGTGCCCGGCCACAACCGATGAGTGCCCTGACAGGCAGCACAACAGAGAACCCCTGAGGGAGCAGGAGAGCAGTGGGATGCAGACCCCAAATTCTCATAAAAAGACCAGACTTAATGGTCTGACTGAGACTAGAGGAATCCCAGCGGTCATGGTCCCCAAACCTTCTGTTGGCCCAGGACAGGAACCATTCCCGAAGACAACTCATCAGACATGGAAGGGACTGGACAATGGGTTGGAGAGAGATGCTGATGAGGAGTGAGTTACTTGTATCAGGTGGACACTTGAGACTGTGTTGGCATCTCCTGTCTGGAGGGGAGATAGGAGGGTAGAGAGGGTTAGAAACTGGCAAAATTGTCAAGAAAGGAGAGACTGGAAGGGCTGACTCATTAGGGGGAGAGTAAGTGGGAGTATGGAGTAAGGTGTATATAAGCTTATATGTGACAGACTGAGTTGATTTGTAAACGTTCACTTAAATCTCAATAAAAATTATTAAAAAAGAAAGCAAGAAAGAAAGAACCACACAATCCAAATATCCACCAGCCGATGAATGGACAAATAAAGTGTGGTATAGCCATACAATGGAATATTGCTCAGCAATAAAAAGGAGTCAAGTATTGATACATGCTACAACATGGACGAACCTTGAAAACATTATACTAAGTGAAAGAAGCCAGTCACAAAAGACCACAGATTCTATGATCCCACTTATTTGAAATGTCCAGAATAGGCAAATCCATAGAGACAGAAAGTAGATTAGTGGTTGCCCAGGCCTGCGCGGTTGGAGAGGAAATGGGGAGTGACTGCTAACAGGTAAGGGGCTTCATCTTGGGGTGACGAAAATGTTTTAAAATTGATTGTACTGATGGTTGCACAAGGTCATGAATATACTAAAGGCCATCGAACGGTACACTTTAAATGGGTGGATCGTATGATATGTGAAGACTCTGTTAAAATACAAACAAAAAAGAACAATTAAAACACTCAAACGCTCAAAAAATAAATAAATAAAGCAAACTCAAATTTCAGCCACGGAGAGCCCCACCTCAACAAGTAATGGTTAACCAGAGAAATACAGCCTTAGCAAGACAAAGAATGGGGGGAAAGGGCACCAAGGAGCAGACTTTTCTAAAGAAAACACCAAAAGTATAGAGAGGTCTCAGGATTCTGGACTATTTGTTCAGATGCTTTTCTCTGGGTGTGCCCAGAAGGGGCTGGTGGCTTCTTTCCAACCCTGTGGGCCCTGTCCCAGCCTTAGGAATATCAGCACAACCACAGGAGCACAGACTGCTGGGAAGAGGCCTGTATCCGCTCAAACACGATCCCAGAATGCTCTTCATACCCGTATGCTGTTCCCACCAAACCAAAAACTCTAACCCCAGTGCCGTCCACTCTAATCCGACTCACAGCAACCCCATTTGTGTCGCAGTAGAAATGAGTGCCATCACGGCCTAGAAGACCACACGGGCCAGTTCTACTCCGTCACACGAGGTTACTAGGAGTTGAAATCAACTCGAGGGTACCGAACAGCAACGATCTTTACAGAAGCAGATCGCTAGGCGTTTCTTCAGTGGAGCTTCTGGGTGGGTACAAACTGCCAACCTTTAGGTTAGCCCTCGAGAGCAAACGGTTCACACCACCAGGGCTGCCTAAGGACATTCCCAAAAACACGGGAGCGCTGTGCCTCTATTCACCGTGCATGTTCTTTTTTTTTTTCTTTTTAAATTGTGCTTTAAGTCAAAGTTTATAATTCAAGCCAGTTTCTCATGCAAAAACTTATACCCACGTTGTTATGTGACGCTAATTACTCTCCTTACAATGTGACAGCACACTTCTCCTCTCTATCCTGTATCTCCCGTGTCCATTCAACCAGCTCCTGTCCCCCCGCCTTCTCATCTCACCTCCAGACAGGAGCTGCCCACAGTCTCATGTGTCTATTTGAGCTAAGACGTACGCTCCTCACTAGTATCATTTTATGTCTTATAGTCCAGTCTAATCTTTGTATAAAGAGTTGGCTTCGAGAATGGAACCCTGAAACCATGGTCCCCAGACCCCCGCCACTGCTACTCTGTCCCTGGAAGTGTTTGGTTGTGCTAAGGAAACTTCTCAGCTTGTGGTTTAGTCCAGAGATGCTGAGTTCTCCTTCACCTAAGATAATTCTTGTCTACTATTTTTTTTTTATCTAGTTAGTGAATAACCCTCTCCTTCCCTCCCTCGTAACCATCAAAGAATGTTTTCTTCTGTGTTTAAACCTTTTCTTGAGTTCTTATAATAGTGGTCTCATACAATATTTGTCCTTTTGCGACTAACTTCACTCAGCATAATGCCTTCCAGATTCCTCAATGTTATGTTTCACAGATTCATCGCTGTTCTTTATTGTTGTGTAGTGTCCCATTATGTGAATACACCATAATTTGCTTATCCATTCATCCACTGATGGGCACCTAGGTTGTTTCCACCTTTCTGCTGTTGTGAACAGTGCCCCATACATGTTCTTGACCTTCACATCCAGAAGCATAACTAAAATTGTCAAACCACACTTTCCAGTTCGGGGCCTGAGGAAGCATAGTCGTATCCTTAAAACCCACCTGCAGCCAAAAGACTGTTTGCTAGAACCTGAGTTTATTTCAAGGAGTCCTGGTGGTGCAGTGGTTAAGTGCTCGGCCTGGAAGAAGGATCAAGTACAAGCTCTGCAGAACAGACTTGTGAGGAGGAGCCCAACGGGGAGATGGGAGGGGCCCTTCCATGAACCCCAAGTGAACTAACTGAACTAACCCTGCCCCAAGGGATCCTCTATCATGCTAGGAGGTTGCAGCAATCCAAGGGAGAAACGGTGCCTAAAACATTCTGTCATTCATTCAACAAACACTTGCACGTCTGCTCTGCGTCACAGGGATGGAAAAACCAAACCAAACCCATTGCCGTCGAGTCAATTCCAAATCATAGCGACCCTAAAGGACAGAGTGGAACTGCCTCACAAGAGTTTCCAAAGGGCAGCTGGTGAATGCGAACAGCAGACTTTTTTATTAGCAGCCTCAGCTCTTAATCACTGCGCCACCAGGGATGGAAAGGAAGGCAAATTTAAAAAGTGATTCTGGGGGCAGAAGTAGGAGGACTTAGCCCAGATTGCATATGGCGACTGAGGGGATGGGGGGAGCTCCAGACTGATGCTCACCTTCGTGGGATGGGTGGTGAACCGCAGTGCCACAACCAAGCATGGGAGATGTGGAAGTTCCCTTTCCTTTTTACCTTAAGAACATGGTGTCCTTGGATCAGTGGATAATGCCAAGGTTGAAGGGCAGTACACAGCCCGCTTCCCAACCCTCATGGTGGCCATGACCCTACTGTACACACCAGAGAGGCACACCTTACAGTTTGCACAATTTCTTCCAGTTATTAACTTCCCCAAACATTCCTGGGCATAAGAACAAGCCACAGAAAAGCAGGGCAAAGGTGACTGTACATTCCTGGCAACTGAGGTTCTCCGTCACATTACCCAAATAGGTCAGGCAGACACCGCCCAGGGCCAGCCCTAGACCCAATGTCTACCTGATACTTGCACAGGGTAAAAGTTGAAGTTCATAAAAGGCAGCAAAATATTAAACACCAAAACACGGAAAATAGTCCTTCCTTTTTTTGCGCTCAGCCATAGACTTTTCAAAGACTCCTTCTGCAGCCTAGGCTATTTCTGGAGTCATCAGAGAAAGTGTCAACAGCGGCCAACACTATTATGTGTTCCCGTTTGCACCTTTTTAACTTTGTGCCAAGTGCGCTGCTTTCATTTATTTTTTTAAATCTTAGTTAAAACAGAAAAACTCAAGATGTGCATAAACCATGCTAAGCAGAAGCAGCCCTCTTCCAAGTAACAGCTAAAGAGCGTCTCGTTGCTGTTCTTAGGTGCCCTGGAGTCCGTATCCACTCATACCAACACTGTGTAGAACAGAAGGAAACACTGCCCGGTCCTGCACCATCGTCACAATCGTTGTTATGCCTGAGCTCATTGTTGCAGCCACTGACCCTCTCCTTTACCAAGCGTGATGTCCTTCTCCAGGGACTGGTTCCTCCTAATAACATGCCTGAAGTACAAGATGCAGTCTCGCCCTCCTCGCTTCTAAGGTGCATTCTGGCTGTCCTTCTCCCAAGGCAGATTTCTAAGGCAGAATGTCTCACACACACTTTAAAATTACCGTCTGGCACACTTTTATTCTTAAAGCACCAATTCACGCGGAATTCAGGCTCCAGCTTCCACCGGCGCTGGAAGTCTGGCCTGCCAAATAACAACCGTGCACAGTGACTAAACATTTTCTCCAACAAAAGTAAAAAGCGTAAACGATCAAAGTGCAGAGGCAGCCCGGGCTGCGCCCCGTTTCCGCCTCCAGCAGCCTTCAGGGCGAGGGCTGCACCGTCCTTGGAAGGGCACCGCTGCCAACCGCAGCTTCCGCAGTCCCTCCCCCGCGTCACGTGACGGCGGAGAAAAGTAGGGGAAAGGTTACCGGGAGCCCCGCCCCCGGCTGCGCGTCCTGGCGCTCAGATCCTGTTCCCCGCGCCGAACCGGAGAACCGCTTCTGCAGAAAGCTCGCCAGCACCCCAGCGACTGCGGGCGCGACGCAAAACAGCCCTCCGCAGGGGCAAGGCCAGTTCTGCGACGCCTAACTTTGGGGCAATTAAGATTTTTGTGCTCCTGTTGATAGATACTGTATAGAACCAGCTAGTAACTAACTTTGGCACCGCTCCCAACATGCGCCAAAAGAACGCCCCAGAGCGTTCTACTGCGAAGCTCCAACCATGCTCCCAAGTAAAAATTAACGGTGCTTTTATGAATGGAGAAGCGAGGCCAGAGTTGGGCAATCCCAGGCTCTGGCCCCAGGACTCTCCTCCGAGGCCCCGGGCACTTGACTGCTGGGTGACCACTGGTCAGTCGCCAGGGCCAAGCGCAGCAGACGCGGAAAGGGATGCTAATTTCATTTCCTTCCCTTCTCAGAGTAGGCGACTCGTTTTTTAGTGCACATTTCAAAAGTTATTCTGGCCTGTGCGGGATGTCAACTAGCCTGATGCCAACCTCTACCACTTTGATACAAAGTATGCGCCCTCCTGAAGTAGGCCCTGCTTTCTTTTTGATTCAAACAGCTGTTAAAATGGAGTCCCACACATTTGTGGGTGTACCTAAAACGCTGAGTCGTGTACTTTAAGGGGGTGAATTGTATGGTTTGTGAATTATATCTGAGTATAAGCTGCTAAATAAACACAACCCCCCAAAATGGAGTTCAGTGTGCCAGGGTCAAATCCAGCAATCCTTCATTGCAGGAAGCCAGTCACTTACATGAGAAAAAGAGCCTAGACTAGTACAGAGGCAAAAACCAACCAGAAGCACCAACATACCAGAGACTCAAAACCGATCCAAAGGCACACCACACATGGTTCCCAAGATCAGCTCCCAACTAGTCACCTGCTGCCCTGCCACCATATGAATGACCAGACAAATGATTGTCATATTCGAAACTACACAACTACTCTGCAAGAGTCACCTGAAATAATTTGGAACGGAGTGATGCTTGCTGGCAAAAATACAAGACCAGTGGGGTTCAGCCATTTTTTATTCTTTTGGTTTGTGGCTGAGAAGGAAATAAACATGCTTGAATATGTGGGATGACCAGAAATTGAGGCCTGTGGAAGAAAACCGTGTAACAAAAGACACTTTTCAAAAGGTTAAACGGATTTTGATTTTACTCGGGAACTTACCAAGTTACCAGTTTCCCACTAAAACCTACTCTTGGGTATTTTACTGCATGGAGCACAGAGGAGAGGAAAGCCTACCCGAGTTGGGAAGATTAAGCTTGTCCTGTATTTAACCTAGCGATTACTTGGGATGCTTAACTCTTTAGGATCCCGTTGGGACAGTGGTTTAAGCACCTGGCTGCTAACTAAAGGTCATCGATTGGACTCACCAATAGCAAGGCAGGAAAAAGATGTGGCAGCTTGCTTCCCTAAAGATTGCAGCCTTGGAAATCCTATGGGGAAAAACAATAACAACAAAAACAAACCCAGTCCATTCTATAGGACAGAGCAGAACCGCCCCATAGGGTTTCCAAGGAGCTCCAGGTGGATTAGAACAGCTGACCTTTTGTTTAGCAGCCGTAGCTCTCAACCACCATGCCACCAGGGTTGCCAACCCTATGGGACAATCGGACTTAAGAGTAGGATCAGCCCCCATCTGTTTCCTTGGGTTCTGAGGACAGCCAACTACACATTTACATTATAAAGACCCTGATCCATGGCCTTTCCTAGCTGAGCCGGTTCCGATTAGAGAGGGACTGATGGTGGATGGTCGATCGGGGCAGCATCGTCCGGTTCCCACGCAGCAAGTTCCTGAGGCCCTGGTCACGTGACGCCCCCCTCCCGGCCGCCAGGCCCTGGGCAGGCCAGCGACATCCACCTGCCCTGACCCACCTACCTCGACCAGCGCCGCACCGGGAAGAGCGGAGGGGCGCCCGCCAGCAGGGACCCCAGCTGCCGCCCCCACCACCTTCTCGACGGGCGCTGGACCACGCCGGGAGTCCCCGCGCCAAGGGCGTGTCCCCACGGCTGCACTGCGGGGGCAGCGCGGGGAGAGAGCCGGCAGCGCCCAGCCAAGTTCCTGGCCGAGCATCCCGCCCGCTGCGCAGAGACCCGCCCGCCAGCTGACCGACCCCGGGCGGACCCCAGACCCAGTGCTTTCCGGGACAAGGGCGGACCCCAGACCCAATCCTCTCCGGGACAAGGGCGGACCCCAGACCCAATCCTCTCCGGGACAAGGGCGGACCCCAGACCCAATGCTTTCCGGGACAAGGGCGGACCCCAGACCCAATCCTCTCCGGGACAAGGGCGGACCCCAGACCCAATCCTCTCCGGGACAAGGGCGGACCCCAGACCCAGTCCTCTCCGGGACAAGGGCGGACCCCAGACCCAATCCTCTCCGGGACAAGGGCGGACCCCAGACCCAATCCTCTCCGGGACAAGGGCGGACCCCAGACCCAATGCTTTCCGGGACAAGGGCGGACCCCAGACCCAGTCCTCTCCGGGACAAGGGCGGACCCCAGACCCAATGCTCTCCGGGACCAGCGCGGACCCCAGACCCAATCCTCTCCGGGACAAGGAGTGGGGTGGGTAGGGGCGCCGGCGGCTCCAGGGGCCCGGCTCCAAGGCGCCCCGCCAAGTCCCGGAGCCGAGAATCCCTCCCGCTGCCGCACGGGCCGGCCCGCAGGCTGAGACCCCGGGCGGACCCCGACCCACTCTGCGGCAGGGGATGGAAGGGAGCCCCGGCCGGGTCTAGGCCCTGCGCGCCCCGCCGTCCCCCCGGCCTCACCGAGTCACAGCCCAGGCGCAGCTGCGGCGGCGGCGGCGACGGGAGCAGCAGCAGCAGCAGCGGCAGCAGCGAAGTGAGAAGCCGGCGGGCGGGCGCTGGGAGGCCGAGCGCACCAACGCCGGCGCCACGATTGGCTCAGGGCGCGGCCACCGCGCGGGCGGCGGGCCGGGGCGGGCCGGGGCCCTGGGAGGGGCGGGGCCAGGCCTGGGCGCACTGGGCGGCTGGGGCGCTCGGCGGCCGGAGGCGGGGCCTCCGCCTGGGGCGGGGCTGGGGCGGGGCCGGAGCTTGGGCCCTGGAGGGGCGGGGCCTCCTGGAGGGCGGGGCCGGAGCGGGACCACCTGGAGGGGCGGGGCCTGGGAGGGCCAGGCAATGGTAGGCACGTCTCTGGGGTGGAAACAGGCCCTTAAAGGTGCTCACAACCTCCGCCTCTGCCACGAAGGAGCTCTGAGTGAGATCTTGCACCCTGTGAGCCTCAGTTTCTTCATCTGTAAAATGGGCCAACTAAAAGCGCTTAGCTCCGTGCGTGACTCCTGTCCCCATCTGTAGATGGTACTATGTAGTTTAATCTGCACATAACCCTGTGGGTTGATGCTGTTTATCCCCCACCCCTTTTTAGGGCACAGTTAAAGTGTTCTGGAATGCCCATTCTTTGCAAAGTTACTCATAATTTGTTATGATCCACACAGCCAAACGTCTTTGCATAATCAATAAAACACAGGAAACATGTTTCTGGAATTCTCTATTTTCAACCGAGATCCACCGGACATCAGCAGTAGTATCCCTCGTTTCTTGTCCCCTTCTGAATCCAGCTTTAATTTCTGGCCGTTCCCTGTAGATGTACTGCTGCAATGGTTTCTGAATTATCTTCAGCAAAATTTTCTTTGCATGGGATTTTAATGATATTGTTTGATAATTTGTGCCTTTTGTTGATTCACCTTTCTTTGGAATGGGCACGAATATAGGTCTCTTCCCGTAGGTTGGCCAGGTAGCTGTCTTCCAAATGTCTTGGCACAGATGAGTGAGTGCTTTCAGCACGGCACCTGTTTGTTGAAACGTCTCACTCAGTTGGTATTCTGTCAATTCCCGAAGCCTTTGTTTTTCATCAATGCCTTCAGTGCAGCTTGGACTTCTTCCTTGAGAACCTATCGGTTCTTGATCATATGCTACCTCCTGAAATGGATGAATGTCGACCAATTATTTTTAGTACGCTGCCTTTGTATTCCATCTTCTTTTGATGCCTCCTGCAATGTTCAATATTTTGCCCATAAACCGCAAAAAAAAAAAAAAAAAAAAACACTTTGCCGTCAAGTTGATTCTGATTCAGACCTACCCTATAAGACAGTAGAACTGCCCCATAGGGTATCACAGAATCCTTCAAGGCTTGTTTTTTTTTTTTTTTTTTTTTCAGCTTGAGAAACGCCAAGCATGTTATTCCCTTTTGGTTTTCTAACTCCAGGTCTTTGCACATTTCACTGTAATACTTTACTTTGAAAAAGAAGACCCTTAACAAGGTGGGTTGACACAGTGGCTGCGACAACAGGCTCAAACACAGCAACGATTGTGAGGATGGCGCAGGACCAGTGGTGTTCTGTTTTGTTGTACATAGGGCCGCTACGAGTTGGAACCGAGCGGACAGCACCTGACAACAACCTTTTTACAGATGAGCAGTCCCGGCGGCGAAAAATCACTACCTTGGCCAAGGTCACACAGCTAGAAAGTGGTGGATGCAACACTGGGCCGGGTCTGACTCAGAGCCCACTGCCCCAAATCAGGACCGTAGCCTGCGGAGTGACAGCTGTTGCAATTGGGAGGCAGCCAGCCTCAGGGGCTAAAAGCTGACTGGAATCCCGGGTGGCCTCTCTGACCTCCCTCCTCACCCAGCTAGGACAAAAATACCTTCCTGTAAGGGCTTTTGTGAAATTTAGTAAAATTGTAACCGAATGCCACTTGGCTTCTTTTTTTTTTTTTTTAATAATTTTTATTGTGCTTTAAGTGAAAGTTTACAAATCAAGTCAGTCTCTCACATATAAACTTATATACACCTTACTACATACTCTAACTTACTCTCCCCCAATGAGTCAGCCCACTTCCTCCCTCCAGTCTCTCCTTTCGTGACCCTTTTGTCTGTTTCTAACCCCCCTACCCTCCCATCTTCCCTCTAGACAGGAGATGCCAACATAGTCTCAAGTGTCCACCTGATACAAGTAACTCACTCCTCATCAGCATCTCTCTCCAACCCATTGTCCAGTCCAATCCAAGTCTGAGGAGTTGTCTTCGGGAATGGTTCCTGTCCTGGGCCAATAGAAGGTTTGGGGACCATGACCGCCGGGATTCTTCTAGTCTTAGTCAGACCATTAAGTCTGGTCTTTTTATGAGAATTTGGGGTCTGGATCCCACTGCTCTCCTGCTCCTTCAGGGGTTCTCTGTTGTGCTCCCTGTCAGGGCAATCATGGGTTGTGGCCGGGCACCATCTAGTTCTTCTGGCCTAAGGATGAAGTAGTCTCTAGTTCATGTGGCCCTTTCTGTCTCTTGGGCTCTTAATTACCTTGTGACCTTGGTGTTCTTCATTCTTCTTTGATCCAGGTGGGTTGAGACTCATTGATGCATATTTGATGGCCTCTTGTTAGCATTTAAGACTCCAGATGCCACACCTCAAAGTGGGATGCAGAATGTTTTCTTAACAGAATTTATTTTGCCAATTGACTTAGATGTCCCCTGAAGCCATAGTCCCCAAACCCCTGCCCTTGCTCCGCTGACCTTCAAAGCATTCAGTTTATTCAGGAACCTTCTTTGCTTTTGGTCCAGTCCATTTGAGCTGACCTTCCCTGTATTGAGTGTTGTCCTTCCCTTCACCTAAAGTAGTACTTATCTACTAACTAATCAGTAAATAACCTTCTCCCACCCTCCTTCCCTCCCCCCTCTCGTAACCACAGAAGAATGTGTTTTTCTCAGTTTATAGTATTTCTCAAGATCTTATAATTGTGGTCTTATACAATATTTGTCCTTTTGCCTCTGACTAATTTCCCTCAGCATAATGCCTTCCAGATTCCTCCATGTTATGAAATGTTTCACAGATTCATCATTGTTCTTTATCAATGTGTAGTATTCCATTGTGTGAATATACCATAATTTATTTATCCATTCATCCGTTGATGGACACTTTGGTTGCTTCCAGCTTTTTGCTATTGTAAACAGTGTTGCAGTGAACATGGGTGTGCATATACCTGTTCATGTAAAGGCTCTTATTTCTCTAAGATATATTCCGAGGAGTGGGATTTCTGGGTTGTATGGTATTTCTATTTCTAACTTTTTAAGAAAACGCCAGATAGATTTCCAAAGTGGTTGTACCATTTTACATTCCCACCAGCAGTGTATAAGAGTTCCAGTCTCTCCACAGCCTCTCCAACATTTACTATTTTGTGTTTTTTGGATTAATGCCAGCCTTGTTGGAGTGAGATGGAATCTCATCATAGTTTTAATTTGCATTTCTCTAATGGCTAACGATCGGCCACTCAGGTTCTTGTCCTGTCTTATTAGCCAACTGAAATAAGATGGACACGGATTGCAATGGAAACAGAAATTGGCAAGTTTATTGTCTGCGCATACAAGGAGCGCATGGGGTCTAGTGTCCTTAAGGCCATGTGCTTCCTGACTAAGGGGGCTGGGGAGCTTTTTGTTTCCAATGGCATCAGAGGGTTGGGTTTGGTACCCGGAATTTTCAGCCTTTAGCCCTCCCATGCCTGTATTTGGGGTTGGGGAGGGGGGTCAGCTGAAGGATATGATTTCAATCTGTGCCTGCTTCAAGGTGTAACTAGGGCTAGTCAGTGGACGAGCCACTACCTGCTGCGACTTCCAGCTCAGAACAAGCTTGTGGTTGGAGAGACAAAGAGGGGGGAAGAGGTGTTGATTGGGGTTTTCGATATGGCTGAGCAGCCTGTTTCAAAATAAGTCCACTCTCAAGGAGGTGGATTGACACAGAGGCTGCAACAGTGAGCTCAAGCATAGCAAGGATTTTAGGGGTGGCACAGGACCGGGCAGTGTTTTGTTCTGTTGTGCATGGGGTCGCTATGAGTTGCAACCGACTTGAGGGCACCTAACAAACAAACAAAAGTGTTCCTGCGCCGGGTGGGTGCGAGGAAAGGGCAGTTCTGGAGTGACTCGGAGCCCCTTGTGCCGGTCACTGAGCCCAGGGAAAGGCCTGCAGTGGGAACACCTGCTGCCCCCAGGGGTCCAGGCCAAGGGCCTTGCAGTGCAGACGCGGGGTGGCGGGGGGTTCCGGAGCACAGCAGGCAATGCGGGATGGAGGAGGGGTCTTCACGCTTCCCCCGGGGCAAGCCGCCCCCTCCGATCTTTGCACAAAGCTCCCCAGGCTCCAGCTGGCAGCCCTGCATAGACAGGTGCTCCATAAATACGCTAGTTCAATGAGCAAGGGCCCAGCTCTCCTAAAAGCCCCTGGCTCGCTCTGGGTATGAGAGCCCCACGCTTGCTTCTGTCTCTATTTTCTCTCTGTGTTGTTTGGTCTTTACCGCAATAGGGTGTAGAAGAGAAAACGAAAGTTCTCCCTTGATCTTCACCGCCCCCCCCCGCCCCAGTCGCCCACTTACAGTTGGTGCATAGTCTCTAGGCTAGCTGTTGTAAGTACAGTCACAGGCTATGTGCTGCTCATGACACTGTTGTCATTTATTTGACTTCTGTGGTGGGCACAGCTCTCTGTCCAGGCACACAGCTGGCAGCCCTCTTGTCACCGCCCTGTGCGGTAAGGCATTTAACTGATGGGCTGATCGATTTCACTGACCTCCGACGGACGTTCCCCCCAAAGCCAAACCAAATCTGCTGAAGATGAGTCAATTCAGACTCATAGGGACCCCATAGGACAGGGTAGAACTGTCCCATAGGGTTTCCAAGGCTGTAATCTTAAGGGAAGCAGACTGCCACATCTTTCGCAGGTGGAGTGGCTGGTGGGTCCATACTGCCAACCTTACGATTAGCAGAGGAGCGCTTAACCACTGCGCCACCAGGATCCCTATCCTGATAGACATTGGGGTCCCCAATTTTCACCTTCGCAGATATAAATAAAGCTGTATTGGCCATGGACATGTTTTTGAAGGTCTGTTTCTCTCTAACAAACCCCTGAAGTGAAGCCACCAGGCAAAGGGCGGGATAGGTGACATGTGGGTGACATTTGGTTGTCTCTTGCTGACTGCCCCTCAGGAAAAGCTTACTAATGCCCACTGGCTCGGGGCGTGTCCCCAGGAATTCTGTAGCATTGAGCACACGGATTCTTCTCGCCTTTTCCAGCTCTAAAAAAACTGGGGAGGTGGGAGCCTTACTTTAATTTGCATTTCTTTAAGGTTAGCAGTTGGGGATTTGGTCCCTCCCTGCTGGCCTTTAAGTGCTCGGCTGCTCATCCAAATATTGGCGGGTTCAGGTCCGCACAGATGCACCTGAGAAGAAAGGCCCGGGCACCTACTTCCAAAAATGAGCCACCGAAATTCCTATGGAGCTGTTCTACTCTGACACATGGGGTCGCCATGAGTAGGAATCTACTGGAAACTCACTGATTTTGGCTGGCCTTTCCCTGGCCACCTGATCCCAGGCGCCGACCCCAGCTAAGTTCACACCTCAAAAGGCATGAGGCGGAGCCAGAGACCACCTGCCACCCAGCAGCTGCAGCGCACCTGCCCTGGCCTCTCCCCACACGTGGGCCTTCCCCTCCTGCCTGCCGCCAAAGCTGGGTCTTCACAGTCACCTCGGAGGCCCTTCCTTCCTCTCCTCGGAACCGGGCGTCTGCAGGCCCAGCTCCGAAGTCGCTTGCTTCCTCGCTTATTCTGTGCCCTGTCGCCTGCCGGCTGGGATACACCTAGGCCACATCTCTGCCTGGGCCCTGCGGCCTTGACCGTGTGCCCCTTCCTGCGTGCCGCCTCTGCCACCTGCCGGCGGTGCAGGGACAGGGACAGGGACGGGGACGGGGGCAGGAGCAGCCCCTCTCAGCCCAGCCGCTCGCGCCCTAGGCGCGCCGGAGCGCCCGCTCACCTGTGTCCCGGTGACTTGGCCCACGGTAGCGGTAATGAGCCCAAGCCCGCCGGCGACACCAGCAATTGGAGACTCCTTCCCTCCTGCGGGCCAAGCTGCGGCTCTGCTCCCTGGACTGCAGCTTCCCGGGCGGCCCAGTGGCGACTATTTCCAAAAACCAGGTCCCTGGGGAGTTGCAGGCAGCTGCCTGAGTGCTCTCTGGCCAAAAATATCCCCTCGTCGGCCTATGAATCTAGAATAACCTTTCTCAAGCTCTGTTTTTGCAAATTCTTCTCCACTTTGAATCAAATACTGTAGCAGCTCCCTGCAGTGGTGGAAAGAAAACTTTTTTTTTTTTTTTAAGCCTGTAATTTTTTTGCTTGATATATTTTTTTCCATCCTTTGAGTTTTAGTTTGTGTCTCTAAGCCTAAGGTGTGTCTCTTGTAGGCAGCATATAGATGGATCATGTTTTTTAATCCATTCTGCCACTCTCTGTCTCTTTATTGGTGCATTTAGTCCATTTACATTCTGCATAATTACGGATAGGTATGAATTTAGTGCTATCATTTTGATGTCTTTTTTTGTGTGTTGTTGACAGTTTCTTTTTCCCACTTAATTTTTTGTGCTGAGCAGTTTATCTTTACATATTGTCTTTTCCTCTTATTCATTTTTGTTGATTTTATTTCTGCTGAGTCTCTATCTTTTTCTTGTATTTTATTTTGATGAGTAGGATAGTTAGTCTCCTTTGTGGTTACCTCGATATTTACCCCTATTTTTCTAAGTTTAAACCTAACTTTTATTTCTTTATACCGCTTTGTCTTCCTCTCCATTTGAAAGATCTGTGACTACATTTCTTAGTCCCTCTTTCTTGTTTTAATGTTGTCTTCTTTTACATAGTAACATTGTTGTTTCCCCATTTTGAGCATTTTTTTAATCTTGATTTATTTTTGTGATTTCCCTGTCTGGGCTGACATCTGATTGCTCTGTGCAGTGTTCTAGTTTTGGGTTAATACCTGATATTATTAATTTTCTAACCAAAGAACTCCCTTTAGTATTTCTTGTAATTTTAGTTTGGTTTTTACGAATTCTCTAAGCTTCTGTTTATCTGGAAATGTCCTAATTTCACCTTCATATTTGAGAGACAGTTTTGCTGGATATACGATTCTTGGTTGGCAATTTTTTCCCTTCAGTGCTTTATATAAGTCATCCCATTGCCTTCTTGCCTGCATGGTTTCTGCTGAGTAGTCTGAGCTTATTCTTATTGACTCTCCTTTGTAGGTGACTTTTTGTTTATCCCTAGCTGCTCTTAAAATTCTCTCTTTATCTTTGGTTTTGGTAAGTTTGATTATAATATGTCTTGGTGACTTTCTTTTTAAAGTCTACCTCATGTGGAGTTCAATGAGCATCTTGGATAGGTATCTTCTCATCTTTCACTATATCAGAGAAGTTTTCTGCCCACAAATCTTCAGCAATTCTCTCTGTATTTTCTATTATGCCTCCCTGTTCTGGTACTCCAATCACTCATAGGTTATTTCTCTTGATAGAGTCCCACATGATTCTTAAGGTTTCTGCATTTTTTTTTAATTCTTTTATCTGATTTTTCTTCAAATATATTGGTGCCAAGTGGTTTATCTTCAAGCTCTCCAATTTTGCCTTCCACTTGCTCAATTCTGCCCCTCTGACTTTCTATCGAGTTGTCTAATTCTGTAATTTTATTGTTAATCTTCTGAATTTCTGATTGCTGCCTTTCTATGTTTTCTTGCAGCTTATTAAATTTTTCGTTATGTTCTTGAATAGCCTTTTTAATTTCTTCAGCTCTTTTATCTGTGTGTTCCTTGGCTCATGCTGCATATTCCCTGATCTCCTTCCTGATATCCTCAAGGGTTCTGTATATTAATCTTTTGTATTCTGCATCTGGTAATTCCAGGAAGGCACATTCATACAGGAGATTCCTTGATTTTTTGTTTTGAGAATTCGTTAAAGCGATCATGGCTGTTTCTGTACGTGATTTGATAATGACTGTTGTCTCTGAGCCAGCTATAAGTTATTGTATTAATTTATTTTATGTTTGCTTACTGTATCCTAGCTTCTTGCTTTGTTTTATTTTGATATGTCCAAATGGGTTGCTTGAGTGAGCTACCTTGATTATTTTCATCTTTGAAGCTCTGACTTCCTGTCACCAGATGGTTAGAGCTGTTATCAGGCAGATAAGCCTAGGAGTCTATTCACTTTTCTTGTATGGATTCAGCTCAGGTATCCAGGTAACTGGTTATCAAGTGTGTGGTACAGGCTCTGTCCTACAGTCTTAAAGGCGCAGGAGTGATTGGTGTATGTACCGGTATCTGATTGCAGCAGGGGGGTCATGCTCTGAACAAGGGAGAGGGCTGAGAATCAACCCCCAAGTATCTCTGAGGAAAGTGTGTCTCTCTTCCCTAGAGCATACAGGTGGGTCGGTTCTGCAGATGGACCATGGGCACTCAATGTTTTTGGTTGTAAGGACTGGGAGGTACCAGTTATCCTTGGACCCCTGTCGTGGGTGGCTGGGTGACCTGAATGGAGCCACCAGTTCTTGGGGCCCTGATGTGGGTAGGTAAGGACCCTGTTTAGTAGGCAAAGTGGTGTCAATCATCAAACACCCACCTCTCTACCTCACAGCTGAAACAGTTGCACTCTGCCAACAAGGACCTATTCTTATGAAATAGGCCCACACATCTCCATGCAGGGAGGAAGGGTATTCCAAGTCCACGGACCATTTATGCCTGGACAGGAGCCGCTTCTATCTGGAGCTCCGCAGCTTAGTGGAGCTGACAAATTATCTTTTCCCTGCAATTGCAAATTTATTCCTTCTCCAAGGCCAAGAGGATGGCTCCAGGTGCTCAACAGGGCCTATCTCAGGCCCAGGGAATTCAACAGCCACTGAAGCCAGCTTGGGGGCAGAGAGCTGGTAAAATACATGCAAGTACTTAGCTTTTGCCAAGAGTGCCAATCTTCTCTGGTTCCAGCGGTGTGAGTAGGCTGTGTGGCTGGCTGCTTCTCCCTGAGGAAACTGCAGCCAAATGCTAGTACCAGCCTGCCTCGCAGCTGTTCCCGGGAATGATACCTGAGGGATCCCGGGGATTGAGGTCTGGTAACTCCTCTCTGCTTCTGAACCGTCGCTTCCTCCCACTGCCGCTCAGCCCATTTTCTAACTTTGCCTTTGACGTTCAGGGCTCTAGCTTGTCATAAATATAATCACTCCGCTTGTTTTTTTGGGTCTTTGTTGTAAGACGAATCACCGGAACCTTCTGGATATTTTGCCATCTTGGCCCCGCCTCCAAAGCATGTAATGTTTTTATCATCACTAAAGGATTTCTTTCTCTCTCTCTTTTTTTTTTACTCTTAAAAAAGACTTTTTATGGAAAATATCAAACATAAAAAAATTAACAAGACTAGTATGATAAAAGACCCCTAAAACCAAAACAAACCAAACCTGCTGTAGTCAAGTGGATTCTGACTCATAGCGATCCTATGGGACAGTTCTACTCTGGTCCCTGGGTGGCACAAATGGTTCCCACTGGTCTGCCAACCTACAGGTCGCAGGTTCTAACCCGCTCAGTGGCAACACAGAAAAAAGGTCTGGCGATCTGCTTCCATAAAGATTACAGCCAAGAAACCCAATGGAGCAGCTCTACTCTGTAACTCACGGGGTGGCCACGAGTCAGAGTTTATTGGAGGGCAATGGATTGGGCTTTTTTTTTATTTGTTTGTTTTTGTTTTCAGTATGATAAAGCCCTATATAACCGAAACTGAAGCTTCAACACTTATCAACGGCAGGGCCAATTTGTGTGGTCTCCACTCACTCCCCACTGATTATTTTAAATCAAGTCCCAAAACCCTATCGTTTTGTCCACAAACTCTTCAGTATGTATCTATAAAAGGTACGGTTTCATTTTTTAAAAACATAGCCACATCACCATTGCCACACCTAAATTAGATGAACAATTGTAATATATCTAAAACTCATTACGCTCGAGAGGGCCTGCCAGGAGCACAGCTGAGTCCGGCTCTGTCTCGCCAGCCTCACTTCTTGCTGGCAGCTCGCAGCAGGTTCACACCCAGAAGTGTGTGAGACTTTTGAAACTCAGCTCCCGGTGTCCCACGGGAAACCATGTCTTCGTCTCAGGGCTCTGTGCTTTCCTCCCTTCTCCAGAGCCTTGAGCCCCTCTGAACTTGAACCCTGAGCCCTGGCAGGTCCTGAGCAAATAAGCGCAGTTGCACATCAGGGTGACGATCATACTTGCTCAGTCAACATCACTGGAGTGCGGTGAGGACAAAACGAAGTAACACAGCTGAAAGCACAGCAAACACAGCGAGGGTGCACCCATGAAGGGCTGGCAATGGAATTATAGTCTTAATTCAACTGGCCTGCCCTGTGACCCAGGAGCCCTGGCGGCACAGTGGCTAAGAGCTTGGCTGCTAACCAAAAGGTCAGCAGTTCAAATCCAATGGGCACTCCTTGGAAACTCTATGGGACAGTTCTAGTCTGTCCAGTTAAGGTCGCTATGAATTGGAATCGACTTGATGGCAACAGGTTATGACGCTGGAGTCCCTGGGTGGCACAAACGATTAAATACTCAACTATTAGGCTGAGTGGTTAGAGGTTCAATTCTACCCAGTTCTGCCTCAGAAGAAAGGACTGGGGTTCTACCTCTGAAATATCACAGCCATTGAAAACCCTGTGGAGCAAGTTCTACCTTGACACCCTTGGGGTCACTATGAACTGGAATCGACTTGACAGCACCTGGTGGTTAACGTGTGCGTGGTGATGGTACCCGCCACCCCTCTGTCAGGGAGTCCTGCCGTGGGGGCTGAGTGTGGCTCTGATGCTGGAAGCTATGCCACCGCTATTTCGGATCCCAGCAGGTCACCCAAGGTGCACAGGTTTCAGTGGAGCATCCAGACTAAGACAGACTAGGAAGAAAGGCCTGGCAATCTGCCTCTGAAAAAGCAGCCACTGAAAACCCTACAGAGCGCAGTTCTACTCTGACACACGGGGGGTCACCAGGAATCGGAATCAACTCAACGACAGCTGGTTCGGTTTAGTGTTTGTGACCCCGTGGCCCTGTCGTCCTGCTCCTGGGCCTGTACCGAGGAGCAAAGACAGCACGTGTCCACACAAAGACTCGCTCCCAAAAGCTTATTGAAGCTTTATTCAAAGTGCCCAAACCCAGAAACAACGCAGATGCCCTTCGACAGTACAGTGGACGAATGAGTTGTGGTCTCTCCGTGTGACGGGATAATAAACAGCTATAAAAACAAGATCAAACTACAGACACAGCCGCCGCCTGTCTGTCAGTTGTTGAACTGTGGTGGCTTGTGTGATGCTGGAAGCGATGCCACCAGTATTTCAAATACCAGCAAGACCATCCATGGCGGACAGGTTTCAGAGGAACGTCCAGGCTAAGAAGACTAGGAGGAAAGGCCGGGTGATCTACGTCTAAAAATGAGCCAATGAAAACCTTATGGAGCACAACAGAGCATTGTCCAATTTGCTTGCTTTGGACACATCATCAGGAAGGCTCAATCACTGAAGGGGGCATCGCGTTTGGTGAAATAGTTGGCCAGCAAGGGTGAGGGAGACCCTCAGTGAGACTGTGCCAACAGCCGCAATGATGGACTCAGACATGCTCACCACCGTGAGAATGACGCAGGACTGGGCAGTGTTTGTCCCTGTTGTTCCTGAAGTGGCCATGAGTCAGAACCCACTTGATGGCACACACACACACACACACACACACAACAAAGCTGTTGAATCTCACAGATCTTACTTTAAGCAAGAGAAAGTCAGACACACAAAAACAGTATCAGTAACAAAACTAACAAAGTTGTTATTTTGTTGCAAAATAACAAAAGTTCAAGGACAGTAGTATAAGTTCAAGAACAAACAGAACTAACCAGCGTAATGGATGTTGACTGAGAAATGCAGGGGTAGGAGTGGAGGTCTGCACGCTTAGTATCACACACTTCAAGCTCTTTACCGTGTGTATGTTATGCCTCAGTTTTCAAAATGAAACTAAAAAGATTCGGAGGTGGGACATTGCCTGTTGACAGCAAGGCCCAAGGTGAGGCCATTAGGGTTGTTATGAAATGAAAGGAGATGAAGGCCGATCCCTGGGATCACCTGGGAGGACAGCAGCGGTGGGGAAGAAAGTAACACCTGTGGCCAGGTGCCAGGGCTCTGGCTGTTGCAGGTGGGCGCAGGGCGAGGCCAAAGACTCGAAGGTGGCAGGCTGAGGGTCTCTGGGTCCCCTCTTCTCTCCTCTTCTTCCTTCTACTGTTCTTCCTCCTCATCTTCCCTCCTCCAGCTCTGGACACCCCCCCAGGACAAGGCCTCCACTCCCCTGTTTCTGTACCTCTAGCCTCCTGCGCCCTGAGGGCCCATTAGGTAAGCAGAGGGTTGGGAGGGAGCCTGGAGTCAACTTGCCTGGCCACTGGTCCTGGATCTGCTTTCTGGCTGGCTGTGTGGGTGCTTCGTTCCCCCATCTGGGCCTCCATTGCCTCATTTAAAAAGCAGTTTTCCTTTTTAAAATATTTATTTACTTGGAGAAGCAATGATTCCAGTTCTTAGGAATGTGGCCTCCAGAGCCAGATGGGCTGGGTTTGAATCCTGCCTCTGCCACTCACCAGCTGAGTGATCCTACCCTCTCTGTGCCGCTTTGATTTCCTCATCTGTAAAATGGGGACAGTAACCGAAGCTGCCTTAAGGAGCTGTAATGAAGATTACATGGGTAACTAACAGATGGGTGCATGGCAGTCCCTGACCTACCAGAAAAACCAAACCAGTTGTCCTTGACTTGGCTCCAATGCATGGCGACCCCATGTGTGTCAGTGTAGAACTGGGCTCCCTAGGGTTTTCAAGGTCGTGATCTTTCAGAAGCAGATCACCAGGCCTTTCTTCCGAGGTGCCTCTGGGTACGTTTGGACAGTAAATGTTGTTATCAGGTGCCATCGAGTTGGCTCTGACTCACAGCAACCTTATGTACAACAGAACAAAACGTTGTCTGGTCCTGCGCCAGCCTCACAATTCTTGTTATGTTTGAGCCCACTGTTGCAGCCACTGTGTCAATTCATCTCGTTGAGGGTCTTCCTCAATGTTGAATAAGGGTGGTGATAAAGGGCATCCTTGTGTGATTCCCATTCTCAAGGGGAATGCTTTCAGGCTCTCTCCAATTAGGACGATGTTGACTGTTGACTTTGTAAAAATGCCCTTTATTATGTTGAGGAATTTTCCTTCTATTCCTGTTTTGCTGACAGTTTTTATCGTGAATGGGTGTTGGACTTCATCAAATGCCTTTTCTGCATCAGTTGATAAGATTGTGTGGTTCTTGTCTTTTGTTTTATTTATGTAATGGATTATATTGATTGTTTTTCTAATGTTAAACCATCCCTGCATTGTTGTTGTTGTTAGTGCCCTCGAGTAGGTTCTGACTCATAGCGACCCTCTGCACAACAGAAGGAAACACTGCCCGGTCCTGCGCCATCCTTACAATCGTTGTTATGCTTGAGCTCATTGTCGCAGCCACTGTGTCAATCCACCTCATTGAGGGTCTTCCTCTTTTCCACTGACCCTGTACTCTGCCAAGCATGATGTCCTTCTCCAGGGACTGATCCCTCCCGACAACATGTCCAAAGTATGTCAGATGCAGTCTCACCATCCTTGCCTCTAAGGAGCATTCTGATTGTACTTCTCCCAAGACAGATTTGTTCGCTCTTTTGGCAGTCCATGGTATATTCAATATTCTTCGCGAACACCACAATTCAAAGGCGTCAACTCTTCTTCGGTCTTCCTTATTCATTGTCCAGCTTTCACATGCATATGATGGGATTGAAAATACCATGGCTTGAGTCAGGCGCCCCTTAGACGTCAAGGTGATATCTTTGCTTTTCAACACTCTGAAGAGGTCCTTTGCAGCAGATTTACTCAATGCAATGTGACGTTTGATTTCTTGACCACTGGTTCAATGGCTGTTAATTGTGGATCCAAGTAAAATGAAATCCTTGACAACTTCAATCTTTTCTCCATTTATCATGATGCTGCTCATTGGTCCAGTTGTGAGGATTTTTGTTTTCTTTATGTTGAGGTGCAATCCATACTGAAGGCTATGGTCTTTGATCTTCATTAGTAAGTGGTTTAAGTCCTTTTCATTTTCAGCAAGCAAGATTGTATCATCTGCATAATGCAGGTTGTTAACGAGCCTTCCTGCAGTCCTGATGCCCCTTTCTTCATATAGTCCAGCTTCTCGGATTATTTTGTGGTTATCGCTACATACCTGGTATGAATCCCAGTTGGTCACGGTGAATTACTTTTTTGATATGTTGTTAAATTCTATTGGCTAGAATTTTGTTGAGGATTTTTTCGTCTAAGTTCGTGAGGGATATTGGTCTGTAATTTTTTTTTTGGTGTGGTGTCTTTACCTGGTTTTCATATCAAGGTTATGCTGGCTTCATAGAATGAGTTTGGGCGTATTCCATTCTTTTCTATGCTGTGAAGTACCTAAGTAGTGGTGTTAACTCTTCTCTGAAAGTTTGGTAGAATTCTCCAGTGAAGCCGCCAAGGCTGGGGCTTGTTTTTGTTGGGAGTTTTTAAATTACCTTTTCGATCTCTTCTTTTGTTATAGGTTTATTTAGTTGTTCTACCTCTGTTTGTTTTAGTTTATGTAGATAGTGTGTTTCTAGAAATTTGTCCATTTCCTGTAGGTTTTCCGATTTGCTAGAGTAAAATTTTTCATAGTATTCTGTTACGATTCTTTTAATTTCAGTTGGGTCTTTTGTGATATCGCCCATCTCATTTCTTATTCGAGTTATTTGCTTCTTCTCCTGTTTTTCTTTTGTCAGTTTGGCCAATGATTTATCGATTTTGTTAATTTGGTCTTGTTAACTCTTTCAATTGTTTTCCTATTCTCTATTTAACAATTCTTTCTGTCATCCTGTCCTGTTTTGGTACTCCAATCAGTTGTAGGTTATTTCTCTGGATAGAGTCCCATGTAATTCTTAGGGTTTCTTCAGTTTTTAGAATTCTTTTATTGGGTTTTTCCTCAAATAAGTTGGTGTCTAGTGCTTTATCTTTGATCTCACTAATTCTGACTTCCATTGCCTCAGTTCTGTGCCTAAGACTTTCCACTGAGTTGTCTAACTCTGAAATTTTATTGTTAATCTTCTGGATTTCTGTTTGCTATCTCTCTGTGGATTCTTGCAGCCTGTTAAGTTTGTCATTGTGTTCTTCTATAATCTTATGTTCCTCTGTTGCTTTGTCTGTGTGTTCCTTGGCTTGTTCTGCGTTTTGCCTGATCTCCTTCCTGATCTCTTGAAGAGTTCTGTATATTAGTCTTTTGTATTCTACCTCCAGTAATTCCAGGAAAGATTTCTTGATTCTTTTTTTGGGAGCTTGCTGAACCCATCATTTTCTGCCTCTTTATATTATTTGATATTGACTGTGTTGTCTCTGAGCCATCAACAAGTTATTATATTTATTTGTTTTATGTTTGTTTACTGTGTCCTAGCTTCTTATTTTGTTTTGATATGCCCTAATAGTCTGGTCGAGTGAGTTAGTTTGATTACTGGTGCCTCTGAAGCTCTAACGTCCTGTCACCAGGTGGTTATATTTGTTACTAGGTATGTGAGCCCAGGAGTCTGTTTACTTTTCTTGTATGGATTCAGCTCAGGAGTCCAGAGGGTCAGTCAGCAAGTGTGTGGAGCAGACTCTTACCTACAGTCCTGGATGGGCAGGGCTGATTGGAGTGGGCACAGGTATCTGGCTGCAGTATGGGGTCATGCACTGAGCAAGGCAGGTAGCTGACAACCACCCCGAGTGTCTATGAGGAAAGCGTGTCCCTGTTCCATAGAGTGCTTAGGTGGGTTGGTTTTGCAGCTGGACTATGGGTATCCAGTGCTATTGGCTGTAAGGACTGGAGGCACCACTTACCCTTCGACCCTTGTTGTGGGTGGCTTTTTTTTTTTTAGGTGGTCTGGGTGGAGCCACCAGTCCTCAGGCCCTGATGTGGGTAGGTGAAGACCCTGCTTAATAGGCAGAAAAAAAAAACATTGCCGTTGAGTCAATTCCGACTCATAGAGACCCTATAGGACAGAGTAGAATTGCCCCATAGAGTTTTCAAGGAGTGTCTGATACAATTGAACTGCCGACCTTTTGGTTAGCCGCCATAGCTTAATAGTCAGAGGAATATAAAATATCATGAACCTATCTCTCCACCATGTAGCTGAAACAGTTCAAATTAGACTTCAGGTATGTACCCTGTTGAAATGTGTTAATGAGGGCCTACTGTTGTTGAAATGGGCACACAGGTCTATGCAGGGGTGAAAGGCATTCAAAGTCTGTGGACCCCTATGCCAGTGCCCAGGCAAAGGAGCTGTTTCTACCCTGAGTTCTCGGCTTAGGGGAGCAGACAGATTATTTTTTCCCTGTTTGTTAATCTGTTCCCTCTCCAAGGCCAGGAGATGGCTCAGGGTGTATGATAGGTCCTGCTTCTGGTCCAGGGGACGCAGCAATCTCTGGAGCCAGCTCAGACCCAGTGCAGAGTGGGAAGGGGCCAGGAAAGTGGGAGAGAGGTTTTTGCCGAAGGGGTGTTTTTTGATCCATGCAGTAGGTTAGACACCTGCACTTATCTTTTGTGTATTGAGGGCCTATTTTTGCTGATACTGGAGGCGTGAGTAGACCTCTGTTTTGCTGCTCGGTCTCTCTCGATGTGGAAAATGCACCCTGAACACGGACGCTTGCCTCACCGAGAACCCCAGCCAACCCTGGCCTGCAGGGTGCCAGTTCCTGGTAGGTCAGGTCCGGCAAATCCTTGCTGCTTCTGACCGTCTCTCCCTCCCCCTGCTGCTCAGTCTGATTCCTCAATTTTGCCTTTGATGTTCAGGGCTGCTAGATTGTGGTATATAATCGACTCACTTGTTCTTTTGGGTTTTTGTTGTAAGAGGGACCACAGGAAGTGTCTGACTACTGTGCCATCCTGGCCCCACCTCTGGGCTATGTTTCTTAACTTCTCTGAGCTTCAGTCTCCTCATTTGGGGCTAAGAAAACCTACCTTCTAGGATTATGGTGAGAATTACATGGGATTATCTTTGGGATTAGATCCAACAAACCACATAAAGCACTGGGCACAGTTCCTGGCCTGTATTGAGCAAGCAGTGAAAAGTTTCCAGCTTTTGGCAACTATGACTAGTCAGCAGTTTGAATCCACCACCTTCTAGGAAACCCTATGGGAGCAGTTCTACTCTGTCGTATAGTGTCATTATGAATTGGAGACCACTCGATGGCGACAGGTTTGTTTGTTTTAGTAAAGAAAGTCTGCCTTGAGCATTGTGTTCTTTTAAGAACTACCTGTATTAGATCAAACTGACAATAGCAACTCGAAAGGTTAGATAGGAAGCGTTGGGGGCAGTGAGTTTATATTAATAGGGGAGGAACAACTCAGAAAAGGAGGGCGAGAATGGCTGCACAACTGGAAGAATGTAATTAATGTCGCTGAATTGTACACGTAGAAATTGTTGAATTGGTGTATGTTCTGCTGTGCCTGTTCCCAACAACAACAAAAAATAAAGTAAATTATATGAAAAAAGAGAAATGAAGTCCTGATGCATGCCACAACATGGAAGAACTTTGGAAACATTACGCTGAGTGGAATAAGTCAGATACAAAAGGAGAAATATTATATGATCTCACTTATATGAAATATCTAGAATAGGCAAATGCATAACCAAACCAACCAAACCCAGTGCCGTTGAGTTGATTCTGACTCATAGCGACCCTATAGGACAGAGTAGAACTGCCCCATAGAGTTTCCGAGGAGCGCCTGGTGGATTCAAACTGCTGACCCTTTGGTTAGCAGCCGTAGCACTTAACCACTACGCCACCAGGGTTTCCAAATGCATAGAGGACCAAAATTGATTAGTGGTTACCAGGGGCTGGGGGTGGGGGAGAGGGAAGGGGATTACATAAACAAATAAACATTAAATAAATAAATAGCGAAACGGTTAGCCACAGAAGAGAATACGTTTGCTATCTGTAGATAACCAACTAGTACAAAATATTAAAAAATTGAAATTATTTTAGAAAACTCTCCAATAAACTAATAAAATAATAATGCTATAAACATAAAGATAAAAGAGAACCCAGGCTGCCTATGTTCCCTGGAGGCGCCTTTGTTCTTTCTTTCTCCTTGTCGAAGGAGCTGGGGTGACAAAAACACCCACCTTGGGAACCAGGCCAACGATGAGAGGCCTCCATGTGCCAGACATAATTGAACGGTTCTCGCCTTCCACATGGGCTCCTTATCAAAGCTCAGGGCGGATATCATCCTTAGCAGGTTGTCTCTCATAAAGATCTCCGAGGGACAAAGATTGTTCCACCAAGGGCTCATTTTTGAGTAAAATTACTTCGCGTCAGTGCCTGCTGTGAGGCCAGCACACCAAGAGGAAATGGTGAGAGGAAGAAGCAGCCCCTGACCTGGACAGATGGACAAAGGATACACATAGTGCAAGACCACCGGTGCCTCCATTCCAGGTGAATGGTGGCTTGGAGCCAAGAAGGTCCAAGAAGGTGCTTGAGGGGCCGTGACATTGGAAAGAGCTGACATTTGTTGAGACCCTACTACATGCTAGGCAGTGGGTGAAGCATGTTACATGTGTGTAATGGATTGAGTTGCGTCCCCCAAAAATGTGTGTCAACTTGGCTAGGCCATGATTCCCAGTATTGTGTGTTGTCCTCCATTTTGTGACGTTGTAAATCCTAACCTCTATATGTTAACGAGGTAGGATCAGTGTGGGGTGTATCCTGAGTCACGGCCTTACAAGAGTCACACCTTTTATCTTACAAGAGATAAAAGGAGAGAGAAATGAGCAGAGAGGAAGATCTCACAACGGCTAAGAAAGAAAAGCCAGGAGCAGAGCGCATCCTTTGGACCTGGGGTGCCTGTGCTGAGAATCTCCCATACTTGGGGGAAGACTGCTGCCAAGACATGTGGAGAGCTCCAAAGAACACTGGGCCCACAGATGCTGAAAGGAGACAAGGACCTTCCAGAGCTGACAAAGAGAGAAAGCCTTTCCCTAGAGCTGGCTCCCTGAATTCGAACTTCTAGCCTCCTGGTCTGTGAAAGAACATATTCTCTGTTTTAAAGCCACCCACCTGTGGTATTTCTGTTATAGCAGCACTAGATAACCGAGACCCATGTGTTAACTTATCTAAGCTTGTAATAGCCCTGTGACGTAGGCACTGTGGTTTTTTACACAATTTACACACAGAGAGACTGAATCTCAGGGGTTAAGTCACTTGCTCAAGGTCAAACACATACACACAAAAACCAGCCGCCAGAGACCCCATGTGGGCAGAGTAGAACTGCTCCATAGGGTTTCCAAGGCTGTGACCTTTCAAAAGTAGCTTACCAAGTGTTTCTTCCAAGGTGATCCTGGGTGGGTTTGAACCACCAACCTTCCCGCTCGTAGTTGAGTGCTTAACAGTCTGCGCCACCTGGGGACTCCATCCACGGCCAAGGCCACAGAGCCAGTTGAGTGACAGGACTGAGCGTCAGATCCAGGCAGCCTTCAGAACAGCAAGTCTCACCCCTGGCCACACCTTGGAATCATCTGGTAGATTCGTCGGGATAGGCTACGCTGCGCTACCGTAACAAACAAACCGGAAGTATCAGGGGCTTACCCAGGAAGGTTTTATTTCTTGCTCACAAAAATCCTGGTGCAGATGAGGCAACCCTTCATAACTTGTAGCTATGATACTTGGGACTTGTGGGTTCCTGGTCACCATGGCCAGGGAAGAGGGCTAGATAAAGGCCAGGGATGTTTTTAAGGGTGGGTCTCGGTGGGGTTTATATCATTTCTACTACTTTCTTCGGCCAGAATGGAGTCATATGGCCTCAACCCAGCAGCAAGCTGTCATGGATTGAATTGTGTTCCCCCCAAAATGTGTATCAAGTTGGCTAGGCTGTGATTCCCAGCGTTGTGTGGTTGTCCTCCATTTTGTGATCTGAGGTACTTATCCTATGTGTTGGAAATCCTAACCTCTATGATGTTAATGAGGCAGGATTAGAGGCAGTTATGTTAATGCGGCAGGACTCAATCTACAGGATTAGGTTGCATGTTGAGTCAATCTCTTTTGAGATATAAAAGAGAGGATGGAGCAGAAAGGAGAGGGTCCTCACGCCAACGAGAAAGTAACTCCAAGAGCAGAGTGCATGCTTTGGACCTGGGATGCCTGTACCGAGAAGCTCCTGGACCAGAGGAAGATTGATGACGAGGACCTTTCCCCAGAACTGACACATACAGAAAGCCTTCCCCTGAAGCTGGCACCCCGAATTTGGACTTCTGTGCTCCTGGATGGTGAAAGAATAAACGTTTCTGTTTGTTAAAGCCACCCACTTCCGGTATATCTGTTATAGCAGCACCAGAGAACTAAGACACCAGGGGAAGAGCCAGTGTAGCAAGCGGGTGACACAGCCTCCACCACACAGAAAACAAACACAAAAATCCTACTGCTGCTGAGTGGATTCCGGCTCATGGCAATTCCAAGTGTGCAGAGTAGAACTGCGCCCCACAGGGTCTGCAAGGCTGTGACCTTCCAAAAGCTGATTACCATGCCTTTCTTCCAACATGCCTCTGGATGAGTTTGAACCTCCAACTTTCTGATTAGCAGTTGAGCACGTAACCACTTAATTATTCACACCACCCAGGGACTCCTTCCACCATACACAGGAACTTTAAAAATACCACTACTGGGGCCGCCCCAGAAATTCTGATTTGCTTGGTCTGGGGTGGGACCCGGGCCCTTGCTGGTATTTTAATTTTTTTGAGTTCCCCAGGTGATTCTAACATCAGTGGCCAGGGTTGAGGAACTCAGTGGCCGAGCCTACTGGCTTAACCCAGGAGGCAGGAAAGCCTTCTTGGGGCTGAAGCTTTTGGATAAATTAGGAACTGGGTGAATTTCTACAGACCCCTGAATCATCAACAGCAAAGGCTGTGTCAGCCGGGTGAGGGTGAACCCCACTTCTACTGTGGACTCCCTCTGTGACCCTGAGCATGCGTCATGTGCCTCAGCTTTCTGATCTGTGAACTGGGGACACTGATGGGGCCCATTTCGCAGGGGTGTGGGGGACATGCACAGGGCTCAGAGTGGTGAAGCCCTTACACCGTGGATGTGCAGGTTGAGCCCTGCCACCATCACTGTGGTGGCGAATTGCTAAAGCGTGCAGCACTATGGCTTGCTGACATAATCATCCGGAAAGTCCTCTTTTCACAGGACGACCTCAGACACGATGCAGACACTCGGAGACTCATGAAGACGGGACTTGTCTGCCCTTATATAAAGGTAGACTCTACTGAATTGTAAGACCCCTGCCTTGAAATTGGAACTGGCGTTTCAATGCAGCGGGTATGTCTTCCTCAAGAAAATCTCTGACAGAATCAAAGAGGACGGAAGTGTTCTCCAGAGGGGCCAGTCTCCGGCTGAGTTTGGAAGCCAAGTGTCTCTCACAGTCGCCCCTCTCTGCCCTCGCCAGGGGCGGACCGCGCCTGCTGTCCCCGCATGTCCTGGTGCTCAGCGTGATGACAGGAATCTCTGAGGCTTGGGATGGCCTTCCTCCCAGGAATGTTGGAACTGGTCCCAAAGTGCCAGGACATCCAACTATATGCCGTTCACAAGAGGTGCACTTTAGATCCAAAGATGTGCATAGGCTGAAAGTGGAGGCATGGAACAAAATCTTCCATGATACATTAACCCGTTCCCGTCGAGTCGATTCTGACTCACAGCGACCCTATGGGACAGAGCCCCATAGGGTTTTCAAGGAGCGGCTGGTGGATTTTGGTTAGCATTGAGCTCTTAACTACTGCACCACCAGGGCTCCATGATACATACTGGAATATTATTCAGCCAAAAAAAAAAAAGAGAAGTACTGATCCATGTTACAACATGGATGAACCTCGAAAACATGGTGCTGAGTGAAATAGGCCAAACACAAATGGACAAAGGCTGTGTGATCCCACTTCCGTATCTAGAATAGGAAGATGCATAGAGACAAAGGTGATTAGGGTCGCTGTGGCTCAGAGCCGACTCTGCAGCAACACGTTTGGTTTTTTTCTTTTTTGGTTACAAGGGTTTGGGGCAGGAGGGAATGGGCGTTATTGCTGAAGGGGGACTGGGTTTCTGTTTGGGGTGATGAATGAGTTTTGGAAATGTCTAGTGGTGACGGTAGCACAACACGGCGAATGAAATTAACGTCACAGAATTGTACACTTGAAAATGGTTCTGTGGCAAGCTTTTCTTTGTATGTATTTCACCACAATAAAATCAAAGTCAGGGTTAGAACAAAACCCCAGCTGGTTACCCTGCAGGGTGGGGCCGCAGCTGGAATTCCAGGGGGAGCAGAGGCAGAGATGGTGCAAGACTTGGAGAAGAGTGTCTGAGCACTGAGGGGCGGACAGTGGGACCAGAAAGAAGTCTCCTTCTGCTGCGATTGCCCAGTGCTGGAGCAGGGCTTCCCCTCCGAGAGCCTCTCCTGTGGAGTGGATTCCAACCTATAGTGACCCTACAGGATGGAGGAGAACTGCCCCTCACGGTTTCCGGGGAGTGGCTGGTGGATTCGAACTGCTGGACTTTTGGTTAGCAGCCGAGCTTTCACCCACCGCGCCACCAGGGCTCCTTCCCTTTGGCCGTACTCCATCCTACTAGGATGACCCTCGCTGGCGGTGCCAGGCGGGCTGCTCTAGACCTTTGTCAGCTAGTGGAATCACACCGCTGCCTCTGCTGCTTCACAGGTGTGTCAGATGGCAGATGCTCAGTGATTTGCCTACAGGCACACCTGGGCAGGTGGAGGAGGTGGACTTCAAGTGCACAGTGCCATGGAAAGCCCTTGGGTTCCACCTGGGCCACACCCGTCCCGTCTGTCCCCTTTCACACTCTCTTCGGTTGCCCTGCCCCTGGGGGCTTGGCCGAGAGTTCTTGGGTGGCAGTGGCTGCCTCGGGCTGTCCCCGAGCCTGTGGAGCATGTGCTCTAGGGGGCAGATCAAGGTCAAGGTGGGTGCCGGCTGGGAGGCAGGGCGGTCAGGTGCTTGGGGTCCCCTCAGAGGCACAGCAAGGAGTCTGGGTCGAGCCCAGGGGCCTAATGGAGCAGCAGTGTTCCTGGGACAAAGGGGACAGAGAAATTTTCCCAGCTAACCATCAGCCAGTGGGATGAGCAGCAGCGTTGCCTTTACGGGGCCAGGAGCAGCTGGGTGTGACGCACAATGAAGGTCTAAGATCACCTGTCCATAGCACATCTGCAGTCACAGAACCCTTCAAGGCAACATTCATGCCGTGTGAAGGTACTGCTGTGTAAGGACATCGCCTTTGCTTTTTTTAGTCAAGTCATGAGTCTCATAAGGAGCCCTGGTAGTGCAATGGTTAAGTGCTTGGCTGCTAACCGAAAGGTCTGCGGTTCGAACCTGCCAGCCACTCTACAGGAGAAAGATGTGGCAGTCTGCTTCCATAGAGATTACAGCCTTGGAAACCATATGGGGCAGTTCTACTCTGTCCTAGAGGGTTGCTACGAGTTGGAACTGACTAGACGGCAATGAGTTTGGTTTCGGTTAATGCGTCTCATATGCACGCAAAAGCCGGACAACGAATAAAGAAGACTAAAGACGCCTTTGAGTTATGGTGTTGATGAAGAATACCGAATATACTGCGGACCGTCAGAAGAACGAACGTATCTGTCTTGGAAGAAGTACAGCCAGAAGGCTCCTTAGAAGCAAGGACGGTGAGACTTCGTCTTTGGATGCGTCATCAGGAGGGACCAGTCCCTGGAGGATGCCATGCCTGGTAAAGGAGAGGGTCAGTGGAAACGAGGAAGACCCTCAGTGAGACGGACTGACGCTGTGCTGTAATGATGGGCTGAAACATAGCAACGCCTGTGAGGATGGCGCAGGACCGGGCAGTGTTTCGTTCTGTCGTATGTGGGGTCACAATGAGTTGGAACTGACTAAATGAAGCTTAACAACGTGTCTTGTTAACCTAGTCCAATTTTTTTTTAATTAACTTTTATTGAGTTTCAAGTGAACGTTTACAAATCAAGTCAGACTGTCACATATAAGTTTATATACACCTTACTCCGTACTCCCACTTACTCTCCCCCTAATGAGTCAGCCCTTCCAGTCTCTACTTTCGTGACAATTTTGTCAGTTTCTAACCTTCTCTACCCTCCCATCCCCCCTCCAGACAGGAGGTGCCAACACAGTCTCAAGTGTCCACCTGATACAAGTAGCTCACTCTTCATCAGCATCTTTCTCCTACCCACTGTCCAGTCCCTTCCATGTCTGATGAGTTGTCTTCGGGAATGGTTCCTGTCCTGGGCCAACAGAAGGTTTGGGGACCATGACCGCCGGGATTCCTCTAGTCTCAGTCAGACCATTAAGTCTGGTCTTTTTGTGAGAATTTGGGGTCTGCATCCCACTGATCTCCTGCTCCCTCAGGGGTTCTCTGTTGTGCTCCCTGTCAGGGCAGTCATCGATTGTGGCCGGGCACCAACTAGTTCTTCTGGTCTCAGGATGATGTAGGTCTCTGGTTCATGTGGCCCTTTCTGTCTTTTGGGCTCTTAGTTATCATGTGACCTTGGTGTTCTTCATTCTCCTTTGCTCCAGGTGGGTTGAGACCAATTGATGCATCTTAGATGGCTGCTTGTTAGCATTTAAGACCCCAGATGCCACATTTCAAAGTGGGATGCAGAATGTTTTCATAATAGAATTATTTTGCCAATTGACTTAGAAGTCCCCTTAAACCATGGTCCCCAACCCCCCGCCCTTGCTCCGCTGACCTTTGAAGCATTCAGTTTATCCCGGAAACTTCTTTGCTTTTGGTCCCGTCCAGTTGAGCTGACCTTCCATGTATTGAGTATTGTCCTTCCCTTCACCTAAAGTAGTTCTTACCTACTAATTAATCAGTAAAAAACCCTCTCCTACCCTCCCTCCCTCCCCGCCCCGTAACCACAAAAGTATGTGTTCTTCTCAGTTTATATTATCTCTCAAGATCTTATAATAGTGGTCTTATACAATATTTGTCCTTTTGCCTCTGACTAATTTCGCTCAGCATAATTCCTTCCAGGTTCCTCCATGTTATGAAATGTTTGACAGATTCGTCACTGTTCTTTATCGATGCGTAGTATTCCATTGTGTGAATATACCACAATTTATTTATCCATTCATCCGTAGATGGACACGTTGGTTGCTTCCAGCTTTTTGCTATTGTAAACAGAGCTGCAATAAACATGGGTGTGCATATATCTCTTTGTGTGAAGGCTCTTGTTTCTCTAGGGTATATTCCGAGGAGTGGGATTTCTGGGTTGTATGGTAGTTCTATTTCTAACTGTTTAAGATAACGCCAGATAGATTTCCAAAGTGGTTGTACCATTTTACATTCCCACCAGCAGTGTATAAGAGTTCCAATCTCTCCGCAGCCTCTCCAACATTTATTATTTTGTGTTTTTTGGATTAATGCCAGCCTCGTTGGAGTGAGATGGAATCTCATCGTAGTTTTAATTTGCACTTCTCTAATGGCTAATGATCGAGAGCATTTTCTCATGTATCTGTTAGCTGCCTGAATATCTTCTTTAGTGAAGTACGTGTTCATATCCTTTGCCCACTTCTTGATTGGGTTGTCTTTTTGCGGTTGAGTTTTGACAGAATCATATAGATTTTAGAGATCAGGCGCTGGTCGGAGACGTCATAGCTGAAAATTCTTTCCCAGTCTGTAGGTGGTCTTTTTACTCTTTTGGAGAAGTCTTTAGATGAGCATAGGTGTTTGATTTTTAGGAGCTCCCAGTTATCTGGTTTCTCTTCGTCATTTTTGGTAATGTTTTGTATTCTGTTTATGCCTTGTATTAGGGCTCCTAATGTTGTCCCTATTTTTTCTTCCATGATCTTTATCATTTTAGTCTTTATGTTTAGGTCTTTGATCCACTTGGAGTTAGTTTTTGTGCATGGTGTGAGGTATGGGTCCTGTTTCATTCTTTTGCAAATGGATATCCAGTTATGCCAGCACCATTTGTTAAAAAGACTATCTTTTCCCCAATTAACTGACACTGTGCCTTTGTCAAATATCAGCTGCTCATATGTGGATGGATTTATATCTGGGTTCTCAATTCTGTTCCACTGGTCTACGTGTCTCTCCTAGTCCAATTTCTAAAAGAAGCAAAATCTCACCAGTTCAACCCTGATATTAAGACTTCACAGGCACGCCCCGGAACAGCTCCGTGGACAACTCCTGCTGGGCTCCATGCTGGGTGACACAACAGTGATGCCACCAGGCACTCACTGTTTCAGGGGTCCGGAGACAGTACTGGTGCCGCTGCCATTTGACAAATGAGGAGCGTCAGGCTTGGAGGGTAAGCGGCTGGCCCAAAGCACACCTGGCTCTTTGGGGGGTGGGTCTGGGTCTCACCCAGGTCTGTCTGGCTCCAAAACACACACACCACTAGGAAAATGCCCCACCAAAGCAGTCATTTTCATTTTGGTGCCCCATTCTGGTATTCTTCGGTGGAGCACTGGTTAAGATCTTGGCTGCTAACCAAAAGGCCGGCAGTTCGAACTCACCAGGCGCTACTTGGAAACCCTATGGGGCAGTTCTACTTTGTCCTGCAGGGTTGCTGAGCCAGAATTGACCCGACGGCAATGGGTTTCAACGCTCAAGGAGCCCTGGTGGCACCGTGGTTAAGTGCTCAGCAGCTAACCAAAAGATCAGCAGTTCAAATTCACCAGGCACTCCTTGGAAACCCTGTGGGGCAGTTCTACTGTCTTATAGGGTCGCTGTGAGTCGGAATTGACTCCTAGGCAGCTGGTTTTGCCTTCGTTTTTGGTTCTCTATTTCAAACATAGTAAGAAATGTGAACTATGTAAGAAAATGAGTTCCAGACGTGATTCCTGCCTGAACATCACACAGCCTGGGGAAGACACGCAGACACCTGCACATGGATCCCCCATGGACAGCACCAATGACCTGGAGACCTGAGGGAAGGCCAGGAGAGGCAGATGCCGGCCACAGGACTTGTGACTCAGCTGTAGGCTGTGGCCGCTAGCATGAACTATGGTGTCTAGAAACTTGTTAAAAAATTCCAGAAGTGGTGGCATAGAAGAGGCGAGAACCCCGTTTTGAGGTTTGGTCCCACCTTCCACATGGCAGCTGTCAACACAAGCTCCCTGGGGCCAGCACAGGGGAGCAGCTCAGTTCACCCGGCCAGCAGGGCTACTGCCCCCTGCTGTCCACAGAGGACACTGCAGGGGAAGGAGCCCTCCAGGGCCAGGTGAAGGTGGAAGTGGAGGGAGGTGGGAGAGGAGAGACACAGAGTGAAAAGTGGACAGTGGAGAGATGGGGAGAGGGAGAGAAAGAGAGCAGTTAAAAGGGCTTCAAGGAGAGGCTTCCTGGTGAGGAGTGCTGTCTTCATTTCTTTTCTCCAGACCACAGGGACGCCCCGTGGGCCTCCCAGAGGAAATGTGTAGGAAAAATGGTGTGGTTAACAGTACCATTGTGTCACATGAGAGCCCTACCCATGCTCAGGGAGTAAGATCCTGTCTCTGTGAATGGCACAAAACCAGGGGCCTATCTGAGAGCCCAGCCCTCCCTCCTCCAGGTGGCCCAAGCCCTCCTTCCTGCCTCTGGGCTCCTGTAGCCACTCTGGGTTCAGGACCTGACACTTCTTACCTGGACCTGCTTCTGAACTGTCCCCCTGCCCCACTGCCTGCCCACCCTCCTGAAAGGGGCCTGGGCACCCCAAACCTGCAGGCCTCTTTGAAGCTCACATGGGTTGGGACCAGGACCAGCCCTGAGTCTCTGCTATTCTCCTAGAAGAGTCCCCTTAAGCAGCCCCAGACCCAGAGCACACAGTCCCCACCACCTTGAGGGTCACCCCTCCAGACTCGGCCCTCCCCACCGCCCTGCACCCATCTCCCCTCTCTGATGGACCGGGAGCAGGACTCTGGAGCCATGTGGCCTGGTTTGAACCTCAGCTTTTAAAAGGGCAAATCATCAGAGAAGGTGCTTTTTCGGTTCCCTAGGGATGCAAGTCTCATGTTCTGTGCATCTTGCCCAGAAATGGGATCTAGATGGCACCTCTCCTGACGGTAGGTCCTGGTCCCAGCCATGCCCCCAAGGCCCTCCCTCCCCCGAGCCAGCCACGGGCGGTGGGGAGGGGGAGAAGGATGGCCGAGAGTGCGATTGTCTTCCACAAGCACACAGACCCTAGGAGGCCCTGCCAGGAGGTTTTCCCCAAGTCCTGTTTTCTCTGGCTCTGCGGAGAAGTGGTATGTGTTAAGAATAAGCTTGTTGCCACAGAGCTTGAGGCAACATGGTCATGCATAACAGGCCTGTGGGGCTTCCTACATAGCACACACACCCGTCTCCTTGGAAAAGCAGAGTTTATTTTTCTGCTTCTGTCAACATGAGTTCCAGTCACAGGCAGGGCGCAATCTCGATGGTGTTTATCCGGAGCACAGTCTGTGCTGTGACAATAACTGCAGGAGAGAACACATTGACAGGCTGGCAGCAAACTCTGTGCTGTTCGCCAGGCCCCGCTCCACAGGCAGCGCGCGCCCAGACGGCCCCAGCAACACCAGGTCACCCGCTGGGGCACGAGTTCCCTGTGATGCTCCCACCTGCTGCCCACACGTTCCGTGCACAGGCTACACCAGCTCTGTGGCTACGTGGACGTCATTGCAGAGGCTGGAACACCCAGAGCCTAGGGCCGGCACGTAGTCTTCCCTCCCCACACTGCTCACACCTGGTGACCTCGCCTGCCTGGGATGGGATGGCCTCCACCGGGCTTACCTGGGGGCTACCTGGAAGCATCCAGATGTAGGGGAGGCTCCCCACTAAAGTGGCTTTAAGGTAGCCTGGGGTCACCGTTTCGGGAGACCCTAATTCACTCATGCTGCTGTGGAACGGCCGGAGGTGCCACTGTTGCGGGTGTACTTTAACTACTCCCCGCTCACAGCAGCGGCGGTGGTAGGACTCTCGCCTTCCATGCGGGAGACCTGGGACCAATTTCCAGCCAGTGCACCTCATGCAGCTGCCACTCGTCCCTTAGTGGAGGCTTACGAGGTGCCATGATGCTGACCAGGTTTCAGCAGGGCTTCCTGACCAAGATGGCCTAAGAAGAAAGGTCTGGCAATCTACTTCTGAAAGTCAGCCACTGAAAACCTAATGGGTCACAACGGTCCAGCCCATTGTGTGTGGGGTCCCCATGAGTGGGGACCACCTCACCGACAGTTAAGTATGACACCGTAGTTTAGGCTGACAATCACTTTTGCAAATGAGAGCTGTAATAGCCATTTCCCCTGACAGGGCTCTATACCCACCCGCCGTATGCTAGCCAGGCCCTGGGCCACCCCAAGGAGCCCTGGCCCCCTGGGCTGTGTCTCCTGGCGGGGCCTCCTGGCGTGGGTGTCCACTAACTGCTTCCTTGGGGGCAATGCTAGGTGTCCAGGCCTGGAACAGAGAAGTGCAGGGTGGCGGGGACGGTGAGGACTTTGGCCAAGCTAGGGGTCAGGAACTCCCTCAGGATGGGCAGAGGAGGACAAGCCGTGGGGGATGGAGTGAGGCCACCTGGCACAGCCTCTCCCGAGACCTCACCTTCCCCTGCCCTCCCTATGGGTGTGTTGGTGTTTACGGACACCCCGGTCCCCTGTGCCCAGAGACTGCTGGACACGCTCCGCCTGCCCCTGCTTCTCTGTCTCGGCCACCCAGGAGCCCGGGTGGTGTCTCCTGTGTCACAGCCAATGCCTGATGCTTCTTGGCTTCTGTGGCCAGGACCAGAATGCCATCAGGGCCTCAGCTGCCTCACGCCGCAGGCCTTGGCTCACTCACACTGTTGAGTAATGGCTGTAATGGCTACAGTTCATTTCCTGTGCGGCTCTGACAGTCCCCAAGTGGGTCTATCTCAGCGAACCCACCCCTGCTCCTAGCATGCCATGGGGGTTGTGTCAAGCTTTTTGCTCCCATAAACAAAGCTGTTGCCCATATTCTTGTTTGTATCTCACGGTGCATGAGTGTGAGAGTCTAGCTGGGGAAGAGCGGAATTGCTGGTTGTGGTGCGGATGGGTGTTCAGCTAGTCCCAGGGGTCGTCCACATCACAGCTCTGGGGGCAGTGACTGCGGGTTCCCAGAGACCTGCTCCCACCACCCTGGCGCAGCTGAGAAGGAATCTTGACAGACCCCGGGGCCTCCTCACCTCAAACGGCACCTGGCAGAGGGTAGGGAAGTGCCTGGCCCGGCCCAGGGAGACACGGGACAACAACCAAGGCACAACAGTGCCCCGGACGCCAGCTACGCTCTTGCTTACTTTTTTTTCTCCTGTAGTTTCTCCTTTTCTTAAATTTCATATTGATTTTTGGCCATGATTCTGTCTTTTCAATGACTGTGGCTTCTACTCGAACAAGATCCTTTCTAGAAGGAAGGAGAATAAACAATGACATACCGTCTGATTATGTTTCAATTTTACTCACACCCCACGTGAGAATTTCTAAAGTAAAATTTTATTTTCCTTTCTGCTGATTATAAAAGGAACTGTGGACATTTTGAAAACTACGGAAGCATGTGAGGAAGGTGAGTTCTGAGCAAGACATCAGCCAGTCCTAAAGGGACCGCACAGGGCTGGATGAGCAACGTGTTCTTTTCAGGGGACGCTGACGGGTACCCTCCACCGCTCTCAAGCAGGAATGCGTTGTGTGTGGCCTTTACAGCAAGTGGGACCAGACCCCCCCTCACACCCAGCCTAGCTGCACTGTCTCCTTGGTCCGCACAACCAGCCCCCAGTCTGGAGACCATGCCCGTCATGTAACAGCACGTACCCAAGGAGCGGCTTGCCAACTAACGTGAAGTTGTCAGACCCAACCAGCAGGACCTTGAAAAATCAAATGGGAGCACTTATTTAATCATCAGCTCATGACCAATCAGTAACAAGGGTCTGAGGCTAGAAGTAAGGATCAAGTCTCACGTGGCTGCACTGCTGACGCGCAAAGGAGCAGATTATCTGATATCGAAAACACTTGAATACGCATTTGATTTATGCAATGACTCCTTTTAACATCAAAAACCTGGGTGGGCAAGCTTCCAGGCTCGTGGCCCTGAACGTGGCGGGGTGCTCTTACGTTCAGGCCCTGGCTGCCTTTGTCGCAGTGGCTCTGCACTCAGATAACTGCCATGAACCCCCTACAGAAACTGGGGCCTTTTCGAGCAGTTGATGTTACTGCTGGTACGGCGGAGTCAGGCTCAGCTGTGTACTAACGGCTGCGAGCTTGTGTACAGCCCGGCAGCCACCCGCAAGGTGGGGAAACCGGGACGCTAAGCTGTCGCAGGGGAAACGTCTGCACTCCAACCACAACGGTCACCTTATCAGATGTTGGGAGAGTGTCTTAAGTTTTACTGATGAGGACGAAATCCCATCCCATCCAACGCAATGTCTAAAGGCAAAGTACATTTTACAGCAATGTCAATGGACGATGTACAGTAGATAGTAACAAATAATAAAAAGAAGCTTTTAGAGTTGATTTCAGCGTGACACGTTCTCCGTTACGGGGTTTCCTAAGTTCTGCGAAGCTGTCTGCATTACGTGGGTTTCCCATAACCTTTCTGTTAACATGGAATGGCTCAAAATGGTGTCTTTTAAAAAATCCTCAGAGACATGCTCCTGAAGTCTCCTACATTTCTGACATGAAAAAACACTGGCACCCTGGCCTGTATGTGGCGACAGGGTCCCTGACATGCTTGGGGAGAACCGGGCTCCGCTGGCTGCTGGTGCTTCACGACAGCTCAACTCACAGGCTGCATGCGGGAGGGCCTGGAGATGGAGGTTGCTGCCCGCCCTGGTCTACAGACACAGAAACTGTACCACCGTGAAGGAAGGAGGAGTTTTAAATAGTAAAATCACACATATGAATTATTAAATACACCCTGGAAAAATCAGCCATTGCAGAGATAAATGCAGGTTGATCCGCTCGGCTGAATCAGAACAGATCACTCTGTGCTGGCTGGGCCGTGAGGTACATCAGTGCCTGGAAGTGCCCTAAACAGTCCCGGTTAAAAATGGCAGCCACAGCAGACAAACCCAAGGTCAGAACAGTGTTCTGGCCGAAATGTAACCTTGTTCCCCTTAAATCTGGGCTTCAAGACCCACTCTGTACTTCCTGGGATGTTTACAGTACCTCAGGGCCAAACATTTCCCGGGGAACGTGCTGAGAGTGGAGGGCAAATCAATATGGACACGCTTCGTTCCAGAGGGAGCAGTCGCCTCACCTGCACTTCCTGCGGCTCTGCCAGCGAGCAGGAGGGAGGGCTCCGGGCCAAACATCCCCCGTCCCTTCCAACAACGCAGGGTACACCTCCTCCCCTCAGCGGTGGACTGGGGCTGGGGTTGCCTCCTTGGTGACTCAGCCCGAGTGCAGGGAAACCATGCCTCACCTTCTCCAGGCGGATCCTCTCGCCACAGGCGGCATCCAGCTCATTCTCAATCAAAATCAGGTCCTCACTGGTCACTTTCCACTGGTGGCCGGCGAAGTGCACCACAGCAAAGAGCCTACCGTACTGGCCCGTGGCGATCAGCTCATTCACCTTGCCCACGACCTCTGCGGGGGAAGGGGACAGGTCAGTAAGCACACCTGGGAGGTAGCAGCCCCTGCAGGGGTCTCACCGTGCAACCCTCCACTCTCCCCAGTGACCCAGAGCTCCGTGAAGTGTCTTGGGCTGATGTGACAGCGGTACGCTTTCTCAGGCTGCCGGCTGAGCTCTTGCCCCCCTTCTCCCCGCCACCCTGTAGGGGCACCGGCACCAAGTACTGCAGGGCCTGCCCCACTCCCAGGAACATCGCTCACCATGAGAGGCCTGCACAGACCGACATCCCCACACGTCAGACCGCCAGAATGCCTCACACAATTCTCTGGCCCATGCACCCGGCCTACGCGGCCCCCTCCTTACGAATCTGGGGCAGTCTTGCTGGGGTGTAACAGCTGGAGGACTGAAGGGTGTAAAAACCCCAGAAGTAAAGGGAGGCCTTAGCACCTTTAGAATTAGCTGGGAAGGCCTCTAACCCACGCCTCACCCACCAGGGCTCCTGGCTCGTCTCCACTGTTGCTGCTCTGACTCAGCCCAGACCCCTCCACCAGGGCTATTCACTTTCTGAACAGGTGCTCCCCGTGTACCAGCCCAGTGGCCCTGGCTCAGGGTGGGGCACAGGCTGGCGTGGCCGTTCCTGCCCTGGACATGCAGCTGAGGCCACAGCTGCAGCCGGCAGTGCAGGGCTGACGGCATCGTCCTGCATTGCGTCCGAGGCAGTATGGTAAAACTAGAGGATTCCATGTGATAATTGGGATTCCCAGCTTCTCTGAAAACTGAAGGTCCGGCATGGGCACGGCCGAGGCGGCTGCTGGCTGTGCCCTCTTCCTCACATGCAGCATCTCACACGGCTCCGAGGGCTCTGCCTGTCTCCAGCAGGAGGACGCACCGGCCCCCGCTGGCCATCACGCCTGGTGCCCTTGTGCTTGGGAGGGGTCTTCCTCTGAACCCACAATTCTACCAACAGACAGGGAGGGCCGCCCTCACCCCGGTACCTGCCCAGAGTGCGGCAGGTGCTCAGGGACCATCCGTGAGGTGAACACATTTCACATTTTGGTGTCAGCTGGCAGAAAATTAAGAGGCGCTTTTACACGTGCTGTGTCCCAGAGCACCTGGAGGTGAGACCTCCTCGACCTGGGCCAGGGGATGCCTCTGGCTGGAGGTATGGGTGTGGCCTTGCGGTGAAGCCTGTTACCTGCGTGGTGCTTCACCTCCTCAACGGGGTCGGGCAGCACGACCTCTGGCCAAGGTGGCGAGCTCAGGGAGGTCTTAGGAACGTATCTGTGAAGACAATTTTATAGACGCACATCACACTCCCGTACAAAGGTGCACAGACCCTACGAGGTGATGTGCACAAAAGGCTAAGAAGCACAGGGTCCCACCCGCTCAGGGAGTCGGGCTTGGGTCCTGCAGGCCCTTGTGGGGAGGCTGCCCTTGCAGCGGGAGTTAGCTGCCCTCAGACATTCACAGGAATGGCTGGAATGCTGGGAAGGGGCGTGCGGGTGTGTGCACCCATGTATGTGTGTGTACGTGTGTGCATGCACGTGTGAGCTATCTTGATGTTAAGTGACTCCAGGCAACACCAACGCTGTCTCTCTAGTACAGACCCCACTTCTGCTGTGACCCTGAGGACAGGCGCCCACACATGCTCTCAGAACCCCATATACTTCAAGGGGCAACAGCAGTCATTCAGTGATCAGGGCAAGAACCCGAGGATATTGTGCTGTAGGCCAGCCCTCACTCCTGGGTGGGCACCCAGGGAGGCCGGACTCTCCCGGTGTCCTGGGGCACCCTTACCCTCGGAGGCTGAACCACTCACCCCTTCTCCCTACCTTCCCCATACGCTTTACTCTCCCCGCCTCCCGAATGCAGTTATGGTGCTCCCCACTCCCCTCCCCGCAGGCAAGGGCATCGAAAGCCTGGCTCCAATCGCCCTTCCCTGCATCTCATGCGAACAGGACTACTTTCCTTGCTCTTCCCTCACCTTATGAGCCCCAGCCCCTACCCGTGCCAGGTGGGTGCCTCCTCTTCCTTTCTGCCCAGACAGGAGCTGTGTGTCACCCCTGCCCTGCCACTTATGGCTACCATGATCTTAGGCAAGATGTTTACTCTATGTCCCAGCTCCTTCAGCTGAGAAAATGAGAACAGAAGCAGCAGCCTGAAGGGCTGTGGTGGGATGAGATCAGCCAATGTTCCCAGATATGCACTAGGCAGGGCCACAGGGCTGGGAACGTGGCCAGTGTGCTGTACCTGGGGCCCATCACAGTCTGTCCTTGCTACAGCCACGGGTCTGTCCGCCCCCCACCTCAGTGACTATGAGTGCCATATGGGCAAAGTCATCTCTGTTTTAGTAACTCCGCCTGTTCCACCCTCTGCCTCAGTTCCCAACTCCCTGACCCATACTTCCCTCTAATACCTGGCATCTACAAAGAGGGAAGGCCTGGTGGCACAGTGGTTAAGAGCTCGGCTGCTAACCAAAAGGTCAACAGTTTGAACCTATCAGCTGTTCCTTGGGAACCCTATGGGGCAGTTCTGCTCTGTCCTATAGGGTCGCTATGAGTCAGAATTGACTTGACGGCAACAGGTACAAAAAGGGGAGGGGTAGCCAGAGCCCAATCCAAACGATCCTGACTGCTTTTATGCTTTTGTTGTTGCTTCTAACAGAAAATGAAATTGCAGTTTTTCTACCCCAGGGCCGCATAAAAAACAAACAACAAAAACCAAACCAAACAAACAAAAGCTGCCTGCAGGGAAACGTGCTCTCCTCTCGGGCACTGACACACAGAAGGTCTCAGCACAAAACTTACTTCTGTTGTTTACATTAAATTTCTTTTTGTTTTCCAAGTGTAACATTTTAACACTCAGTGTGATTTTCAGATCATGTCAATTCCTCCTGGAGATTGTGATACAGCCTTCTGCTCTCTCTTCCCAGTTAGAAATCTCTGATTAGGAATTACAAGATTTCCCTTAAGGAACTACAGCTATATAAGGCCTAAAACGCCTTTCTCTCGGGGTGTTTGCAATGCTATCTATATTTAAAGGGCCTGAGGAAAACACTGCCAAAAAGTCAAATTTAAATATTCTTGAAAACCTGATGTTTGAATTTATGAATTCAGAAAGACAGTCCTACCAATGAAAGGAAAGAGCCACCAAGCCCCGCGTTTGGCATTACCCTTGTGGAAGTGAAGAGCTCTGGGAGCAGAGCTGCCGAGCAGCGGACCAGAGGGGAGCTGCGGGAACAAGAGAGACAGGGATGATTACCAGCGTGAACCACAAACTGCCCTTTACCGTGCTAAACACGCAACCGCAGTCACTGGTCCTAGCCAGTGTAAGCCACGGCATCGTAACTTCTGCAGAAAACTCTAGGGAGCCAAGCTAAAAGCATGTGGTTCTAGTAGCTGGTTATCTGTTGCCATGTGCTCATCACGCCATGTCACAGTACCAACTGCAGAATCATCTTCCCACGCACTTGGTCCTCAACCAAGTGCCTTGTACGTTTGTCTCCATTCTATGTCCACCTGGGGGAGCAGCCTCCAAGAGGGCCCCAGTGAGCCCCGCTTCGTGGCCTTCTCACCCTTGTGTGGACCCACCTACAGGGTGGGTGTGGCCATTGGCACATCACTTCTGAGACCAAGTTATAAAAGAGACCGTGGCCTCCTCCTGCGTGCCCACTCTCTCTCTCTCTGGCTGTGGGGGCTGCTGTGTTGTGAGCAGCCACACGTTGTTGAGCAGCCACACGGAGAGGAGCTGAGTCCTGCTAAGCACCACAGGAGTGAGCTTGGCAGCACTTTAGCCCCAGTGGAATGTTGCAGTAAGTGCAGTTCCAGCTGCTGCTTGACTGCAATCTCTTAAGAGACCCTGAGCCAGACCCTTCCAGCCCAGCTGCTTCTGTATTCTCAGCACTCAGAAACAGTGTGAGATAATAAACGTTTGCTGTCTTGAGCTACTAAATTTTCGGTAATTTGTTTTGTAGTAGCAGATAACTAATAGTTTAGGGGACAAAGGCACTCACAGTCAGAGGAGAGAAATACAGTGTATGGTACTTTGAAAAAAACAGGGGAGAGGTTTCTCAGTAAGTACAGTTCCTGGAGAAGGACGTCGTGCTTCTAGCCTTTAGAAATAGCTTGCCTAGTTTCACGTAATTGTATTTAGGTGATCAGGCTCACTCAAACACTTGAAACTTATTCTTTCAGAAAACAATCAAGGATTAACGAACATGACTCCAGAGATCTTGTAATCGTGGCTCACTGATCCTGTGATTGTCTTAGTAAGATTTCTATTTTTTATTCTTTATAATGTTTATGCAGATTTATGTATTCTGACATAATCCTCTACCAATCAAAACTTCTTGTTCAAAATTCCTGATTAAATTATACATAATTACCCTCAAAAATCTTAATTGGTGCACTGATTTACTTAGTAATGGTGTGATACCCAGCTTTAAAAGTTGTCTGTTAAACCTGCATGTTGTTGCTGTTAGGCGCCCCGGAGTCGGTTCTGACTCACAGCAACCTGTGTATGACAGAAGGAAACACTGCCAGGTCCTGTGCCATGCTCACAATCGTTATGCTTGAGCCCACTGTTGCAGCCACTGTGTCAATCCAGCTTCTTGAGGGTTTTCTTCTTTTTAGACGATCTTCTACTTTAGCAAGTATGACGTCCTTCTCCGGGGACTGATCCCTCCTGATAAACCTGCACAACAATCTGTTAATGGTGTTCTGAGTTGTATATTTTGGACAAGAGGCCTGCAGAGCTTGGACAATGCGATCCTCTTTTATCTCTGAACCATCTCCTGTGCTCCTTCCCCCTTGCACCCTGCACCAGCTGCTCTAGTTCCTTGCCATTCCCGGAATCCGCCAGGCACACGCCTGCCTCCGAGCCTTCGTCCTGTGACTTGGGGGTGCGTTTGGATCACTCCCGTTTCCCTGCTGTGTGACCCTGGGCAAGTTACGTAACTCCTCTGAGCCTGAGTCCCCACCCCGACCCCTGTAACACAGAGAATATACAGAAGCTGAAGCGCCATAGTCAAAATTTAAGCTATTAACGGGAGAAACCGAGATCTGCACCCAGGTTCCCCTAACTCCAAAGCCCGTGCTCTAGCCACCGCATCAAAACACGTGATCAAACCGAAGCCACCAAGCTGGACAGACACGGACGCACACGTGGCGGGACGGCAGGGAGCACCGCTCGCCATGCCTCCCCCTCCACTCCGGGGCCCGGGTCTCACCCGCTCCGGGGCCGGGTGCTCTGAGGATGCTGCGGCGGCACTCAGACGCCAGCCGCCCGAGGTTGACCCTCAAAACCGAAGCTACTACGGCCGCCGCCATCTTCCTGCAGCCGCGGCCGGAAGCGGAAGTGGCGCGAACGTCGTGCGTCGACGCATCGGGTCCGGGGGGGGAACACCGGCCCGGCTGGGAGCATCCGACGGGTAGAGAGCATCGGCCCGGCGGCGGCCATGGCCTCGGCGGCTGTGGAGAGCTTCGTGACCAAGCAGTTGGAACTGCTGGCGCTCGAGAGAGACGCGGAGGTCGAGGAGCGCAGGTACGGTCGCCGCCTCCCTGCGGCCCCAGCCCGCCCGGCTCAGAGCTCCCGGGCCCTCCGGTGCTGCCGGGGCCGCGGGGCTCTGCTCGGCCGCCTGCAGGGAGGGCTCCCTCCGGACCTCCCGCGGCAGCCTGTGGGCGTTTTCCGACCCCTGGGAAGCCCTTTCGTTTCTCGGCCCGAAGCCCCCTTTCTAGACTTGCACTCAGAGGGCGGTGGTGGTTCACCGTAGAGCCCTCGCCTTCCATGCGGGAGACCCGGGTTCGGTTCCCAGCCAGTGCGCCTCGGGCGCAGCCAGCACCCTGTCGGTGGGGGCTTGTGTGTTGCTGGGATGCCGACCAGCCTTCAGCGGAGCTTGCAGCCTGAGGTGGACGAGGAAGAAAGGCTGGCGATCTACCCCCCAAAAATCAGCCAAGGGAAACCTTATGGGGCACAGTACACGGATCCCGTTGTATATGGGGTCGGCGTAAGTTGGGGCCGACTGGAGGGCAGCTCACAGCCACCCCAAAGCATACAGCTATAGGTACTGGTCCTAGCCCCAGTTCAGCCCCAGCTGCTCTCAGCCTTTTTCCCTATTCATCCGCTCAGTAAGCACCGTTTGCACCTATTCTGCGCTAGGCCCAGGCAAAGCAAGTAAGATACGGCCTCTGGGCCTCTGTGCCCGGTATGGTCAACTGGAGGCTGGGTGTAAGCAGACAGGGTAGATGGAAACGTAAACAACTGCCTTCCAGTGGGAGAAATGCTGACAACTCCTTTACAGCTCACTCCCCCGTGCAGCAGGTTACTGTTGTCACCCTCACTTTGCTGATAGGGAGATGGAGCCAGAGAGGTAAAGTCACATGGTAACACAGGTGTCAGGATTTGAGTTGAGGCACACGGATTCTAGGGTTTGCACTCAGCCAGCACACTGCGGGCAGTGATGGGATTTGTTTGAGAGCGTATTGCTGGTGAAGGTTAAGTCAGCCCTCCCTTACTGGAATCCCAGCTCTCCATCTATGGCTGTGTGACTCTGCAGGTTCCCTCTCCGAGCCTGAGTTACCTCATCTGTAAAATGGCAACAGTTCCCACCTGGCAGGTTTACTCTGAGAATGGAATGGCCTCCAGGTGCTTGGCGTGGTACGCAGCGCCTCAGGTTGGTAGCTGTTCCTGACAGCAAAGGAGAGAGACAGAGGGTGCTCATCCAAGGGGCGTCTGTTCTATTCTGTGCACGGAGCGTGGGCAGCAGAGCTGTTAAGCAGGTGACGGAGGTGGATCGATCTGCATTTTAGCAGGCTCACTCTGGTACAGCTGCTGGACAGCTGGTCTGGGAGAGGCCAGAGCTCAGGCAGTTACAGTTACAGCTGCTATTGAGGCAACTCTGATTCGTGGCGCCCCGGTGTGTGCTAGAGTAGTACTGTGCCCCGTTGGGTTTTTGATAGCTGATTTTACGGAATTAGGTCACCAGGCCTTTCTTCCGAGGTACGTCTGGGTGGACTTGAACCATTGACCTTTCCGTAGCAGCCGAGCACGTTAACTGTTTGCACCACACAGAGACTCTGGTGAGGCTAAGTTAGGAGACCATTGAGTTCAGGTGAACAGTGACATTGGTGTGAACCAGGGCTACAGCAGTGAGCATGAGAGGTGGAGATAGACTCAGGGTATAACTGGGGGGAGGGGTTGATAAAACTCAACGACTAATGGGAGTAGGGGAGGGTAAAAGTGAATGAAGTCTCCTTGGGTAGCTGAGAGGAGGGTCCTGGTGTCATGGGCACCGGGAGATATAGGAGGAGGAGCAGGTTTGCGAGTGGCCCGGTTCTGAGTTTCGTCGGGGAGTATTTAGTGCTCACACAGATCTCTTTCTGCTTTTCTCTCCCTTTTACTTTCCTCCTGCATGAATGGAAGTAAAGGCCTGCAAAGTACAAATATTGAGAATTAATGCCGTGTGTCTTCCAGGTCCTGGCAGGAAAGCGTCTCCCTGAAGGAGCTCCAGAGCCGAGGTGTTTGTCTGCTGAAGCTCCAGGTATCCAACCAGCGGACTGGGCTGTACGGGAAGCTGCTGGCCACCTTCGAGCCCAGGAGGTGCGGGTCTGCTGCAGTGCTGCCCAGCAACAGCTTCACTTCCGGTTCGTGCCATGTTTGCAAACAGCTTTATTGAGTTAGAATTTGCACGCCATGCAATTCACTTGTTTAAAGTGTACAATTTGATGGAAGAAACCCTGTTCTCTTTAACTGTCACCTCCCCACCCTCCAGCCCCCCAAGCCCAAAACGCAGTGCTGTTGAGTCAATTCTGACTCATAGCAACCCCATAGGACAGGGTAGAACTGCCCCATAGGGTTTCCAAGGCGGTAGTCTTTATGGAAGCAGACTGCCAGATCTTCCTCCTGTGGGTGGCTGGTGGGTTTGAATCTCTGACCCTTTGGTTAGCAGCAGAGTACTTAACCACTGTGCCTCTAGGGCTCCTTCCCTAAGCCCTGGGCACCCACTAATCTACTTTCTGTCTCTATGCATTTGCCTACTTTGGATATTTCATATAAATGGAACCATACGCTATATGACCTTTCTGTCAGGCGTCTTTCAGTTAGTGTGATGTTTGCAAGGATCATCCGTGTTGTAGCATGTATCAGAATGCCATTCCTTTTTTTTTTTTTTTACACATTTTCAACAGCTCTATTGATATATAAGGAGCCCTGGTGGCACAATGGTTAAAGCAGTCAGCTGCTAACCGCAAGGTTGGCGGTTTGAACCTCCCAGCTGCCCTACAGGAGAAGGATGTGGCAGTCTGCTCCGTAAAGACCACAGCCTTGGAAGCCTGCGGGGCAGTCCTGCTCGTCTAACACAGGCGCCGTGAGTCAGAATCCACTCGGTGGCAGTGGCCTTAGTGTTGGTTATTGATGTGTAATTCGCATATACGGTTGACCCATTTAAAGTGTATAATTCAGTGGGTTTTAGTATATTCACATAAGTGTACAACCATCACGATAATCACGTTAGAACATTTTCATTTCCCCTAAAAGAAGCTGCCATTTCTCAGTCCCTCCCATCCCATTCCAGCCCTAGGCAACCACTAGTCTACTCTTTGTAGTTTTGCCTGTTTCATATAAATGAAACCATACAGTATGTAGTCCTTTGTGACTGACTGGCTTTCTTTCACTTAGCATGATGTATTCAAGGTTCATCCGTGTCGTAGCATGTATCAGGACCTCATTCCCTTTTATGACTGAGTAATACTGCTATCAGAAATATCAGGAAACGTGTGCGGCAGGGTTGTATTCTTTCGCCATACCTATTTAGTCTGTATGCTTAGCAAATAATCCAAGAAGCTGGACTATATGAAGAAGAACAGGGCATTAGGATTGGAGGAAGACTCATTAACAACCTGTGCTATGCAGATGACACAACCTTGCTTGCTGAAAGTGAGGAGGACTTGAAGTACTTACTGATGAAGATGAAAGACCACAGCCTTCAGAGTGTGGATTACACCTCAACATAAAGAAAACAAAAATCCCCACCACTGGACCAATGAGCAACATCATGATAAACGGAGAAAAGATTGAAGTTGTCAAGGATTTCATTTTACTTGGATCCACAATCAAGAGCCATGGAAGCAGCGGTCAAGAAATCAAAAGACGTGTTGCATTGGGCAAATCTGCCGCAAAGGACCTCTTCAAAGTGTTGAAGAGCAAAGATGTCACCCTGAAGACTACGGTGCGCCTGACCCAAGCCATGGTATTTCCAATCGCATCACGTGCATGTGAAAGCTGGACAATGAATAAGGAAGACCGAAGAAGAGCTGACGCCTTTGAATTGTGGTGTTGGCGAAGAATATTGAATATACCACAGACTGCCAAAAGAACGAACAAATCTGTCTTGGAAGGAGTGCGGCCAGAATGCTCCTTAGAGGCAAGGATGGCGAGACTGCGTCTTATATACTTTGGACATGTTGTCAGGAGGGATGAGTCCCTGGAGAAGGACATCATGCTTGGCAGAGTACAGGGTCAGCAGAAAAGAGGAAGACCCTCAACGAGGTGGATTGACACAGTGGCTGCAACAATGAGCTCAAGCATAACAATGATTGTAAGGATGGCGCAGGACCTGGCAGCGTTTCTTTCTGTTGTGTGTAGGGTCACTATGAGTCGGAACCGATTCGACGGCACCTAACAACAACAACAACAACATTGTTACTGCATGGATATCCCACATTTCGTGTATCCATTCATCCGTTGGTGGACATTTGGGTTGTTTTCTCCGTTTGGCTGTTATGAATAATACTGCTGTAAAAAGTCATGTACAAGTTTCTGTGTGGACATGTCTTCATTTCTCTTGGGTACATGCTTAGGAGTAGGGTTGCTGGGTCACATGGTAAAAGTTTGTACGTTTTTTCGTGCAGAAATATGTTGACTCTTGCTGGCATTCAAACTGTGACTTTTATTCTTGTAAAAGAATAACCGAGGTTGGGAGAAGGACAATGAGAAACTCCACAGCTGCATGGCTTTCTCATAGTCTAGATCAGCAGTGTCCACAATGGCAGCCGCTGGCCACCGTGGTTATAGCACTTGAAATGTGGCTAGTGATGTGTTGAAAGTGTAAAATATACCCCCGATTTTGAAGACTTGGTACAAAAAACAGAAATCTAGAATATATCCTGGATAATTTTCTGAATATTGATTATATGTTAAATGGATCACATATTCTTCGTTTCTAAGGTTAAATGAAATATATTACTATTAAAATTAATTTTACCCATTTATTTTTTGTTTTGTTTTTAATGTGGCTGCTAGAAAGCTTTGAATTACACGTGGCTCTCATTACATTTCCGTTGGACGGCGTTGGTCCGGGTTGCTGAACATGCAGCCTGTGTAGTTCTGTATTCCCGTACTTTCCGTACCACACATACTGTGGCCAAATCTGTGCGTCTTAGTCACCCAGCACTGCTGTAACAGAAATGGCACAAGTGGATGACTTTAACAAACAAATTTACTCTCTCACAGTCTAGGAGGCTAGAAGTGCAAATTTATGGTACCAGCTCCAGGGGAAGGCTTTCTCTCTCTCTTGGCTTTTGGAGAAGGCCCTTGTCATCAATCTTCCCCTGGTCTAGGAGCTTCCCATCCCATGGACCTTGGGTCCAGAAGATGCACTTCGCTTCTGGAGCTTCTTTCTTGGTGGCGTGAGGTCCCTTTCCTCACTGCTTGATTCTCTCCTTTATATCTCAAAAGAGGTTGACTCAAGATACAACCTAATCCTGTAGATTGAGTCTGGCCTCATTAACATAACTGCTTCTAACCCTGCCTCATTAATATCATGTTGTTGTTGTTGTTAGGTTCTGTCCAGTCGGTTCCAACTCATAGCGACCCTGTGTACAACAGAACCAAACCCTGCCCACTCCCGCAGCAGCCTCACAATCGTTGTTGTGCTTGAGCCCATTGTTGCAGCCACTGTGCCGATCCATGTTGTTGAGAGTCTTCCTCTTTTTCGATGACCCTCTACTTAACAAGCATGATGTCCTCCTCCAGGGAGTGATCCCTCCTGACAACATGTCCAAAGTACATGAGCTGAAGCTCACCATCCTTGATTCTAAGGAGCATTCTCATTGTACTTCTTTTAAGACAGATCTGTTTGTTCTTTTGGTAGTCCATGGTATATTCAGTATTCGCCAACACCACAATTCAAAGGCGTCAGTTCTTCTTGGGTCTTCCTTATTCATTGTCCAGCTTTCATGTGCATATGATGCTATTGAAAATACCGTGGCTTGAGTCAGGCATGCCTTAGTCTTCAAGGTGACATCTTGGCTTTTTAACACTTTAAAGACATCTTTTGCAGCAGATTTGCCCAATGCAACGCGTCTTTTGATTTCTTGACTGCTGCTTCCATGGGTGTTGATTGTGGATCCAAGTAAAATGGAATCCTTGACAACTTCAGTCTTTTCTCAGTTTATCATGATGTTGCTCATTGGTCCAGTTGTGAGGATTTTTGTTTTCTTTATGTTGAGGTGTAATCCACACAGAAGGCTGTGGTCTTTGATTTTCATTGGTAAATGCTTCAAGTCCTCTTCACTTTCAGCAAGCAAGGTTGTGTCATCTGCATAACGCAGGTTGTTAATGAGTCTTCCCCCAATCCTAATGCCCCATTCTTCTTCACATAGTCCAGCTTCTTGGATTATTTGCTCAGCATACAGATTGAATAAGTATGGTGAAAGGATACACACCTTTCCTGACTTTAAACCATGCAGTATCTCATTGTTCTGTTTGAATGACTGCTTCTTGGTCTGTGTACAGGCTCCTCATGAGCACAGCTGAATGTTCGGGAATTCCCATTCTTTGCAATGTTATCCATAACTTGTTATGATCCACACAGTCAAATGCCTTTGCATAGTCCATAAAACACAGGTAAACATCCTTCTGGCGTTCTCTGCTTTCAGCCAGGATCCATCTGACATCAGCAACGATATCCCTGGTTCCACGTCCTCTTCTGATCGGGCCTGAACTTCTGGCAGTTCCCTGTTGATATACTGCTGCAACCACTTTTGAATGATCTTCAGCAAAATTTTACTTGTGTGTGATATTGATGCCTATTCCAAAGAAAGGTGATCACCTTTCTTTGGAATAGGCATAAATATGGACCTCTTCCAGTCGGATGGCCAGGTAATTGTCTTCCAAATTACTTGGCATAGGTGAGTGAGCACTTCCACTTCTGCATCCGTTTGTTGAAACATCTCATTTGGTATTCCATGAAGTCCTGAAGCCTTGTTTTTTGCCAATGTCTTCAGTGCAGCTTGGACTTCTTCCTTCAGTACCATTGGTTCTTGATCATAGGCTACCTCCTGAAATGGTTAAATGTCGACCAGTTTTTTTTGGTACAGTGACTCTGTGTATTCCTTCCATCTTCTTTTACTGCTTCCCGTGTCATTCAGTATTTTGCCCATAGAATCTTTCACTATTGCAATTTGAGGCCTGATTTTTTCTTCAATTCTTCCAGCTTGAGAAATGCCAAGCATGTTCTTCCCTTTTGATTTTCTACCTCCAGGTCTTTGCATGTGTCCTTATACTACTTTACCTTCTTGAGCCGCCCTTTGAAATCTTCTGTTCAACTCTTTTACTACATCATTTCTCCTGTTCACTTCAGCTACTTGATGTTTAAGAGCAGGTTTCAGAGTCTCTTCTGGCATCCATTTTGATCTTTTTTTCTTTCCTGTCTTTTTAATAACCTCTTGCTTTCTTCATGTATGGTGTCCTTGATGTCATTCCACAACTTGACTGGTCCTTGGCCATTGGTGTTCAGTGCATCAAATCTATTCTTGAGATGGTCTCTAAATTCAGGTGGGATATACTCAAGGTCATACTTTGGCTCTCATGGACTTGTTCTAATTTTCTTCAGCTTCAACTTGAACTCGCATATGAGCAATTGATGGTCTGTTCTGCAGTTGGGCTCTGGCCTTGTTCTGACTGATGATATTGAGCTTTTCTATCTTCTCTTTCCACAGATCTAGTCAATTTGATCCCTGCGTATTCCATTCGGTGAGGTCCATGTGTATCATTGCCATTTATGTTGTTGGAAAAGGTATTTGCAATGAAGAAGTCGTTGGTCCACAAAATTCTATCATGTGATGTCTGGCATCATTTCTATCACAAAGGCCATATTTTCCAACTATTGATCCTTCCTCTTGGTTTCCAGCTTTGCCATTCCAATCACCAGTAACTATCAATGCATCCTGATTGCATGTTTGATCAATTTCAGACTGCAGAAGCTGGTAAAAATACTCAGTTTCTTCATCTTTGGCCCTAGTGGTTGGTGCATAAATTTGAATAATAGTTGTATTAACTGGTCTTCCTTGTAGGCATATGGATATTATCCCGTCACTGACAGCGCTATACTTCAGGGTAGATCTTGAAATGTTCTTTTTGACGATGAATGCAACACCATTCCTCTTCAAGTTGTCATTCCCAGCATAGTAGACTATATGGTTGTCCAATTCAAAATGGCCAGTGCCAGTCCATTTCAGCTCACTAATGCCTAGGATATCGATGTTTATGCATTCCATTTCATTTTTGATGATTTCCAATTTTCCTAGATTCATACTTTGTACATTCCAGGTTCTGATTATTAATGGATGTATGCAGCTGTTTCTTCTCATTTTGAGTCGTGCCACATCAGCAAATGAAGGTCCCGAAAGCTTTACTCCATCCACATCATTAAGGTTGACTCTACTTTGAGGAGACAGCTCTCCCCCAGTTGTCTTCTGAGTGCCTTCCAACCTGGGGGGCCCATTTTCCAGCACTATATCAGACAATGCTCCGCTGCTATTCCTAATGTTTTCACTGGCTGATGCTTTCAGAAGCAGACTGCCAGGTCCTTCTTCCTAGTCTGTCTTAGTCTGGAAGCTCAGCTGAAACCTGTCCTCCATGGGTGACCCTGCTGGTATCTGAACACCGGTGGCAAAGCTTCCAGCAACACAGCAACACGCAAGCCCCCACAGTACGACAAACTGACGGATGCGTGGGGGCATTAACACCATAGAGGTAGGATTTACAACGCATAGGATAATCACATCAGATGACAAAATGGTGGACAACCACCCAATACTGGGAATCATGGCCTAGCCAAGTTGACACACATTTTTGGGGGACACAGTTCAATCCGCGACAGTGTGCCAACCCTGCTGGAAACGGGACACTTCTTAACCACATGCTTCAAATCCTTGTCATCCTTGGACGGAGTTAGAAACCTAGAGAAAGGAATCCCGCCAACACCGTAGCTTTCGCCACCGCAGCCTCTGCCCCGTTTTTGTGGTGAAGGGGTGTTTGATTTCACGGACTCTTTCCCCAACAATTGTTGGAACGTTGTCCTGGTAAAAACGATCTCTGTCTAAAATAGACAATAGCATGAAACTTGTTTTCCAGCGACAAATGTGACGTTCCAGGCATGGGTGAGAGGGCTCAAGGTCATGGTTGTGGAAATCTAGAAGACAGGCTACGTTTAGAGACAGATGAGTCTAGGCGGACAGCAGAGGATGAGGCGTGGGGGGGAGCCTGCTGGTCCGAGTCAGACTTGAGCAGCAGGAGGTCTTACACTTTCTTGCTCTGGGCCCTAGAGTCCATCACTCACCCTCTCTGAAGACTGGGCTAAAGGGATAAGAGTGGCACCCGTGGTGTTGCTGCACCTTCCGCGTTGCCGAAGGTGCCCCGGTGGCACGGTAGTTAAGTGCTTGGCTGCCAACCAAAAGGTTCGAGGTTTGAACCCACCAGCGTCTCTGCAGCAGAAAGACGTGGTAGTCTGCTTCTGTAAAGATGACAGCCTTGGAAACACTATGGGGCAATTCTGCTGTCCTGTGGGGTCACATCGTTTGGAATCGATTCGGTGGCAGTGGGTGGTGGTGGCGTTGCTGTGGGGATGAAATGAACAGGTTGGATGTATGTGCGGTGGTTTGTAAACTCTAAAATGCAAAGATAAAAGCATATTCATTTAGTAACCCTTTGTGAAGTGGATGACTTAATAGGTTAGTTAGTAGTTGATGACAAACAGGAAGTCGGCGGATGTAGCATTTATGTGGAAAAGTCGGGAGTTAAATTTCGCTGTGTTGTTATAGCTGTTGGTCAGATTCCGGTGGAGCCGTGATTTCTTCATCTTGGAGGCACAGTGTTAAGGCTCAGGAGCTCAGAAATACAAATCTGAAGTGCTGTGTCCCATGCGGGGCTGCTGCTGGGAGGGTCAGTTAGGGACGAGGCCTCTGTGTGCCCGCCTCTGGGGGTGCCCGGACACAGACCAAACCTCTCTCCCGGAAGCAGTGTTGCCACCTCCTGTTTGTCGTGAAGAACCTGGGGAAGGAGATGAGATAAGAGTCAAGGTGCGTGGAATTCACTGGGGAAGGAAGCCAGCCAGGGCTGAGCATGAGCCTGATGTTCGGTGATGCCGTGCACACATTCACACTCGGAGTCAGAGGGTGGAAATAGATGGCTTTGACCTCAGAGTGGGTTCTGTCAGGCAGGCCTGTCTGCTCCAGGTGACAGAAAACCCCAGCCAAGCTGGCGTAGCCCAGGAGGGAATGCGTCAGCTGTCAGACCTGAGCGGCCAGCTCTGGGACTCCAAGGAGGTTGATGCCAGGGCTGGTTTCTCTCCACTTCCTGGCTCGGCCACGTGGTAGCAGTTCTGTCTCTACCGTATGTCCTCTCAGGCTCCTGGTCTGCTTCCAGGTGTCCCGGCAGATGTCTCCGTGCCTCTCAGGGGCTGCATTTGGTCACACCGTGAGCCCATCCCCAACACACTTACTGTGGTCAGGGACTTGCAGAGCCCTGGTCGCTGGCATAGGCTTGGATTTGTGTGCTATCCCTGGAGTTGGGTGAGGCCCCTCAGAGTCACCTGGCAATGAGTGGGTCACCAAACAGTTATCCCAGGAAAAGATCCATGCAGAGCGGGCAGTAAACAGCCACCGTCTCCATCGGTCTCCTGTTTCTGTCTGGAATGTTCCTCCCCAGCCATGCTGAAGGTCTTCACTCATGTGGGGCCGCCCTGCTTACCTGTCACCCCTCAGGGGGCCTTTCCACACAGCCTTCCTACAGTACCTCCTCGTCCCTCTGCACCCCTTCCTGTGCCTCGCTTTCCTTTTTGGCACTGACAATATCCTGTAAGTAGTTTGAGGACAGGGGCTGGGTTTTGTCCACAGTACAGAGCCAGTGCCTGGCACAGTCGTGGTCGAGACAGGCTCTTTATATAGCTTGTTGATTGTCATGTGTATTTAAACAGCTCCTTGATCCTGAATAAATTTCCTTATGAGTTAACCAAACCTGTTGCCGTCAAGTTGATTCCGACTCATGGTGACCCTATGTGTTAGAGTAGAACTGCTCTGTAGGGTTTTTTTCCCCCTGTAATTTTTTTAATCTTTATGGTAGCAGATCGCCAGGCCTTTTTTTCTCGGTGCTGCTGGGTGGATTGGAACTGCCAACCCCTCTGTTAGTGGTCTAGCGCGAACCGTTTGCCCCACCCAGTGACCTTAGGTGTTAATTTTTTTCTTTTTTCCTGTTACTGATTTTGTTTACAAAAGAAAGTAACAGAGATAAAATGTTGGAAATAGAACGGAATTTATTCTGCAGCTCGTATGTCGCTTTTCTCAGTGTTTCACGTACCTTTGCGTTTCGGGGTTTGCAGGCGATATCGTGGGGCTGTATGACGGCGCTAACGAAGGCAGTCCGCTGGCCACGGGGATCCTGACGCGGGTCACCCAGACATCGGCCACGGTGGCCTTTGACGAGTCGCAGCATTTCCAGTTGAGCTTGGAGCGAGAGAATTCCTACAGACTACTCAAACTTGCCAACGACGTCACCTACCAGCGACTGAAAAAGTGAGCGTGCGCGCCGAAATCAGGCCTGACGTTTCCCGGAAGCTCAGCCAACGCCCGCCCACTACTTTGCCTGCTGCGCCAACAAAAAGCAACCCTGCGCTCCCCAGTGCTTCTTGCGGCACATGCGGACGGGGAGCTGCAGGCGGCGGGGCCTGGTGGGGGCGGGGCCGGGGCGGGGCCGGGGCGGGATTGGGCAGGGAGGGCGGGGCCGGGGCAGGGATCGGGCCGGCGGGGTGGGGCCAGGGCGGGGCCGGGCGGGGATCGGGCCGGCGGGGTGGGGCAGGGCGGGGCCGGGCGGGGATCGGGCCGGCGGGGTGGGGCCAGGGTGGGGCCGGGCGGGGGATTGGGCCGGCGGGGCCGGGCGGGGGGCCAGGGCGGGGCCGGGCGGGGATCGGGCCGGCGGGGTGGGGCCAGGGCGGGGCCGGGCGGGGATCGGGCAGGCTCGGGCTGGGCCGGGCGGGGTGGGTGGTGCTAGGGCGGGGCCGGGGCCGGGCGGGGCTTCAGCAGGCTGGGGTGGTGCTCAGAGGTGGGGGGCTGGGTGGGGCTGGGGAAGGGCTGGGGTGGGCCTCGGAGGCGGAGCTGGGTGGGGCGGGGGGGAGGGCTGGGTGCGGCTGGGGGAGGGCACGGAGGTGGGGCTGGGGCGGGCCTGGGTGGGGCTGGGGTGGTGCTCGGAGGTGGGGCTGGGTGGGGGCTGGGGAGGGCTGGGGCGGGGCTCAGGTCTGGCTGGGGTGGGCTGGGACGGGGCTCGGAGGTGGGGCTGGGGTGGGGCTGGGGTGGGCTGGGGCGGGGCTCGGAGGTGGGGCTGGGTGGGGCGGGGGGGAGGACTGGGGTGGGGCTGGGGTGGTGCTCGGAGGTGGGGCTGGGTGGGGCTGGGGAGGGCTGGGGTGGGGCTGGGGTGGTGCTCGGAGGTGGGGCTGGGGTGGGCTGGGGAGGGTTGGGGAGGGCTGGGGTGGGGTTGGGGAGGGCTGGGGAGGGCTGGGGAGGGCTGGGGAGGGCTGGGGAGGGCTGGGGCGGGGCTCAGGTCTGCCTGCGGTAGGCTGGGGCTGGGCTCAGAGGCGTGGCTCGGTGGGGCGGGGGAGGGCTGGGTGGGGCGGGGGAGGGCTGGGTGGGGCGGGGGAGGGCTGGGTGGGGCGGGGGAGGGCTGGGTGGGGCAGGGGTGGTGCTCGGAGGTGGGGCTGGGTGGGGCTGGGGTGGGCTGGGGCGGGGCTCGGAGGTGGGGCTCGGAGGTGCGCTGGGGCAAAGTTGGGGCCTGGGGGGAACGGCGGCGGCGTGGGGCTTGGGGCAGGATTTGGGCTGGGGCCTGGAGCCGGGCCTGGGGCGGGGCTCGGAGGTGGGGCTGGGGCCGGGCACCTGGGGAGCACAGGGTGGGGTGGGGTAGGAGCTCGGGGCAGGAGCTCTGGGGCGGGCCTGGGGCAGTGAATCCCGGCTGCTGACCCGGGGCGTCTCCCTCGGCAGAGCTCTGCTTGCCCTCAAGAAGTACCGTTCTGGCCCCGCGTCCTCCCTCGTAGACGTCCTCTTCGGCGGCTCAGACCCTAGTCCCGCTGCTGACACACGTAAGAACTTCGGGTTTTTCTTTTCAGCTGACATGGCTGTTGACAGCCTCTGGAAGAACGAGACCGCGGGCCATTTTAGCAGGCATTTGAAAATGTACAGTTAGAACAAACCTATCCTTGACGTCCTTTTATGAATGTCTTTGAGCAACTTGTATGTGTTAGACCCTCTTTCAGCTACTCAGTAGAACAAAAGGAGCTTGTTCCATCGTTCTTTAGAATGTTCTTTCGAATGTATCTAAACATCTTATTTTGAAATGTGAGGCTATTTTTTCTAGCTCAGTACCGTGTGAAATTAGAGGACGCCTGATCATACTTTATGCTTGATAGCACTTTTTGTTTGTTTGAAAAATCTGAATTCGGCAAGCATTTGATTATTTTCTCAACATCCTTCCAATTTAAGATAGTCTGTCCTGACTGTGGGGTCCCTGTGTGGGGCAGACGTGCCTGACTGCTGAGAGGTTGGCTGTTTGAACCCACCCAGAGGCACCTCGGAAGACAGGCCTGGTGACTTACTTCCAAAAAATCTACCACTGAAAATCTTACAGAGCAGAGTCTACTCTGACGCCCATGGGGTCAGCATGACGCCCATGGGGTCAGCAGGCAACTGTTTTTTTTTCAATTGTAACAGTAACATGTTACTGTTGCACGAAGTTTAGAAATAAAGAAGCATAAAATCAAAGGAAAAAAAAAATCGTTCACAAAAATATGTTGACCTAGCTTGTCAGGGCTGCTGTAACAGAAATGCTACGAGTAGGTGGCTTTAAAGAACAGAATTTTGTTTTCTCACAGGTTAGGAGCCTAGAAGTCCAAATCAGGGTCTCGTCAGTGTTGCACCTTCTGTGGGCCTGTCTCCTGGTTTCCGGTGACTGCCGGCAGCCTTTGTGGGATGAGACCTTACATGGCATCTCCCCGTGTGTGTCTCTGGGTATATTCTGCTCTTTTCATAGGTACCAGTCAGAAGCGGCTATCAGGCTTAGGGCCACCCTATGCTGGCATGGCCTCATTAACGTAACAGAAGAAAACCCCTATTTCCCAAGAGGGCCGTATTCTTTTTGGGGGACACGGTCCAATCTGTAACATGTCGTCTAGAGTTAGCTGCACTAGTACTTGGTGTATCTCCTTCTAGTCTTTTTCCTGTACGCATATGGAACAGTGTATCTGTTACACACACGCACACGCATGCACGCACGCACACACATCCTACCCTTCACTTCGCTGTCAGTCGTCGCTGTACTTCCTTCAGTGTTCTGGAGGAACGTCGTTTTCGAGGGGAGTTTGTGTCTCATCAGGCAGCTGCGTGTCATTTGTCTAGTCCTGTAGACGCTGGACTTTGTCGTTTTTTACAGCAGTGACTTTGGTCCAGTCTAGTACGAGGGTTAGCCCACAGCCGTTTCTGTCACATCTGTGCTAGTGTCGGCTTTGAAGGTGCAGGGCTGCTCTGTAGTGCTTTTCCAGTCTTGGTCCTGATGACTTACTGTCTTATAAATACGCATTTTCTTTGTGTGTCTGTCTTTGGCAGTTGTGAAAGCGCTCACATTTCAATGATACCTTTTTTTTTTCCAGCTAATATTTATTGAGGGGTTATGGACTGAATTTTGTCCCTCAAAAATATGTGTTGTAAATCTTAACCCCTGTACTTGTGGATGTCCCATTTGGGGATGAGGTTTTTCTCTGTTATGTTAATGAGGCCATATCTATGTAGGGAGTGTCTTAAGCCAATCACCTTTGAGATATAGAAGGAGTGGTTTAGGCACAGAGAAGGAAGCCCGGAGGGGCAACGTAGATCCCAGCCACATGACGATCACCAAGGAATCGAGGAACAGAGTTGGGAAGAGAAAAAGACCTTCTCCTAGAGCCAACAGGGAGAGAGCGAGAGGCTTCCTCTAGAGCCAGTGCCCTGAATTTGGTTGGACTTCTAGCCTCTTAAACCGTGAGAAAATAAATTTCTGTTTGTTAGAGGAACCGCTTATAGTATTTCTGTTAGGATAGTGCTAGATGAATAAGGCACGAGGCTGCTGTGTGCTCAACACAGAGTTAGAAACGTGTTTACTCTGTGTTTAGGAACACGATGTGTCTTACTTATAGCTATGAGCTAAAGACAGGGGTACAGTGAGGAGTCACAGAGGGGACCCTGGAGCTCTGGATCAGAGGGACCGTGACGACCCCACATTCCACTATTGTGACTGTTCATGAGGGTTGCTTCAGCCTTATTTACTCGCTTACTGAGCGTCTCTGTGTGCCAGGTACCGGGAGCACAGCTGAACAAACGGTCCCTGTTCTCAAGGAGACAGAGCAGAAGAAACAAATTAGCCTTGTCATGGGAGATTTGAAATAGAAACACGATCCTGGAATTTGTTATTAGTTGTATTTTGTCATTTGTCATTTTTTGGGCCCTTAAAAAAGGGACAACGTGGTAGAAGCTAGTGTGTTCCAAGAATCATTTACTTCAAAAAAGTCTGTTACTTAGGAGCATGAGTTGGCCAGCTTTTTCTGTAAAGGGACAGATAGTAGATACGCTAGGCCTTGCGAGCCATATCGCCTCTTTTGCACGTCAGCTCTGCTGTTGTAGTGGAGAGCAGGCACACAGACGATATGCCGACAAGTGAGTGTGGCTGTGTGCCAATAAGACTTTATTTACAAAAACAGACAGTGGGTTGGATCTGGCCCATGAACCGCAGTTTGCTGATCCCTACTGCAGAAGAAGTTGTGTGGAAACAAAGATTGATTTCGTGTTGATGGGGTTTTCCTTGTGGGGAGGTTGTTCCTGACGTGTATCAGTTGCTTCCCTCAACGCACACTCTGAGAGGAAGGAGTGCCAGGTGAGGGAGAGCTGGGGCCTAACTGCCATTGCTTCTTCTCCAGCACCGCCAACCTTCTACAACCCCTCCTTGGACGCCTCCCAGAAAGAAGCGGTTTCGTTCGCACTGGCCCAGAAAGAGCTCGCCATCATCCATGGGCCTCCTGGCACCGGGAAGACCACGACTGTGGTGGAGATAATCCTTCAGGCTGTGAAGCAGGGCTCAAAGGTGGGCAGGGGTGCCTGTGTCTGTCAGGTGGCCGTCCACGCTTAGCAGGAGCTCAGCCAGGCACCAGCCTTGGTTCTGCTGAAGCTGGTCAACAGCGTTACTGAGCACTTATTCTTTTATTTTTAAGGAGGAGGTTTTATTCATGAAGAGATTTATAACCACTTACATTTATAAAATGTAAACCTGGTAACAACCTAAGTCTCCAACAACAGGGAGTTGGGGAGAAAGACTACGACATACCTACAAGGGGGGCTGTTGTACAGTCGTGAAAAGTGCGTTTGTGCCGAAGAGATAACACATATACTGGAGGTGACCAGCTGTCCCTGTTTGCCGAGGACTTCCCCAGTAATTTTAGGTCTGAAAGTCCTGCCTCTCAGGAAACGCCTGGGTCCTGAGCAAACAGGGCCAGATGGTCACCCTAGGCAACTAGTTGCAGCTGAGTCAGTTCTGACTCATGGTGGTCCCGTGTGTGTCAGGTGAACTATGCACTGAGTCGTTGCCGATCCAGCACTGGGCTGGGCCCTTTCTGACTCTGACCATGCCCCAGGACAGCCAGGAGGCCCTGGTGTTGTGTTTGTGCTCAGAGAGCGTCCGTCTGGGCCATAGAGAAAGTCTCCTGGCAGCCTTTGTTATGGACCAGGCATCGGTCTGGGATGCAGCTGCTCATCCTACTGGCTGTGCTGGGGGTCTGGCCAGGGCTGGGGCTGACGCTGACCACGGCCCCATCTGTGTCTTCGGGAGCTCAGGGTCTGGTTGGGGCAGACAGTTGAATCGTAGTTAATCAGGTCGCCTGGTTAGTGGGTACAAGGCCACGTGCAATCACAGATCCCTGGTTTTTTGACGTATGGAATGTAATATTGTGCGTTATTGTGTACAGCTGTTTTTTTAGGTTCCCATTTAACCATTTCTGCACAGGCTGTTCAGTGACATTGATTACATTCTTCATGTTATCTCCGTTCTTGTTGTCCTGTTGCCATTAGTTTCCCTGGCCCCTTACATTCCCATCTTTGTCTTAAAGTGACTGTTGACCATTTGGTCTCCTACAGGTTATTTTTAAAGGAGCACAGTACTCATGGGATATTCTCTATTTTGTGAGCCAACCTGTTATTCAGCTACAAGGTAACCTGGGGCCAGCTTTGGCTCAAGGCTTAAAGGGCATCTCAAGGCAGTAGTCTTGGGGAGTCATCCAGTCTCAATCAGTCCAGTAACTCTGGTTTTTTTTTTTTTTTCTTTAAGAATCTGAGCTCTGTTCCATATTTATCTCCCATTCTGTCAGGATCCATGTACTGTGGCCCTGATTAAAACGGTAGATAGTGGTAGCTGGGCACCATCTAGTTCTTCTGGTCTCTGGATAGGTGAGGCCATGGTTCCTGTAGAGTAGTTTCTTCTTTGAGTCTCTGGTTTTCTTCTTTTTCTTTTGCTCCAAACAAGTGAGGCCAGTAGTTATATTTTAGATTATTACATCCTTTTGTAATGTTTGAGGAAGGATCTCTTATCTCATTCTCATCAACATGATGCCATCGTGGAAGGCTTTCAAAAAGGTTTCAGGTTTACCAAGTGTTGGATAACAATGAGAATTGGAACAGTGATGGTCACCATGTGCAGGTCAATGGTGACCAAGTGCTTCGAGACCTGGGCTCTTGGAAGTGCTTCCACTCTGCTTACCCCTCTGGTGTGAGCTGGACGCTATTGCTGCCCAGTTCCCAGACGAAGCTGAGAAGCAGGATCAGGTGCCCCAGGCCCTGAACAGCGAGGGCAGAGCTAGGACGAGCACCCGGGCCGACGTCCTCCCTGAGCCTTGCTGCCTTTCTGCTGCCTCTCAGAACTGAGCAGGAGGGCGTGCTGCTCCTGCAGAGGCACAGAGAGTGAATCTTCAGGTTTCCTTTGCAAATTGACTGCCGTTGCAGCAGAAAGCAGCTGTAGATAACACCTACCGGGAAATCTGCTGCTCAGAGAACTGCCGTCAGGGTTTTCCTGCTAGTGTGTCTTGGTTGGCACAGACATTTGGAAACTAGTAGGAAAAGATGGCTTATTGGCAGGAAGCAGACTGGGTGGTTTTGGTTGGGTGCCTGTGTTTCGATAAACAAAGTGCAACAGGAGACCTGGCGCTCGCTGCCTCTGGCTGCGTCTGTGAGGATGGGGGCTGTGTCGGGAGGGCGCGGGGCTGGCAGCTCCTGCCCGATTCCTGGGCTGCCCTTGCTGCCTCCTTTGCAGCTGCCGCCTGCTCCCAGAGTGGAGCTGCAGTTTCTGGAGCAAGGTGGGGTCCATTCAGAAAGAGTCCCCCTTTCTAACTGTCCGTGATAGGGTGGTTTGGCCAGGGATGTGACGGAATGCCCCACCCGCTTGTTTCAGGGCACCCGCCACCCCATCCTTTTCCTTCTGCAAGTCACTTAACCCTGCTGCTGCTCTGGTGACTGGCACTTTCTGAGACACAGCTTGTGGTTACCCACGTACTGTGTAGTTGGCAGTCAGGTGTGTTCTCTAGACTATTTTTACACATTTTTTTACAGCTCCAAGCTTACACGTTAAAATGATCAGTCATACACACTTCACCCTTCTTTATTCTTCAGGCTTTCAGTTTGTCTTGGTGTAAACTTAAGTGGTGTGATTAAGATATAAATGACCAGGCCACAGTAGATGGACCCGGATAGAATGGGAGAAAAACATGGACCTTAAATTCCTATTAAAAAAAAAAAAAAAAAGACTGAACCGGTTGAGACTGGCGGACTCCCTGAGACTCCTGAGATACTCTTTAAACCTTGAATCAAAACTAGCCCCGAGGTCACCTTGTAGCTAAGTAACAGATTGGCTCACAAAATAAAGAATATCACCCATGAGGACTGTGTTTCTTAAAAAAATCATCTGTCTTTATGAGACCAAATGGTCAACAATTATTTAAAACAAAGATGACAGTGTCAGGGGGCCTGGAAACTAGATTAACGGAAGAGGAATAGCTAGAATGGCAATACAGAGAGTGTTCACCCATTGTAAAGAGCATAACCAATGTCACTGAACAATTTGTGGAGAAATTGTTGAATGGGAATCTAAACTGCTGTGTAAACCTTCACCAAAAACACAATAAAATGTTACTTAAAAAAAAAAATATGCATATGTGTCTTAGTCACCTAGTACTGCTATAACAGAAATACCACAAGTGGATGGCTTTAACAAAGAGAAATTTATTCTCTCACAGTCTAGTTGGTTACAAGTCCAAATTTAGGGCGTCAGCTCCAGGGGAAGACTTTCTCTCTGGAGGAAGGTCCTTGTCCTCAATCTGCCCTTGGTTGAGGAGCTTCTCAGGCGCAGGGACCCCGTGTCCAAAGGACGCGCTCTGCTCCTGGTGCTGCTTTCTTGGTAGTTTAAAGTCCCCAACTCTGTGCTTGCTTCTCTTTCCTTTTATCTCTTAAGTAATAAAAGGTGATGCAGACTACACTCTGGGAAACTCCTTTAACTTTGGAGCAGGGAGGTGAACTGAGCAAGGGTGGGGTTACAATCTCACCCTAATCCTCTTAACATAAAATTACAATCACAAAGTGGAGGACAACTACACAATACTGGGAATCAAGGCCTAACCAAGTTGATACACACATTTTTTGGGGAACATAATTCAATCCATGACAATGTGTATATAGATATTCATGTATGTATGACTAACTAAATCTGTTATTGTCGATTCTGACTCGTAGTGACCCTATAGGACAGAAGAGAACTGCCCCATAGGGTTTCCAAGGCTGTAATCTTTATTGAAGCAGACTGCCACATCTTTCTTCCACGGACCTTTCGGTTAGCAGCCAAGCACTTTAACCATTGCGCCACCAGGGCTCCTTGTATACGTGTAGGTGCATATATAAAGTTACAAATGAGCAGACCCTGGTTTGAACTTTGCGTTTCTTTTCCTAGGTCTTGTGCTGTGCTCCCTCGAACATCGCAGTGGACAACCTGGTGGAGCGCCTGGCCCACTGTGAGCAGAGGGTTCTGCGCCTGGGACACCCAGCCCGCCTGCTGGAGTCCATTCAGCAGCACTCCCTGGACGCGGTCTTGGCGCGGAGTGACAGCGCCCAGATCGTCGCAGACATCAGGAAGGAAATCGACCAGGTCTTTGTAGGTATCTCTTCGCCAGCGCCCAGTTGATTTCTAGTCTCTTTAAGGAGTGTGCTGTGTCTGTTTGAAGTCCTCTTTGTTTGCTCCTGCCTCCATCTGTTCATTTAGTAATTTCAACAACTGGGACTCTCATTTTTTTTTTTTTTTCGTGCTAATCATAAAATGTTATTATTTTTTTTATAATTTATTTTTGTTGTTGTTGAAAGTATACACAGCAAAACATACACCAATTGAATAGTGTCTACATGTACAATTCAGTGACATTGATTACATTCTTCTAGTTGTGCAACCATTCTCACCCTCCTTTTTTGAGATGTTCCTCCCCTATCAATGTAAACTTGCTGCCCCCTAAGGTTCCCGTCTAACCTTTCGAGTTGCTCTTGTCAGTTCGATTCTGTGTAGACAGATCTTAAAAGAGCACAGTGCTCACAGCAGACGTTCTTTACTAGTGAAGCGAAACTATCTGGTTTTAAGAAGACTTGAGCGGATATTTTTGGCTTAAGGTTTAAAAAGTATCTCCGGGCAATTGTTTCGGGGGTTCATCCAGCCTCCACAGCTCTAGATTGTCTGGATTCCATGAGAATGTGAAATTCTGGGAACTGCCCGTTTTGACAGAGAACTAAACTCAGGGTTCTGCAGGAACCTAGCTGCCCTTGCGGTAAGTTCGTCTGTGGATGAGGGATCATTGTAAAGAAGACATGTTTCTAAATGCCCACCCGTAACTGCACACATTGTCTAGGTAATTGCATGAAGAAAAACAAAGCCTGAAATAGACGTTCAAAGTATATGTATTCTTGGGGAGCTTTTTTTGTCTGTCTTTACGTCATCATTGTGATAGAGAGCACCTGTAACCTGGGAGCCAGGTAGTGGGGTTTCCATTTGCGATGCAGTTTTTCTCGAAGGCAAGCCCAGTCCTTTAAAGCTCTTGCCTTCTCTGGTTTACACGTTCCCCAGTTTCCCTAATTACTTGTCCTGTCCCGAGTCCCCATCAGCAGCCTCCCTGCCTCTCAGGAGCCCGCCTTGATGTCCCAGCCTTGGACAAGTAATGGCAGGGCAGGGTGCTGGGAGCCGGTGGCCTTCCCTGAGTCCTCAAGCAGAAAGGCTGCTCTGGTGCCACAGCAGGGACGGTTCACACGCTCTGGAGGTGGGGAACAGGACACACACGTCTCTCTCAGCTGAAGGCGGGTGGGAACATGCTGTCGGGTGACTGGCTGTGTCTCAGACTTGGGTCATTTCATTGTCTTGCTTCTGTTTAAATCCGGGCTTTTCAGAGTTTTCTCCTCTGCAAATTAGGCAGGAGAAAGTGTGTGCTGTCACATACGGTCAGTTGTGTCCTGTTACCCCTGCCAAACCTGTCTTCAGAGTAGCTGTCACAGATGAGGAGAGGGCTACATGTCTTTCTGAGGTGTTAAAGGAAGTGAGATGGGCGTTGTTGTTGTTGTTGTTGTTGTTAGGTGTCGTCGGGTTGGTTCTGACTCATAGCAACCCCGTGTACAACAGAATGAAATGCTGCCCGGTCCTGCTCCATCCTCACTGTTATTGCTGTGTTTGAGTCCATTGTTGCAGTCACTCTGTCAGTCCATCTCATCAAGGGTCTTCCTCACTTCTGCTCCAAGAGCATGTAAAGTGACTGTCTGTGCAGGGCTGGGCTGAGGTCCACTTTCTGGACTCTTAGGAGTCTAGTTAAATGTACCGTCTTCTTCGAGGACTTGGTCCCTTTTGACCTTCCCTAAAAGGCAAGTGAGGGCTCCCTGGGTGGTGCTAGTAGATTAGGACTTGACTACTAACCAAGCAAATGGTTAAGTACTTGACTACTAACCAAAAGGTTGGTGGTTCCAACCAACCAGAGGTGTCTCAGAAAAAAGGCTTGTCCTTCTATTTCCAAAAGGTCATAGCCTTAAAAACCCTATGAAGCACAGTTCTACTCGGCACGTGCGGGGTCGCCATGAGGCAGAATTGACAGCCTCAGATTTGGTTTGGGTTTTGGGTTATAAGGCAAGTGAAGATGTCAGGGGCTTTGTCACTTGTGTGATTCTGTTGCCCCTTCAAGAAAAGTTTTTGACATTTCAGTGCTTTTTAAGGAGCCTGCTGAGCTGGACCAACTGATTATAAAGAAAAGCCATCATAAACGAAAAAGAGCTAAGTAAGTGTGGAGTGTGTCAAAATTTCCTATTTTCTTTGCTTCTCTTTGTAGGTGAAAAACAAAAAGACCCAGGATAAGAGAGAGAAGGGTAATTTTCGAAATGAGCTGAAGCAGTTAAGGAAAGAACTGAAGGAGAGGGAAGAAGCAGCCATGCTCCAAAGCCTCACCTCGGCCCACGTGGTCCTCGCAACCAACACCGGTGAGCGGTTGTCTGCATCCGTCCTGTCGGGCCTCAGAGAGCCAGTTGGGAAGTGTACCCCCCCTTCAGTTTCTGGAAGAGTTTGGGTACCAATGGTATTATCTCTTCCTTAAACGTCGGGTATGATCTGCAGCTGCAGCCCTCTGTCCCCCGCGGCACTCCTCACAGGAGGGGTTTTAACTACATACTCCGTTTCCTTGTAGATGCAGGAATATTCAGGCTCTCTCTTCTTTTTTTAAAATGATATTTTATTGTGCATTTGGTCAAAGTTTACACAGCAAATTTGGTTCGCATTATACAATTTCCGTACATACTGTTCTAACTCATAGGAGTTGACTCACTGGCAGCTGAGTTTAGTTTTTTTATACATAGTGTTCAGCGCATTTGTTATTGTTTTCACAACACGTCCGCATTCTCTGTGTTTCCAATCTGGTCGTCAAGTTCTTTCTCCTTGAATGAGCTTGTATCCTTCAAAGAATTTGCCCGTTTTACCTTTGTTGTCAGTTTATGGGTGTAAAGTTTTTCATAATGGTTCCTCATTCCTTTACTTTGTAGACACTCTAATGGTGTTGCCTCTCCCGTTGCTGGTGTCAGTCATTTGTGCGTCCTTGTTGTTTTTCCTGATTGTTTTCGCTAGACGTGTATGGATTTTATAGATCTTCTCCAAGAAGCAGCTTCTGGTTTCATTGCTTTTCTTTGTTCATTTTCTGTTTTCAGTTTCATTGATTCTGCGTTGATCTTTATTAGTTCGTTTTTTTGCTTCCTTGGGTTTAACTTGCTTCTCTTTTTCTTAGCTTCTTAAGGTGGAAGCTGAGGTCATTGAGCTGAGACCTTTCTTTTCTGACACATTTGTGTTGTCACTGTCCCCTTGAGTCCTACTTTTGTGGCATCCCACGTTTTTTGATTTGTATTTTCATTCATTTCAAAATCCTTTCTAACTCCCATCTTGATTCTTTCTTTGAGCTGTGGTTATTTAGAACTGTGTTATTTACTTTCCAGACATTTGGGGATTTTTTAGATCTTTCTTGTTGATTTCTAATTTAATCTCACTGTAGTTAGAGGACATACATTATATGACTTGAGTCATTTCAAACTGAATTGAGACTTCATTAGGGACTAGAATGTGGAGTGTCTTGGTAAATGTCCGTGTCCACTGTTTGTTCATGTTTAAATCAGTGCTTCTCAGGATTTGCTTTTCTTTAAATTTTGTTGTTGTCAGGTGCCGTCCAGTTGCTTCTGACTCATAGCAACCCATATACAACAGACTGAAACGCTGCCTGGTCCTGCACCATCCTTACAATCATTGCTATGTTTGAGCCCATCGTTGCAGCCGCCGTGCCAGTCCATCTCATTGAAGGTCTTCCTGTTTTTCACTGACCCTCTACTTTACCAAGCATGATGTCCTTCTCAAGGAACCAGTCCCTTCTGATAACACGTCCAAAGTACCTAAGACGAAATCTCGCCATCCGTGTTTCTAAGGAGCATTCTGGCTGGACTTCTTCCAAGACAGATTTATTTGTTCTTCTAGCAGTCCATCATATATTCAATATACCTGCAAGCCATCAGTTCTTCAGCCTTCCTTATTCACTGTCCAGTTTTCACATGCGTATGAGGCGAGTGAAAATAACAGGCTTGAATCAGTGGCACCTTAGTCCTCAAAGTGACATCTTTGCTCTTCAGCACTTGAAAGAGGTCTTTTGCAGCAGATTTGCCCGTTGCGACACGTCATTTGATGTCTTGACTGCTGCTTCTGTGGGCGTCGACTTTGGATCCAAGTAAAATGAAATCCTTGACAACTTCAGTATTTTCTCTGTTTATGATAATGTTAGTTATTGGTCCAATTGTGAGGATTTTTGTTTATGTTGAGGTGTAATCCACACTGAAGGCTGTAATCTTTGATCTTCATCAGTGAGTGCTTCAAGTCTTCTTCACTTTCGGCATGCAAGGTTGTGTTATCTGCATCTCTCAAGTTGTTAATGAGTCTTCCTCCAATCCTGATGCCCCGTTCTTCATGTAGTCCAGCTTCTTGGATTATTTGTTCAGCATACAGATTGTATAAGTATGATGGAAGGATGTGACCCTGACACATACCTTTCCTGACTTTAAACCATGCAGTATTCTCTTATTCTGTTTGACCGACTGCCTGTGTACAGGCTCCTCGTGAGCATAATTAAGTGTTCTGGAATTCCCATTCTTTGCAATACTTCCCATAATTTGTTATGATCTACACAGTCGAATGGAGCCCTGATGGCACAGTGGTTAAGAGCTCAGCTACTAACCAAAACATGGGCAGTTTGAATTCACCAGCAGCTCCATGGAAACCCTATGGGGCAGCTCTACTCTGTCCTGTAGGGTCGCTAGGAGTCAGAATCGGCTTGACAGCAACGGATTTGGTTTACACAAATATCTTTGCGTCGTCAGTAAAACATAGGCAGATATCTTTCTGGTATTCTCTGCTTTCAACCAAGATCCATTGGACATCAGGAACGATATCCCTCGTTCCACATCCTCTTGTGAATCTGGCTTGAGTTTCTGGCAGTTCCCTGTCGATGTACTGCTGCAACCGCTTTTGAATGATCTTTAGCAGAATTTTACTTGTGTGTGATATTAATGATATTGTTCGATAATATCTGCATTCTGTTGGATCACCTTTCTTTGGAATGGGCACAACTATTGATCTCTTCCGCCAAGTAGCTATCTTCCGAATTTCTTGACATAGACAAACGAGCACTTCCAGTGCTGCACCCATTTGTTGAAATATCTCAGTTGGCATTCTGTCAATTCCTGGAGCCTTGTTTTTTGCCAATGTCTTCAGTGCAGCTTGGACTTTTTCCTTCAATACCATCGGTTCTTGATCATATACTACCTCCTGGAATGGTTGAACGTCGACCAGTTCTTTTTGGTACAGTGACTCAGTGTATTCCTTCCATCTTTTGATGTTTCCTGCGTCGTTCAGTATTTTGCCTGTGGATTCCTTCAATATGCAGCTCAAGGCTTGAACTTTTTTTCAGTTCTTTCAGCTCGAGAATTGCTGAGTGTGGTCTTCCCTTTTGGTGTTCTAACTGTAGGTCTTTGCATATTTCGTTATAATACTTTACTTTGTCTTCTCTAGCCGCCCTTTGAAATCCTCTGTTCAGCTCTTTTACTTCATCATTTCTTCCTTTTGGTTTAGCTACTCGACGTTCAAGAGCAAGTTTCAAAGTCTTTTCTGACATCCATTTTGATCTTTTCTTTCTTTCTTGTCTTTTTAAAGGCCTCTTGCTTTCTTCATGGATGATGTCCTTGATGTCTTTCCACAGCTCGTCTGGTCTTCGGTTACTGGTGTTCAGTGCATCACATCTGTTCTTGAGGTGGTCTCTGAATTCGGGTGGGGTATACTCAAGATTGGACTTTGGCTCTTGTGGACTTGTTCCAGTTTTCTTCAGCTTGAGCTTGAGCTCGCATATGAACAATTGGTGTCAGTTCCACAGTCGGCCCCTGGCCTTGTTCTGACTGATGATGTTGAGCTTCTCCATCGTCTCTTTCCACAGATGTAGTCGATTTGATTCCTTTGTTTTCCATCTGGCGAGGTCCAAATGTGTAGTAGTCGCTCATATTGTCAAAAAAAAAAAAAGGTATTAGCAATTAATAAGTGTTTTCAATGAATAGATCGTTAGTTTTCAAAATTCTACCATGTGATCCTCGGTGTTGTTGCTATCACCAAGGCAGTATTTTCCAAGTACTGATCCGACCTTGTTTCCAGCTTCTTGGGTTCCAATCGCCACTCATCAGCAATGCATCTTGATTGCATGTTTGATCAATTTCAGGCTGCAGAAGTTGGTAAGAATCTTCCATTTCTTCATCTTTGGCCTTAGTGGTAGGTGTATAAGTTTGAGTAATAGCTGTATTAACTGGTCTTCCTTGTAGGCGATAGGATATTATCCTGTCACTAACAGCATTGTACTTCAGGATAGATCTTTTTTTTAAGTTTTTTTTTTATTATGCTTTAAGTGAAAGTTTACAAATCAAGTCAGTCTCTCATACAAAAATTTATATACACCTTGCTGTGTACTCCTAGTTGCTCTCCCCCCACTGAGACAGCACACTCCTTCTCTCCACTCTGTATTCCCCATATCCATTCAGCCAACTCCTGTCCTCCATCGCCTTCTTACCTCCCCTCCAGACAGGAGCTGCCCACACAGTCTCATGTGTCTACTTGAGCCAAGAAGCTCACTCCTCACCAGTATCATTTTCTATTTTATAGTCCAGTCCAATCCCTGTCTGAAGAGTTGGCTTTGGGAATGGTTCTTGTCTTGGGCTAACAGAAGGTCTGGGGACCACGACCTCCGGGGCCCTTCCAGTCTCATTAAGTCTTGTCTTTTTACGAGAATTTGAGGTCTGTATCCCACTGCTCACCTGCTCCATCAGGGATTCTCTGTTGTGTTCCCTGTCAGGGCGGTCATCGGTTGTAGCCGGGCACCGTGTGGTGGTTCTTCTTGTCTCAGGGTGATGTAGTCTCTGATTTATGTGGCCCTTTCTGTCTCTTGGGCTCATAATTACCCATTGTCTTTGGAGTCTTTCATTCTCCTTTGCTTCAGGTGGCTTGAGACCTGTTGATACATCTTAGATGGCTGCTTGCTGGCGTTTAAGACCCCATATACTGCTCACCGAAGTGGGATGCAGAATGTTTTCTTAATAGACTTTATTATGCCAGATGACCTAGATGTCCCTTGAAACCATGGTCCCCAGACCCCTGTCCCTGCTACGCTGGCCTTCGAAGCATTCAGTTTATTCAGGAAACTTCTTAGCTTTTGGTTTAGTCCAGTTGTGCTGACCTCTCCTGTATTGTGGGTTGTCTTTCCTTCACCTAAAATAGTTCTTGTCTACTATCTAATTAGTGAATACTCCTCTCCCTCCCTCCCTCCCCACCCTCATAACCATCAAAGAATATTTTCTTCTGTGTTTAAACTGTTTCTTGAGTTCTTATAATAGTGGTTTCATAAAATATGTGTCCTTTTGCAACTGACTGATTTCACTCAGCATAATGCCTTCCAGATTCGTCCATGTTATGTTTCACAGATTCCTCACTGTTCTTCATTGATGCACAGTATTCCATTGTGTGAATATACCATAATTTATTTATCCATTCATCCGTTCATGGGCACTTTGGTTGCTCCCATCTTTTTGCTATTGTAAACAGTGCTGCAGTGAACACAGGTATGCATATATCTGTTCATGTAAAGGCTCTTATTTCTCTAGGATATATTCCAACGAGTGGGATTGCTGGATCGTATGGTAGTTCTGTTTCTAGCTTTTTAAGGAAACGTCAGATCGATTTCCAAAGTGCTTGTACCATTTAACATTCTCACCAACAGTGTATAAGTGTTCCAGTCTCTCTACAGCCTCTCCAACATTTATTATTTTGTTTTTTGGATTAATGCCAGCCTTGTTGGAGTGAGATGGTATCTCAGCGTAGTTTTGATTTGCATTTCTCTAATGGCTAATGATGGTGAGCATTTCCTCATGTATCTGTTAGCTACCTGAATGTCTTCTTTAGTGAAGTGCCTGTTTCTATCCTTAGCTCATTTTTTAATTGGGTTAGTTGTCTTTTTTTAAGGTTTTGCAGTATCGTGTAGATTTTAGAGATCAGATGCTGATCGGAGATGTCCTAGCTAAAAACTTTTTCCTAGTCTGTAGGTAATTTTTTTACTCCTTAGGTGAAGTCTTTGGATGAGCACAGGTGTTCGATTTTTGGGAGCTCCTGGTTATCTCGTTTCTCTTCTGGCATTTGTGCATTGTTAGTAATGTTTTGTACACTGTTTATACCATGTATTAGGGCTCCTAGCATCGTCCTTATTTTTTCTTCCATGATCTTTATCGGTTTAGATTTTATATTAAGGTCTGGTCCATTTTGAGTTAGTTTTTGTTCATGGTGGGAGGTATGGGTTTTGATTCGTTTTTTTGCAGATGGGTATCCAGTTATTCCAGCACCATTTGTTAAACAGACTGTCTTTTCCCCATTTAACAGACTTTGGGCCTTTGTCAAATATCAGCTACTCACATGTGGATGGATTTACATCTGGATTCTCAATTCTGTTCCGTTGGTCTATGTATCTGTTGTTGTACCAGTACCAGGCTGTTTTGACTACCTTGGTGGCATAATAGGTTTTAAAATCAGGTAGTGTGGGGCCTCCTACTTTGTTCTTCTTTTTCAGTAATGCTTTACTTATCCGGGGCCTCTTTCTTTAGGATAGATCTTGAAAGGTTCCTTTTAATGATGAATTTCTCTTCAATTTGTCCTTCCCAGAATGGTTGACCATACGATTGTCCATTTCAAATTGGCAAATACCAGTCCATTTCCACTCACTAATGCCTAGGCTATCAATCTTTAAGCATTCCACTTAATTTCTGACAACTTCGAATTTTAGATTCATACTTTGTACATTCCAGGTTCCGATTATTAATGGATGCTTGCAGCTGTCCCTTCTCATCTTGAGTGGTGCCACGTCAGCAAATGAAGGTCCCGAAAGCTTGATTCCATCTATGCCATTAAGGTCGACTCTGCTTTGAAGAGGCAGCTCTTACCAGTCTGTTTTGAGTGTTTTCCAACCTGAGGGGCTCATCTTCTGGCACTGTATCAGACAGTATTCCGTTGCTATTTGTAAGGTTTTCACTGGCCAGGTTTTTCAGAAGTAGACTGCCAGACCCTTCTTCCTAGTCTGTCTTAGTCTAGAAGCTCTGCTGGAGCCCGTCCACCATGGGTGACACTGCTAGTATTTGAAATACCAGTGCCATAGCCTCCAGCATCACAGCAACACACAAGCAACCATAGGAGGACAAACTGACAGACGAGTGGTGATCTATTTAAATTAAAAAATTTAAATTAGGCACAGTAAATTATCTACTATATTTTATATAAATATCTGTCAGGTCAAGATGTCTGATGGTGGTGTTCAGGCCTATGAATGTTTGCTGATTTTCTGTCCGCCTGCTCTATCACTTACTGAGAGGGGCTGTGGAAATCCGTGAATGTGAACACGCACCCTTCAGCGTCTCATTGTAGTTCTGTTGGTTTTTCTCATGTCTTTCGAAGCTCTCTTATTAGGAGCGTGAACGTTTGAGCTATGTTCTCTTGATTAATTGGCCAGTTTATCATTATGAAATGACCTTTATCCCTGGTAATTTTTTTCTTGAGCCTATTTTGTCCGTTATTAAAATAACCGCTCCAGCTTTCTTTCAGCTGGCGTTAGCACGGCATATCTTTTCCCATCCTTTGACCTATAACCTATTGTGTCTTCGCATGTACAGTGAATTTTCTGTAGATAGCACATAGTTGGGTGTTGCTTTTTTATCCGGTTTGACAGTCTCTGCCTTTTAATGGGGGCGTTTGGAACATTGACATTTAGTGGTGTTAGAAGCCACGGCCACCTGTAAAGACTTTGGGTTCCTATTTTGACCAGGTGCTTCTTCTGATGGCCCTTTAAAATTGCTGCCCGAGAGCTACTTTGACGTGGTCGTCATCGATGAGTGTGCCCAGGCCCTGGAAGCAAGCTGCTGGATTCCTTTGCTGAAGGCCAGGAAGTGCATCCTGGCTGGGGATCACAAACAGCTGCCTCCCACCGTCATCTCGCACAAGTAGGGCCCCTCTGCCTGAAGCGCCTTTCTCTGCCCCTCCCCTCCATGCTCTGCACAGCCTTCATGGTCCGGGGTCACCCTGGGCTCACCAGGAGGCTGAGGCTGTGCCTTCTTCACTCATTTCCTGAAGCCCCTCCTGCCCACTGCAGTGCCTTGATTCCTTGAGACGGCTCATCTTCACTTAGACTCTGCTCTCTGAGGGCGGGGTTGTACCACAGTCAGCAGAACCTGCACAGTGACTCTCACGTTACCAGCGTTCAGTCAGGAATCGTTGATTTAAGTTAAATCTCTCCCGAAGAGTCCAGCGGGTCCCTGGCTGGTGTAAACAGTTAAGCACTTGACTGCCAGCCAGAAGGTGGGTGGTTCAAACCCACTCCAAGGCATCTGAGAAGACAGGCCTGGAGATCTGCTTCCGAAAGGTCACAGCCTTGAAAACCCTGTGGAGCAGTCTACTCCATCTGCGTGGGGTCGCCACGAGTCAGTCGACTCAACAGCAACGGGTGAATGAGCCCAACAGGCTTGATGTAGGCTTCTGTAGGCTCGTCTGTCGTAGTAAACGTGGCGAGCTGAGGCCTGCCCACCGTGGAGGTGCAGTATTCCTGAGCATCGTGACCCAGCTCAGACTCTGTCCTGGGTGGAGGCTGTGCCGCTTTGCGGACTGGGCCCTCTCACCTCGTTTCCCACCACTGGGCCGCATCGACCCCCTCTGCCTGGGCCACTCCTTCCCCAGGTAGTGGGTGGGTTGCGTCCTCCCTCATTTGGTTCTCTGCTCAGGTGTAACCCAGCGTAGTCTCCCATCACAGCCCTGCCTGAGCAGCATCCCCGTCAGCATCAAGCCCCTGCTATAGCTCGTTTATTTATTCTTAGCACCCGTCACAGCCAGGCAATGCAGCTTATTTATCTCTTCACTTGCTTGTCTTCCCACCTAGCACATCAGTTACATGCAGCCTGGGAACAGGGCCTGGCAGGGGGGTTCTTCTTGAGCAAGTGCCAGCTCCAGAGTCCATGCCCAGAAAGACAGTCCCGCCTCGTTTTCTCCTTGTCTTCTTAATTCTGTTGCTCTTTTAAGCAGTTCTCTACCTCACTGTATGTGTCTAGAAGTCACAACTGAACCTGAGGGCCAGGAAGAGTGATGTGCAAGAGTGACTGGCGGGGTGGAGGGGTGTCTAGGCCAGGTATCTCCTAGAAAGAGTCATGGAAGACTACTCCCATCACTCAGGCCCTCTCCCCGATCCTCCCTGGTTGCAGGGCCATGCTGGCAGGTCTTCCCCATTCCTCTCCTCTTCCCGTCTGGCTCCGGGGCCCTGCCGTGGCCCCCTGCTCAGGCTCTCTCCCCGTTCCTCCCTGGGTGCAGGGCCGGGCTGGCGGGGCTGTCGCTCAGCCTGATGGAGCGCCTGGCGGAGCAGCACGGTGAGCGTGCAGTGCGCCTGCTGACGGTGCAGTACCGCATGCATGACGCCATCTCGCAGTGGGCCTCCGAGGCCCTGTACGGCGGGCAGCTCACCGCACACCCCTCTGTGGCCCAGCACCTCCTGAGGTGAGTGATGTGCTCGGCCCGCCCCAGCCTCCCGCCCCGTCCTGCACGGACTGACCCGTGTCTGTGACCTGTTTATAAGCAACAAGCTGAAGTAAAACATGTTCCCTAAAGATTTCAGCATCAGAGGTTCACTGTGAGACTCATTGTCTCAGCGGGAGAGGCCCTGCAGTTGGGGGGGCTAGTCTGGGTGCTTCTCCATCCCTGGTGTTCTCTGATAGCACCGAGCTTTCGGGGCGGTGTCTCCGGGTCCCTCCGAGGTGTCCCCCCGAGGTGTCCCTCCGAGGAGACTCGGTGCCACAGGAGGTGAAGGGTGTGTGGGCTTGTCCTGGGGACTTCAGCCCGTTATATCGCCGTGAACTCACTCGCTGGGACCCCTCTGCCAGGGACCTCCCAGGAGTGGCCCCCACGGAGGAGACGGCCGTGCCCCTGCTGCTCATCGACACTGCCGGCTGCGGGCTCTTTGAACTGGACGAGGAGGAGGAGCAGTCGAGAGGGAACCCAGGTGGGCGCCCTTGGGAAGGGCCAGCCCTGAGCTCTTCTCTAGCACCAAAACCAAGTCGAACCTGTTGCCATTGAGTCTGTTTTGACTCATAGCAACCCTATAGGACAGAGTAGAACTTCCCCAGTGGGTTACCAAGGAGCTTCTGGTGGATTTGAACTGTTGACCTTTTGGTTAGCAGCTGAGCTTTTAAGCACTGTGCCACCAGGATTTCCCGGAAGCTCCCTTAGACAAGGGGTAAAGTCAGCTCATCTCCATAGCAGGACATTGCCCCCAACAAGTGCGGACTGGTGATGGGTGTCAGCTGAAAGCATCTCTTTGCTGGAAAGCCTGTTGTTTGTTGTCCTCCAGGTGAGGTCCGCCTTGTCAGCCTGCACGTCCAAGCTCTGGTGGATGCCGGCGTCCCGGCCCGTGACATCGCTGTCATCACGCCGTACAACCTCCAGGTGCGGAGAGCCCTTTGTCCTTCGTCTCTGTCAGTTGGGACTCAACCTGCAGTAGCTAAAGGGAAGGCTTTGTGGGCCCTCATGACCTCAGGGTCCAGGGAGATCAGCACAGCTGCAGCCAGGGCTCAAGTGGTGCCAGCCAGGCCCATCGGGTCTGTCCGTCTGTCTGTCTCCCCTGCAGCTCCCTCTCTCTCAGCCTGGTTCCCGTGTGTTGGTTTCATTTCCAGCAGCTTTCCCAGGGGCCTGGCAACCATAGGTACCCCCTTAGTGGTGGGCCTGCCATGTTGGCAGCGTTTCCCCAGGTGCCTCAGCCCTGACCCTCACAGCCTGGTATGCCCCTGCCTCTGAGCCGATTGCTGTGGCCAGGTGGGATCGGCTCGGCCGTACCCCCACCCTGAGCTGATAGATCGCTGTGGCCGGGGTGGGGTCGGTTCAGCCGTGGCCCGCCTCTGAGCTGATACATCGCTGTGGCCAGCCGGGGTCGACTTGGCTCAGCTCCAGCGGAACCCCACAGTCACTGGGGGGAGCAGGAGGCCTCCCAAAGAAAAGTCAGGTGTGAGCTAGAGAACCGGAGCAGCAGTGGCTCAGTGGTAGAACTCTCACCTTCCATGTGGAGACCCGGGTTCAGTTCCCGGCCAGCGTACCTCATGTGCACCAACCGCCCATCTGCCAGCAGGGCTTACGTGGTGCTGTGATGCTGAGCAAGTTTCAGCGGAGCGTCCTAAGTGGACTGGAAAGGAAGGCCTGGAGATCTGAAAGCTAGCCAGTGAAAACCCTGTGCACCACAGTGGGCCAGTCCCGTTGTGCACGGGGTTACCATGAGTCGGGGGCCGACTCAGTGGGAGCAGACAGGAACGACCACCTGGAGAAGCAGGGGAGGCCGTGGACAAGCAGAGCAACAGGTGTTGCTCCCTGCCGCCTCCTCTCGCCTCTCTCCTGGTTCCCCTCCCAGCACCCGTGAGCTCAGGAAGGAAGCCCGCCCAGTTTGGTAGAACAGACACGCCCCCTTCCCGTCGGGCCTGTGGGAACCGCTGGCCCCTTCCTGCTGCATCACATGGAGGGTGTGCTCAGCCCTGCAACATCTGGAGTCAGAAGGAACAGCCAGGTTCCCGTGATGGGGTCATGTTGTACCCGTTCACGTGTCATCTGTCTGTGTTAACCTGGGGCCTCTGAGCAGGGTAGTCACTGCAGCCGTGTTTCCAGGGTGGCTCCCACAGGGTTCCCCTGGCCGTGGCGGTTGAAGCAGGGGGCAGGGTGTGTGGCAAAGCCATGTCCTGCCTTGCTTGGTGTTTCAGGTGGACCTGCTCCGGCAGAGCCTTGCCCACAGGTACCCCGAGCTGGAAATGAAGTCGGTCGACGGCTTCCAGGGGCGAGAGAAGGAGGCTGTGATACTGTCCTTCGTCAGGTCCAACAGGAAAGGTTCGTGGCCTCCCCAGAGTCCCACCAGGACAGTGCAGAAATGCGTTTACTTGTTCAGAGGGCGAGGAGTGTCTGAGTGGAGCACATGGGTAAGCACTCAACTACTAGGCAAAATGTTGGTGGTTTGAACCCACCCAGAGGCACCTTGGAAGACAGACCTGGCAATCTGCTTCCGAAAGGTCACAGCCTTGAAAGCCCTATTGAGCAGTTCTACTCTGGCACACAGGGGGTCGCCATGAGTTGGAATCAGCTTGATGGCAACTTGCAACAACAATTCGCAATGCAGAGTGGCTTCCTGTGGGTGCCAGGCCGGCTGCTGGGACCTTGGTGGTGGAGCACAGGGTCTGTCCTTGACAAGCTTGCATCAGGCAGACATGATCCATGTGGAATCAAGTGAGGCAGTGAGGCGGGATGCATGTCCTGGTGGAAGCCCGCCCAGAGAATCCGCCTGCTGGGGCAGGGCGGGACCTGCGTCCCGGGAAGACAGCGTCTGAGTGGTGCGTCATAGTGGAAGCGGCACAAGCCCGGTGCGCCAGATCGGGGCAGAGTGCAGAGGTGGAGAGGCAGAATGTGCACCGGGGAGGAGGTCGGTGTGGTGGAATGAGACGGGAGGTGGGCTGGTAACTTGGGGCTGGCCGGGAAGGGCCACAATGCCAACAAGAGCGGTGGGACTGCCTAGCCCAGAGAGCTGCTCCCCTTCTAGGGGTGGTTTCTGTGCCGCTGCGGTTCAGTACGAAAACTGCCCACGTGACGTTTAGCTCACGGGCCTTGTGGAGAGCTTTCAGTAGAAGGGAGGCAGGGTGATGGGCAGGAAAGGGAACTAAGTTCTGGAGCACCCTGCGCTTTTTCTCACGCGTCAGCTGCAGCCACACCCCCAGGCTGTCTCCTGAGTCTGGGCTTGGGGGGAGGATTCACATTTAGGTGGGAGTTAGGAACAGCATGGTGGCTACCAAGACCCAAATCAGATAGCATGGAGCTGTTCTCAACTGGCAGCGGTGAGCTGGTAGAATGTGTGAGGGTACGGTGTCATCACAGCTGTCCTGTAGGCTGTGCGGTGGCCAAGGCGGGAGAGCGGGTGGTGGCAGAGGCCAGGTGTGGGCCAGCGGTGAGAGTGTGATGCCCTTCAGGACTGTTGTTGGCCAGGGCTTGCAGAGCCTGACCACCACTGCTTGGTCTGGGACCTGCTCTTCAGCTCACCTGTGGCTCCGTTGCAGGTGAAGTTGGCTTTCTTGCTGAGGACCGGCGCATCAACGTGGCTGTCACCCGCGCGCGCCGCCACGTGGCAATTGTCTGTGACTCGCGCACCGTCACCAACCACGCGTTTCTGAAGACCTTGGTGGGCTACTTCACGGAGCACGGGGAAGTGCGCACGGCTTTTGAGTACCTCGATGACATCGTGCCCGAGAACTACTCCCATGAGAGCGCCCAGGGCCCGGCAGGCGTGAAGGCCCAGGGCTCGGCCCCGGAGATGAAGAGGCCTCCGTGCAGTGGGCAGCAGACGGGAGGCCAGGCCGCCAGAGCTGCCAGACTGGACCAGAAGAAGCTGGATGCTAAGCCTTCGGGCTCTGAAGCCCCTTCTCAGCCCAGCCTAAATGGGGGTGGTCTGGAGCCAGTGGAGGGAAGAGACAACGAGGACCACTTCAGGGCTATGATCACGGCGTTTGTGGCGAGCGAGGAGACAAGGCTGGAGTTTCCTGCTTCCTTGAATGCCCATGACAGGATGCGGGTCCATCAGATCGCTGAGGAGATGGGGCTGAGGCACAGCAGCTCTGGGGAGGGCAGGGGGCGGCGTGTGACTGTGAGCAAGAGTACCGGCCCCGCCTTGCTGCCCTCCAGCCCCCCGCAGGCCAAGCGCTCCCCTAGCCCTCTGCAGGCTGAGCCTCCCCCCACCCCCACTCAGGCTGAGCGTCCCTCTAGCCCCCTGCCGGCTGAGCATCCCCCCCTTCCTGTACGTGCCAAGCATCCCCCCAGCCCCACACAGGCCGAGCACCCCCGCAGTGAGCTGAGCAGTAGCGGCGGCCGCGGCGGGGACCCGCTGGACCTGAAGGCACTGCACCTGGAACGGCTGCAGAGGGAGGCGGGCCGGTGGGAGCAGCTGGCCACGAAGGGGCAGGCGGGCGTGGGGACGCGGAGGCTGTCAGAGAAGAAAAAGAGGAAAGAAGGAAAAGGTAAGTTGGCCCGCTAACGAGGCCTCAGTGTGCGTGCCCCTGACCACAGGGTTTGCCACGTTTGCAACCCACCTGCCGTCCTCAAAAAGAACGAAGGCGCCACCTCCTCTGTTTGCCGTCTCACCCCTTACTTTTTACCGTGTGGCGGGGCTGCCTCAGGCCGGGGTCAGCGTGGCAGGCCGAGTGTCGCCTGCTGCGCCTGGCGGCGGGGCCTTCATCGGGTGCTCGTCTCCGTGGGCCTGGGGACTGACTCTGTTCTTCCCGTAGGGCACACCGCCAGAGCCTTACCCGTGGAGGAGGACTTCGACGCCCTGGTTTCTGCTGCCATTAGGGCTGACAACACCTGTGGCTTTGCCAAGTGCTCGGCCAGTGTCGTGACCCTGGGCCAGCTCTGTCCGCACTGCAGCCGCCGGTACTGCCTCAGCCACCACCTGCCCGAGGTACCAGCCAGCTGCCGGGGGCTGTCGGCTTGGGGGGGGATGGGCTGTCCTCGAGGCGGTGGGAGAGGCCGCTCCTCAGACATGTCTTCTGAGGCCTGGGGAGACAGCAGTCCTGCTGGGCTCAAGTCACTTCCTGGGGTGGCGTTCCCCCCAGATCCAGGCTGGTGGCCGTTTGTCCACGGTGCTTTGCCCAGCCCTGCCCGCCCCTGAACCTAGAAAGGGCCCTCCCTGGTGAGAGGCTTCCTCTCTGTCCGTTCCCCTGGCCCTCCACACAACGCCCGTTGGTGGAGTGTCTGGTGTGAGAAAGATCTGTGTCCAGAGCTTAAACCGGGTCAGGTGTGAGGTATGGACAGTGGCTCCCAGAGCTGGGTGAGCGCCTGCTGGCCAGTGGTCCCTGCTAGGAGGCCAGGGCAGGGGGCCAAGCCTCCAAGCTGTTCTTCCTGTAGGAGCTGCACCCCCACCTCTAGACTGTGAGATCTGGACCTCACACCATGCACCTTGGTGCCCCACAGGAGAGGCTCCTTTTGGCCATCCTGTGTGCTGCTTATAGGGTGGAGAAGCAGCCGTCTGGTTGCCAAAGAGCGCTGTGGGAGAGGGAGCAGCCGTCTGGTTGCCGAGGAGCATTGTGGGGGGGAGGAGCAGCCGTCTGGTTGCCGAGGAGCACTGTGGGGGGGAGGAGTAGCCGTCTGGTTGCCGAGGAGCATTGTGGGAGAGGGAGCAACCGCCTGGTTGCCGAGGAGCACTGTGGGGGGGGAGGAGCAGCCGTCTGGTTGCCGAGGAGCATTGTGGGGGGGAGGAGCAGCCGTCTGGTTGCCGAGGAGCACTGCGGGGGGGAGGAGCAGCCGTCTGGTTGCCGAGGAGCATTGCGGGGGGGAGGAGCAGCCGTCTGGTTGCCGAGGAGCACTGTGGGGGGAGGAGCAGCCGTCTGGTTGCCGAGGAGCACTGTGGGGGGAGGAGCAGCCGTCTGATTGCCGAGGAGCACTGTGGGGGGAGGAGCAGCCGTCTGATTGCCGAGGAGCACTGTGGGGGGAGGAGCAGCCGTCTGATTGCCGAGGAGCACTGCGGGGGGAGGAGCAGCCGTCTGGTTGCCGAGGAGCACTGTGGGGGGAGGAGCAGCCGTCTGGTTGCCGAGGAGCACTGCGGGGAGGAGGAGCAGCCGTCTGGTTGCCGAGGAGCATTGCGGGGGGGGAGGAGCAGCCGTCTGGTTGCCGAGGAGCACTGCGGGGGGGAGGAGCAGCCGTCTGGTTGCCGAGGAGCACTGCGGGGGGAGGAGCAGCTGTCTGGTTGCTGAGCAGCACTGTGGGAGAGGGAGCAGCTGTCTGGTTGCCGAGGAGCACTGCGGGGAGGAGGAGCAGCTGTCTGGTTGCTGAGGAGCACTGTGGGGGGGGAGTGGCTTTCAGGCGGGCAGGAGCAGGAGAGGCTGTACAGAGGCATGTGGTGTTTGGTGTCAGGGATTCCACCCTCGGAGCCTCCCTTCCTCCCCGCCCCCATCAAGTGGGGCTGCGGAGTCTGATCTCCGTCACCCAGGTGCTGTGCAGGGCAGCTGGGATAGTGGACATGGAGCCCTGGACCACACGGGAAAGATGACACAGCCCGCCTGTGTTTGTGGAACAGCCTGGTGGGTAGGCAGGGCCCCGTGGCTGCAGGGTGGGGTGGTAGCCCCAGGGGACAGAGGTGGCAGGTGGGCACAGGCTTCACTGAGGATGGGAGGGAGATGATGGGGACATGGGTGGGCACCAGTGTGGGGGGCTCCAGGTGTGGGGCACACTGTGCCAAGCTGGGCAGGCAGGTCCTGTCAGGTGTGAACGGGGGCCCCACCAGCAGCTTCCAGGGCAGCACCCCTCCGTGTGGTGGGGACAGACACAGGTGTGAACTGGGGCCCAGCCAGGAGTTCTGAAGGCAGCACCCCTCGTGTGGTGGGGACAGCACGCAGGTGTGAACTAGGGCCCCGCCAGTGCTCCGAAGGCAGCACCCCTCGTGTGGTGGGGACGGCATGCAGGTGTGAACTGGGGCCCCGCAAGCAGGCAGGCTCCAGTGGACGAGACAGGAGGTCAGTTTGGCCCCGGGCTGTTCTAGGAGTACAGATGGGCCCACAGAGCACCGGATGTGCGTTTTCTTCTGTTTTTCTCTTTTCCCTTCCTTTTAAAGAGGGAAGAGTCATGTTAGCGTTTAATTGAAGCACATTGGGAAACAGAGGCTACTTGCCCCACGTGGACATTCACCAGCACACGTTTGAGCACCTGCTGCGTGCCCAGCCCTTGTGTGACATCAGGCGAATAGCCCTGGCCCTGGAGAGGGTGGCTGATGTGGGGTGTGTGTGAGATTACAAGGTGCAGAGGCAGCACTACTGGCCGCTGGGCACTTGTGGACTTCCCGCTCAGGGTGGCAGCATGGTGCCTGGGAAGGCACGGGAGTGGGCTTGACCAGATCTGCATGGGGGGTGGTGGGAGACCATGCAGAGTGCAGAAGACGGGCGTAGGGACCTGTGTCTGCAGCAGTCACGTCTGGGAAGGACCCTTGGTGCTGCTGTTCCCATTCTGCACACTGGGGAGACCGAACTGGGGTGGAGGGTGATGGGTTGCTGCAGGGAGAGTCACACTGGGCCCCCCAGGTCTGAGCTCTGTGACGGGCAGAGCGGAAAGGTCTTGTCCCCCCACCCGCGCACCATTCCTGACGTGCTGACCGTTGTGTTCTCAGGTCCATGGCTGTGGAGAGCGGGCACGTGCCCATGCCCGGCAGAGGATCAGCCGAGAGGGTGTGCTCTACGCAGGCAGCGGGACCAAGGACAGGACCCTGGACCCCGCCAGGAGGGCACAGCTGCAGAGGCGGCTGGACACCAAGCTGGATGCCCTGACTAGCCAGAGGAAGAGCAAAAGGAAAGACAAGGAGAAGTGACAGACGGGCTCCATGCGGCCCCCAGGGTGTCTGTCTGCAGTGTGGGTAGGGGTGAGGGGCTGCCCCCAATAGGTTACACTGTACAGCCTCATCTCTGCTCACTGGGCCTTGAGGGGGAGGTGTCCTGTGGGGGGACTGCTGGGCTTTTGGACCCCAGTAGTAAGCTCTACTGACATGACAAAAGGGGGAAAATACCTTCAGAGGAAAATAGAGCCATTGACCCTTGACCGTCTCTGCTCGATGTGGGGCAGACCGGGAAGTGTGTGCCCCCGACACCAATTCTTGCCCTGGTACCCAGTGCCTTCTCCACCACCAGTCAAAAGAGAAACCCCAGCCTCTGGATCCTCAAAGCTCTCCCAGGGGCGCCTGGAAGGTTCCACCACCTTGGAGATCTGCCTTGGCCTGAAGCCTGTGAGAGTGACACCCACTGTCACAGCCCACTAGGGTCAGGCACCTAAAGGTAACAAGGAGCCCAGGCTTGTTAGCGGGCATGCAGGTGTGTCATGAGAACGTTTCAGCACTTCTCCTTCACAGTCCAAGGCCATCTTGCATCAGTCTGTCTGTCTTCCTGGTGCTGCTGGGACTCCTTCCTGGATGTCCTACAGTGCTGCAGACAGCCTGCCCCCCCCGCCTGCTCAGAGTCTGGAGGGTCTTGGGTGCCTCAGCAACGTTCTCCCTGGTCCCCAAGGGTCCCTGGCTCTGTGCCTGCACATGCCCACCCTCTGCTCGGGACGCGGCATGGGGAAGCCTGGATGTGGCTGCCCTAGGTAAGCGGCCCGGGAAAGCCTCCAGAGTCCGCGCTGGTGACACCTGCAAACCCAGAGGCGGGCAGAGATGTCCTCCTTGCTCTCTGCCAGCTTTTGCTGAAGAAAAACTCAGGGGAGGCATTATCTTAGTCTCAGGTTGTTATTTGTTTCAAAGGGATATAAATTATTTAAAATAAAAACATATGCATCATCCACGGTATACTTGTTAACGTGTCTGAAAGGAACCTTCTTCCTTTTGCCCAAGGTGTCACTTTATTGAATGGCTGACGAGCGAAGGTTTGCTC